>NW_006159850.1:13103561-13112230 GCF_000334495.1 Tupaia belangeri chinensis | reverse complement strand
CCTATAGCGAAAACCCCTCAAAAAAAAAAAAAAAAAAGAATAAAAAAAAACAGGTATAGGGCTATTCATGTCATTTATTTATTATCAAGTAAACTATAATGGTTTGTCTTTTCAAGTAATTTGTGTCATCTATGTTACTGAATTTATTAGCATAAGGTTGCTTGTATTTCCTTATTATTCTTTTAATGTCTGTGGGATTGTTAGGGAAGAGCCCACTTTCATCCTTACATTGGAATTTGAGGCCTTTCTTTTTCATGATTAATCTGCCTTGAGATTTACCAATTGTATTCTCTCAAAGAACCAGCTTTTGGTTTTAATGATCTTCTCGGTTGTTTTTCTGTCTTCTATTTTGTTGATTTATGCTCTTTAATTTTTCTTTTCAGTTTAATTAGCTTATCTCTTTCTAGTCTCTCAAGGTTGAGGCTTCAGATCATTGATTTTAGGCCTTTCTTCTTCTTTTTTATTTTGCCAGAGGGTTCGTGTGCTCATTAGAGACAGAGGGATAAACAGAGAAAATCATCCCTTTCCCCCCCACACCCACCCCACCATGGGGAAGGGTCATGCTGTAATCTCTTCTCCATTTCTCTAGTCTCTCTAGAGATTTGGGGTACACACACAAACACACACACACACACACACGTACACATGCCTAGTTTGTTTCTCAAGCTACTAGGTCCAGGACTTGAACCATGGGATTGGCTATGTGGTATCTGCTAACCAGCCCTCTTCTTTTCTAATGTAAGCATTTAAAGTTTTAAGTTTCTCTGAAAACATTTATTTTATCTTTCATGTATTATTTATCCATAACTTTTGACACGTTGTGTTTTTATTTTCACTTTTTTTTTTTTTTTTTTTTGAGAGAGAGACTTTTGCTATATAGCACGTGCACTCACCAGAGAGACAGAAAGTGAGACGTCATCCCACGGGGGCAGGGGGAATGGCCACGCCACAGTACCTTCTCCATTCTCTTCTTGGGATTTTGGACACATATATACAGGGACCTGGTGTGACTTTCAAGTGGGTGAATCTGGGACATGAACCACAGATGGCCTCATGGGGGTCCAGTGCCCTACCCACTGCGCCACCTGCTGGCCCCAATTTTCACTTATTTCAGTATATTTTCTAATTTCTCCTGGAACTTTTTTCTTTGGTGACACAGGTTATTAGAAGTGTCTTATGTAATTCCCAGATAGTTGGGAGGTTTTCCAGGTATCTTTCTGGTATGGCTTTTGTTGTTTAATTTTGTTGTGATCAACAAACATGTTTTTAAGATGTGAATCCTCTTCAATTGTTTCAGCACTTGTTTTATGGCTCAAAATGTGTTCCAGCCTGGTGAATGTTCCACATGTTTTTGAAAAGAATGTGTTTCTGTTGTTGGGTAGATTGTTCTCTCAGTCTCAGATAGGTCAATAGCTGACAGTGTTTTTCAAATCTTCTAGAACTGTACTGATTTTTCTGTCTACTTATTGTACTAATCATAGAGAGAGGAGCCTTGAAATCTCCAGTTATAATTGTAGAAATTCACACAGCCACACCAGCTTTCTTCTTTTCATTTTTTAAAAAATATTTAATTTTATTTGTTATTATTTTTTAAATTTGCTATAGTGTATGTACACTCACCAGAGAGAGAGAGAGAGAGAAACAGAGCAAGAAAGAGAAAAAGCCACCAGGTCTGGGACTTGAACCTTGATTACCCATGTAGGAGTCCAGTACCTTAATCATCACGCCACTGCTGGCCCCACAGTTTTCTTCTAATGGAGTATATGCATGGTTATAGTTTTCTGTTCTGTTACTTCTAACCTGTCTCCTTCTCTTTAAACTATTTTTCTTACAGGAAGTACATAATTTGATGTTGCACTTTTATCTAAACTGACAGGCCTTGCCTGTAAACTGGAATGTTTCTATTTAATGCAATTATCAGTACAGTTGGGTTTAAATTAACCATTTTACTTACTTCTTTCCTGTCTGTCTCATCTGCTTCTTTTTTCTCCTCTTATCCTGCCGTCATTTGGAGTAAGGAAAGTTTTCATTGCATTTTATCTCCACTGTGGGCTTATTAGCTTTAACTGGCCAATTTTTTTTTTTAGTGGTTGCTATAGATTTTACAATATACATCTTTAACTTGTCACAATGTGCTTTCAGTTAGTATTATACCACTTCATGTATCGGGTAAGAATCTTCAAACATTCTTTGATTTCCCTACTCCTGTAACATTATTGTCAAATATTTTACGCACACACACACACACAAACACACAATCTCAGAATATGTTGGATTTCTTGGGGGGAGGGTGTTGGTTGCTTTCTGTTTTTGCTTTAAACAGTTAAGTATCTTTTAAATAAATTTAAAATAAAGGAAAAGTCTTTTATTATCTGCCCAGGTGGATTTGGTTTTAAATGGGTTCAGAAGTACACACTCGTGAGACTTCAGCAGAAAGTGCTTTACCACCGCCACAGATTTGTCCAGTCTACCTGAGAAGGAGGGTAAATAAGTAGGCCCTAAATAGTAAAGTTCTGAATTTATAGTTCCGATAGCAGACATTGTAAGATCTTGAGCCATATAAAGTTGACATTGGAAAAGCACATGAAGTCTCATGTTTCTGGTTCTGTGGAAAGGGTGAGGGAAATTTTAGTATAACGGAGATAGGTGAGGGCTGGGCTATAATTAGCAGGAGGCTGCCATCATCAGTTTAATGCCAGTTAAGAGTAGTGGATTCCACTTAGTGCCTTACATAAGAATCTAGAAGAAAGAGAAAATTTTTGTAAAAAAAAAAAAAAAAAAAAAAAAAAAACCTTTATTTTTGACAGTCAGACCAAGGATATTACCATGCACATCATTTCACATCAAGAATCTTCAGTCTCTGGGACCAGCATTTAGTGTAATGGCTATGTCGCTGAACTCCCATGTAGTTGACCATGGTTCGAGTCCCGGACCCGGTGACTTAAAGTCACACAGGGTGCGTGTACATGCGTGCCCAAGATCCCAAGAGGAGAATGGAGGAGAAGGGATTGGGGCGTGGCTATCCCCCCTGAAGGGTGATTTCTTGCTTTCTGTCTCTCTGTCTCTATCTATCTGACGAGCGAGCGCATGCGCCCTGTAGTGAAAACCTCTCCAAAAAAAAAAAAAAAAGAATCTTCAGTCTCCTAAACCCTAGCTGAACTAAGTTCTTTGCCCACCAACCTCTTTCTGAATGTGAAAACCATCTGCCTTATTTCAGCAAAGCCTTCTTGTCATGCAAGCGCTGGGTTCAGGAACCTGTTCCTTCCAGACACTGAAGTGTGCAGTAGCCAGCTCTCAGGAGTTGAGATTAAGACTTGCTTAGCTGCCTTGAATGTGGAGCTCAATTCTGCAGTTGTCCTTTTAAGGACCCATCTCCAGACAAGCACGGCCTGTTCTCTGGCAGCTGAGCTGTCTGCTCTATCATCCAAAGAACTTTGGACAACCTGTCCAAAAATATAGAATCAACTTCATTCCTCTTCTTTCCCAGCTGTTGAAACATTAAACTTGTTTAAAAAGGACACTGATACCTGTATGGTACTTGGAGGAATGGGATCTGGCCAGTGTACCCGAATGGTGTGTGTTCGTGTGTACATACTTATGTTTAATTCTCTTAACCACTGTGAGTTGAGCCGTATGCGAGTCTTTACTATATTTACCTAGAGTATATTCAAGAAAATTCTTGGGGGCTGGCAGGTGGCATGGAGGTTAAGGTGCTAGATCCCACATAACTGACCGCATGCTTTGAGTCCTAGACCCAGTGGCACATGTGTATGGGTGCCCCAAATCCTGACAGTTGAATGGAGAAGGGATTGGAGCATTACCATCCTCCCAGGGGGTTATTTCTTACTTTCTCTCTCTCTCTCTCTCTCTTTCTCTCGGTGAGCATACATGCCCTATAGAGAAAAAAACAACGAAAAAGAAAAGAAAAAAGTTCTCGGACTATGCAATAATTGTATTGGCCCAGTGCATTGATTTGGGAGGGGAAAAAAAGGAAGAACATAAACTTGACATGTCTTGGATTCCTGTTCTGTGCCAGCTACTAAGAATGGTACTTTATACATTTATACAATATCTCATTTTTTTCTTGCAAGAGTTGCAAAAAGATTTCTCCGAAACAGACAACCAGAATGTGTATCTGACTCCAGTGTTGTCTTTTTTGTTTGTTTTTCCCCTTAAATTTGCTAGATTGTGCGTGTGCATGCCAGAGAAAGACAGAGAGGAGAGTGAGGAAGCACCTTCCAAGATGGTACAGTTCCTCCTTCCCTAATTTCCTCTTGGGATTTTGGGCACGCATATATGAACATGTGCCTGGCATGTTTCTCAAGCCACCAGATCCAGGACTTGAACTGTGAAGTTGGCCATGTGAGATCCAGCTCCTTAATCACCACATCACTGGCTGGCCCCCAGTGTCATCTTTCATAGCCTTTGTGATGAGTGACATTTTGGACGTGATTGGGTTTAAACTCTCTTTCCTAATAAAAAAAATGGACAGGAAGTGGTGGAATGTAGAGGGAAGAGCAGAATGATGGATAATACTGTTAAGATCTACATCCTCAGGATCTTTTTTTTTCTCCAGTTTGCCATAGGGTGTATACGCTACCCGGAGAGAGACAGAGCGAGGGAAAGTGAGACATCACCCCTCGGGAGAGATAGCCACGCCACAATCTCTTCTCCTCTATTCTCCTTTTGGGATTCTGGGCACGTACATACACACGCCCTGCATGATTTTCAAGTCTCCATGGCCAAGGCTTGAACCGCGGTCGGCCCTGCCAGGAGTCCAGCACCTTAGCCACTATGCTCCCCGCTTGGCCCCATCCTCAGGATCTTTTGTTACTCCTGTTTCAGCAAAATTTTATGGGTGGAACCATATTGATAGATTGGTGTGTACTGGCATGTCTCTGCCTCATTTTCTTTATTAAACAAGGCAGCCTGGAAATACTCAATTTTGATGTTATTTAGTCTTCCCTCTTCCTGTTTGTAGGTAGGTTCTAGCTCTTGTTTTAGTTTTTTTGCTATGGAGTGCATACTCTCACCAGCAAGAGAGAGAAAAGTCACCCGTGGTGGGTGGGGGAGGATGATCATGTCGCAATCCCTTCTCCATTTTTCTTTTGGGATTTGGGCATGCACAAACTGTGGGATCTAGCGCCTTTACCGCCAGATCATCTGCCGGCCTCTCACTCTTGTGTTAATTCCTCTTCCCTTCTAATTCTTTTTTTTTTCCTTCTAATTCTTTAAAAAAATTTTTTTTTTTAATTTTCTAGATGCCAAATCTATGAATAGAATATACTTAGAGGAAAATGGTGCACTGAAAACAATCACTGATTTTAATTAACATGACCTTTAGCAAGAGTATACAGCATTCATATTACTTGCCTTTTTAATATATAATTTGGGAAGCCACAAAATCTTTCATTGAGTGGTGTGGAAAAGTCCACAAGGAAGTGAATTGGATCTCACTTGTGAACACTTAACTTTCTTCCTTCTAGTAGCTAGATTCCAAGCTCCTCTCACCTCTGAAAATACAGAGATCAAGTTTATCGTGTTGTGGCTATATATGACCTGCATATCATTTGCCTATTTCAAAACTTACTGACTTAAAACTACAGCCATTTTATATTTGATCATAATTTTATGACTCAGGAATTCGGGCAGGGCTCACCTGAGTGGCTCTTCCCTGTGGTAACAGCTAGAGAGATTGTGGTTAGATAGTGATTAGAACTTGGGGCTAGCAGGTGGCATGGTAATTAAGGACTCCCACATGGCTGACTGTGGTTCCAGTCTTGGGCCTGGCGGCTTGCTTTCTACCTCCTCCCTCCCCCCTCCCCATCCTACCCCCGTCAAATTAAAAACAAATAAGTAAATAAAATTAAATTAAATAATTCTTAAAAAAAAAAGATTGTGACTAGAGCTCAAACATTTAGGAGGCTTCATTCACATGTCTAGCATGTTGGTAGGTATAACTAGGAAGCAAGCATCTCTTTTTCTCTCTCTCCATGTGGCTCTCTTTCCACTTGGCTAGGTTGCATTTTATTATATGGCGACTAGATTCCAAGAGTGAGCATCCCAAGCAGTAAAGGCAGACATTGCAGTTCTCTTAGGGCTCAGCCTCAGATGTTCCTAGGCATCACTTTCTTCACATTTTATTGGTCAAAACAAGAATGTGGGCTGGCCTTGTGACAAGGGGTAGGGCTGGAGAAAGGTCATTGCTGAAGAGCCTGTGGGATCGACTGTGTTGTTTCTTTGAGACAGCATCTATCACAAAACTCTATCCCTGGAGAACATGAGCCTCTCTTCAGGCTCAGTTAAATCAGAATCCCTGAAGAAACTGTGAGGTGCTCTTAGGGGGGAGTCCTGTGTATATACTTTTCTGAGCACATGCCCATTGAGGTCTATAGTCTGGCTCTTCCTGCCTTGAGTAACATGGCATTCCAGTGTGTAAGACTATGCGTCTCACACTCCTTTGAGCCACACTGATAAGAGAAATGGAATATAATATAGTACTGTTACTTTTGTTCTAGAGCACATTCCTAATTTTATAAGGATTCCTCATCTGCTTCAGTATATAGTGATGTTGAATACTATTTGTTTTTATGATCACTGGTGAATTTCTAACTTTTTTTTTTTTTGGAGAAGTTTTTGCTATAGGGCGCATGTGCTCGCCAGATAGACAGAGACAGAGAGACAAAGTGAGAAATCCCCCGCCAGGGGGGATGGCCACGCCACAATCCCTTCTCCTCTATTCTCCTCTCGGGATCTTAGGCATGCACGCACACGCGCCTGGCGTGAGTTTTAAGCTACTGGGTCCGGGACGCGAACAACGGTCCACTACGTGGGAGTCCAGTGACATAGCCATTACGCTAACTGCTGGTCCCTGGTGAATTTCTAATAAGAACCACAGCCTTTTCTGTGTCTAACTTACGTGGAGCACAGCACTGGACCCTAGTAGGTACATATGATAAATATGATAAATCCTTGAATTTATTTACATGTGATAAATCCTTGAATTAAACCATAAAATTGCACTGCTGTGGTAGTTATCAGTGTGCCAGGATTATGCAGCAGTGGTTTTTCTATAGATCTAACAATTGCATACCTCTTGTTACAAATTCAGGAAAACATATGGTCTGGAAATGAACAGATTTAAAATTGGATCAAAATTTTTAAAAAGTTTGATTTAAACATTTTTAAAGGAGTAAACTTTTTTTTTTAAGAAAAATGTAGAAGCATATTTAGAAAGCCTTGAATAAATATAACTTGCTTCTTTGAAAATTACTTTATTTAGAAAGGCCTAAGGCGGAACTTTTCTGACTTTGAACCATTTAAAATACTAAGAATTTCCTTTGTCCATTTCAACACAGGAACAGAGATTTTATTCCAGAAACTACTTATAAAATCATTGGAGTTAATAGTAGATAAGAGTTTGTAGTTCATGGAGTGTTAAACCATGAGATTGATTTTTCAGATTTTCTCTGATCCCTGTAAGAGATATGGATTCCCAGGTTCCTCCTTCTTAAAGTTCTTAGTGTGCTAGGCCTTTGGTGAAACTTTGGAATCTGTGTCTCCTTTCTCTCTTTGGTCAGAGTATGTGCAGTTGGTGGAGAGATAGGGAAGGGGAGAAAGCACCCCTCCATGATGGGGGATGGTCACATTGGATCCTTTCTCTTCCATTTCTCCATCTTGCCAGGATTTTGCATACCCACATGTGCCTGGTGTATTTCTCAAGCCCCCAGGGCCATGATTAGAAATGTGGTTGGGCATGTGGGATCCCGTTCCCTTAACCACTAGGCTACTAACCAGCTCTTTTTTTTGGGGGGGGTGGATTCATGATAGAGCATGTGCATACATAAGAGGAAAAGAGAGAAAGCATCCACCACAGGCCTATCTTGCCGTAATCCCCTTCCTCCACTCCTCCAGCCTGCCAGGATTCTGGGCATAGGCACATGGATATATTTTCAAGCCCTCTGGGCTGGGGACTTGAACCACAGTCAGCATAGTACTGACCGTACCATAGACTGGAATCTTTTTTTTTTAAATGAGAATTCCAGGAGCTTGCTGGAAATATAGATTCATGGGCCTCACCTGGTCCCCAATGAATCTACATCAGGGTGTTGGTGGTGGGGGTTGTGTTTTAACAAGTTTTCCAGGTGATTCTTACCTATGCTAAAGTTGGAAAAGCACTATTGCAGAGAAATCTGTTTCTTCGTTATTTGCCGGGAAACTGGTTCTACTGGCAAGTATCCAAAAACATTTTCACCGTGTATGGGAACCTGCAATTAGACCCTCCAGATAATGTGGGGTATCAGTTGTTTTGTTTTTAAGATGAGGTATAATTTACAGACCATAAAATTCATCTGTTGTAAATGTACAGTTGAATGATTTCTCAATGAATATTATGTAACTATCACTAAAATCCAATTTTGTAACACTTCCCCCTAAAAAAGTTTCTTCAATATCTGTTTGCAATCACTCCCTGTTCCACCCTCAGTCCTAGGCAACTGTCATCTCTAAGTTTGCCTTTTCTGGAAATTTCATATAAATGAAATCATACAGAATGCATTCTTTTGCATTTAACCTCCTTTGCTTAGCATGTTTTTGAAGCTCATACATGTTGAGTGTCTATTAGTAGTTAGTTCCTTTTATTGATAAAAAAGATTCCATTGTAAGAATTT
>NW_006159850.1:13092437-13096641 GCF_000334495.1 Tupaia belangeri chinensis | reverse complement strand
ACTACGTGGGAGTCCAGTGACATAGCCATTACGCTAACTGCTGGTCCCTGGTGAATTTCTAATAAGAACCACAGCCTTTTCTGTGTCTAACTTACGTGGAGCACAGCACTGGACCCTAGTAGGTACATATGATAAATATGATAAATCCTTGAATTTATTTACATGTGATAAATCCTTGAATTAAACCATAAAATTGCACTGCTGTGGTAGTTATCAGTGTGCCAGGATTATGCAGCAGTGGTTTTTCTATAGATCTAACAATTGCATACCTCTTGTTACAAATTCAGGAAAACATATGGTCTGGAAATGAACAGATTTAAAATTGGATCAAAATTTTTAAAAAGTTTGATTTAAACATTTTTAAAGGAGTAAACTTTTTTTTTTAAGAAAAATGTAGAAGCATATTTAGAAAGCCTTGAATAAATATAACTTGCTTCTTTGAAAATTACTTTATTTAGAAAGGCCTAAGGCGGAACTTTTCTGACTTTGAACCATTTAAAATACTAAGAATTTCCTTTGTCCATTTCAACACAGGAACAGAGATTTTATTCCAGAAACTACTTATAAAATCATTGGAGTTAATAGTAGATAAGAGTTTGTAGTTCATGGAGTGTTAAACCATGAGATTGATTTTTCAGATTTTCTCTGATCCCTGTAAGAGATATGGATTCCCAGGTTCCTCCTTCTTAAAGTTCTTAGTGTGCTAGGCCTTTGGTGAAACTTTGGAATCTGTGTCTCCTTTCTCTCTTTGGTCAGAGTATGTGCAGTTGGTGGAGAGATAGGGAAGGGGAGAAAGCACCCCTCCATGATGGGGGATGGTCACATTGGATCCTTTCTCTTCCATTTCTCCATCTTGCCAGGATTTTGCATACCCACATGTGCCTGGTGTATTTCTCAAGCCCCCAGGGCCATGATTAGAAATGTGGTTGGGCATGTGGGATCCCGTTCCCTTAACCACTAGGCTACTAACCAGCTCTTTTTTTTTGGGGGGGGGGTTCATGATAGAGCATGTGCATACATAAGAGGAAAAGAGAGAAAGCATCCACCACAGGCCTATCTTGCCGTAATCCCCTTCCTCCACTCCTCCAGCCTGCCAGGATTCTGGGCATAGGCACATGGATATATTTTCAAGCCCTCTGGGCTGGGGACTTGACCCACACCACAGTCAGCATAGTACTGACCGTACCATAGACTGGAATCTTTTTTTTTTAAATGAGAATTCCAGGAGCTTGCTGGAAATATAGATTCATGGGCCTCACCTGGTCCCCAATGAATCTACATCAGGGTGTTGGTGGTGGGGGTTGTGTTTTAACAAGTTTTCCAGGTGATTCTTACCTATGCTAAAGTTGGAAAAGCACTATTGCAGAGAAATCTGTTTCTTCGTTATTTGCCGGGAAACTGGTTCTACTGGCAAGTATCCAAAAACATTTTCACCGTGTATGGGAACCTGCAATTAGACCCTCCAGATAATGTGGGGTATCAGTTGTTTTGTTTTTAAGATGAGGTATAATTTACAGACCATAAAATTCATCTGTTGTAAATGTACAGTTGAATGATTTCTCAATGAATATTATGTAACTATCACTAAAATCCAATTTTGTAACACTTCCCCCTAAAAAAGTTTCTTCAATATCTGTTTGCAATCACTCCCTGTTCCACCCTCAGTCCTAGGCAACTGTCATCTCTAAGTTTGCCTTTTCTGGAAATTTCATATAAATGAAATCATACAGAATGCATTCTTTTGCATTTAACCTCCTTTGCTTAGCATGTTTTTGAAGCTCATACATGTTGAGTGTCTATTAGTAGTTAGTTCCTTTTATTGATAAAAAAGATTCCATTGTAAGAATTTACTCCTTTTTTTTTTTTTTTTAAGTTTTTTGAGATAGGGCTTATGCACTTGCCAGAGAAAGACAGACAGTGAAAGGGAAAGTGAGGAATCATTCCCCAGGGGAGATGGCCATGCCACAATCCCTTCTCATCCATTCTGTTCTCTTGGGATTTTGCACACGCATGCACATGCACCCAGCGGGATTTTTAAGGAGTTAAATCTGAGATTCAAACCACCATTGGCTATGTGAGAGTCTAGCACCTTAACTACCATACCACCTGCTGACCCCAGAATTTACTACATTTTGTCTGTCTATTCACTGGTTGAAATTTGAGGTTGTTTCTACTTGACAATCTTAGTTGATACGGTCATGTTTTCATGTTAACTATGTTTGCATATGATAAATCTATCTTTAACCTTTCAGAAAACTGATAAACTTTTCCAAAGTGACAGCATTTTACATTACCACCAGCAGTGGATGAGGAGTCTGGTTTTGTCACACGGTTGCCAACACCTGATATTGTTGACCTTAGGGATTATAGGCATTCTAGTTCGTGTGTAAAGCTGTTATCATTTTCATGGTTTTAATTTCCATTTCCCTACTAACTCCATAATAATGATACTGCGCCTTTTTTATGTGCTTCATGGCAAATAATTTCTCTTTAGTGAAATGTCTATCAAATCTTTGCCTGTTTTTTTTGTTTGTTTGTTTATTTGTTTTTAAGAGGTTTTTACTATAAGACGCATGTGCTCGCCAGAGAGACAGCAAGAAATCACCGCCTACAGGGGATGGCCATGCCACAATCTCTTCTCCTCCATTCTTCTCTCGGGATCTTGGGCACGCACGCACATGTGCCTGGTGTGAGTTTAAGCCATCAAATCCAGAACTCCAACCACAGTCGACTACATGGGAGTCCAGCGACATAGCCATTACGCCAACTGCTGGTCCCACCTGTTTGTTTTTAAGACTTTTTTTTTCTTTTTGCCACAGGGCGTGTGTGCTCAACAGGTACAGAGACAGAGAGAGGGGAGAAGTGGGAAAACATCCTCCTGAGAGATGGCCACCCGCAGTCCCTTCTCCTCCATTCTCCTCTCTGGATTTTGGCCATACATGCACACGTGCCCGATCTGTTTTTTAAATTACTGGGTGCTGGACTCAAATGGCATGGTTGGCCATGTGTGATCCAGCCACCTTAACCTCCACCATCTGCTAGCCCAAGACTTAATTTTTCTTTAGAGTATTTTCAGGGTCACAGCAAAATTAAGAGGAATGTACAGAGATTTCCCTATACTCCCACTCAAAAAAAAAAAAATCACTTAATCCATCAATAAACAAGTTTGAGGAAGAAGGAGACAGCACACTCAGCCTTCAGGAAGTCTTGGATCACATGTAAGCACCTGCCCAGTGTTCTCAGGGAGGCCTTGAGATATGAACCAGGAACTTTTTCCATGTTGGATTGCTGCAGTGTCATGTTTTACTGCTGTACTACTGCTTGGCACCCCACCTCACCCCCTTTAAAAAAAATTGGGTTGTCATCTTGTTACTGAGTTGTAAGAATTTTTTATGTATTCTGAGTACAAGTCTTTTATCAAATATACGATTTGCAAATACTTTATCCCAATGCGTGACTTGTCTTCATTTTTTTCAAACATTTTACACTTTGATTAAGTCCTATTTAACAATTACATTATTTTTCTGGAGCATGCTTTTGGTATCATGAATAATAAAACTTTCCCTGGTTCAAGGTTACAAAGAGTATCCCTCTCTGTTTTTATCTGGAAGTTTCATTTATTTATTTTTAGTTTGCTGTAAGGTGCATGTGCTCACCAGAGAGGGGGGAAAGTGAGAAATCGCCACCCTACAGGGATGGCCACACTGCAGTCCCTTCTTTATTCTCTTGGGATTTGGAGCCCTCATGCACAGGCCTAGTGTGATTTTCAAGCTGCTGGGTCCAGAACTCAAACCGTGCAGTTGACCATGTGGGATCCAGCCTCCTTAACCTCCACACCACCTGCTGGCCCCTTATCTAGAAGTTTTATAGTTTTAGCTCTTACATATGTCTGTGTTCCATTTTGAGTTTATTTTTGGGTATATTGTGAAGTAAGGGTCCATTCTTAAATTTTTTCAAGGCAGCAGGACCCTGTTGGGGTGTTGTCTCTGTCTCTCTATCTCTTATTCATGGAATAAATAAATTTCTTTAAAAAGTGGGGGCCAGCAGGTGGCATGGTGGTTAGGGCACTGGATTTCCACATGGCTGTCCACAGATCAAGTCCCGGACCTGGCAACTTGCTTTCTCATTGACTCTCTTTTTCTGGTCAAATTGAAGAATACTAAACAAATCTTAAAAAAAAAAAAAAAGAAAGAAAGTGTGTGTG
>NW_006159850.1:13083124-13092406 GCF_000334495.1 Tupaia belangeri chinensis | reverse complement strand
TGTGTGGGGCCAGCAGATGGCATAATGATTACGTCGCTGGACTCCCATGTAGTTGACTGCAGTTTGAGTCCCAGACCTGGCAGCTTAAATCTAATGCTGGGTGTGTGGGCATGCATGCCCAAAATTCTGAGAGGAGAACAGAGGAAAAGGGATTGCAGTGTGGCCATTCCCCCTGGAGGGGTGATTTCTCGCTTTCTGTCTTTCTGTCTCTCTCTCTGTCTCTCTCGAGAGCACGTGTGCCCTATAGCAAAAATTTCTCAAATAAATAAAATAATAATTAAAAAGATTTGCTCAATTAAAACTCTATTAAGTTGGCTGGCTTATTTAAAAAACAAAAGTTGGGGCCAGCAGGTGGCAAGAAGATTAGGGTAGCTGGATCCTACATGACCAACTACACAGTTTGAGTCCTGGACCTGGCAGCTTGAGAAACGCGCCAGGTGTGTGTATGTGTATGTCCAAAATCCTGAGAGGAGAATGGAGAAGGGACTGTGGCATAGCCATCTACCTGGGGTTAGGGTGTGCTTTCTCACTTTGTTTCTTTTCAGTGAGCACACGTACCTATAGTAAATTTTTATAAGAGGAAATTATTAAACAAAAAACAAAAGCTAAGGGTGATTTATATTTATCATCTCACCATTTATCACCCTATTTTATTATTAGCTTGTCTGGAAAGTCATGACATATTTTTTTCTGTTTTTCTATGCAAAAATGCGTCATGACTTTCTTGATGACCCAATTTTTTTTTTTGGTTACATAAATTAACCCATTTATTGTAGACTTGTGATTCTCCAAATGTTCGTGGAGCTTCTGCTGGTCTTTCGATTCCTTCAGGCTCCTGATGGCAGACTGTGACAGCTAAAGTGGCGTTGTGGGTCCAGGCACCACCAGGTACCATTTTCCTTCAGGAACCACAGGGTCAGATCCCCACGGCTCGTCTCTTCTCGGTTTTGCCACAGAAGAAGCAAGTGTACTTAGCGTGCTGGCTGATTTGAGTTTTCTCCACCATTTCCAGGGGAGGCACCAGAGCGAGTCTCATTTACCAGGATGCCAACCTTCTTGGTACATTTAGCCATACAACTGCCAATTAGGTCCAAGCCCAGAAAGGAACAGTCTCTCTTATTTTTAAAAATGATTTATTCTATTTATTTTTATTTGTTATTACTATTATTAAGTTTGTTTTAGGGCACATGTGCTCACCAGAGAGACAGAGGGAAAACGAGAAAGCAAGCTGCCAGGTCTGGTACTCGAATCGTGGTCAGCCATATGAGAGCCCAGCACCTCAGCTCCCATGCCATCTGCTGGCCCAAGCCACGCTTATTTTAAAGTCATCTTTATACCAGTGAATTTCAAAGCAGCTGACCAAGTCTGGTTCCCTCTGCCCTCAGCAGTGGGCAGCTTTGTGATCACTTCTGTCAGAGTTTTCCCCACCTGTTCTTGCCTAAGCATGTAACACATCATCACTCCAACCAGATGTGCTTTTGTCTTCTTGGAAGCACGTGAGTGGAAACCTGGTGCTTCCCTTCCTCAGTTTTACTTGGATGAACACTGCCTCTTTCTTGTAAAACTTGTCTGTTCATGCTTTAGCATTTTAGATATGTATTTCTATTGAGCAGGCTGCCTTTTGACCCTGTCAAGTTCTTACCTTTCTTCTACTTCAGCCGGTCTTTTTGTATTGTGTTCACTTAACCCTACTAGTGTTTATTGAGCATTTAAATGTATGCAAGGAATCATCTCAGCCCTGGTAGAGGTACAGAAATGGGTAAAACGTGGCTCTTGGCCTTGTGGCACTTATAGTCTGCTGAAAGAGCCAGTGTATAGTTTTAAGTCCACAGAGAGCTCTAGAAAGTAGCAGAGAAGAGACAGGGAGGATAATTGGGTGGGTACTAGTTTTTCAAGAAACCTGTTATGGGTCAGAAGTTACCCTTGTTTTGTATTTTTCAAATGTTACATATTTTTTAAAAATTGGGACCAGCAGTTGGCATTAATGGCTATGTCGCTGGACTCCCATGTAGTCTGCTGTGGTTCGAGTCCTGGATCTGGTGGCTTAAACTCAATTCTGGGCGACTGTGCGTGTATGCTCAAGATCCCAAGAGGAGAATGGAGAAGGGACTGTGGCGTGGCCATCCCCCCTGGGGGGTGATTTCTCGCTTTCTGTTTCTCTGTCTCTCTCTGTCTTTCTGGTGAGTGCATGTACCCTATAGCAAAAACTTCTCCAAAATATTTTTAAATTTACTTATTTATTTAATTATTTTAATCTGTTTAGGGCACATGCACTCACTAGAGAGAGACCTGTAGTGGTTGGGGGAATGGAGGGTGAGAAAGCAAGCCGCCAGGTTTGGGACTCTTAACTGCAGGTGGCCATGTGAGAGTCTGGTGCCTCAGCCACCACTCCACCTGCTACTCCTTCAAATGTTATCCTGACTTTCAGAATTGAATGTTGGCAGACTTTTGCAGTGGTTTCATCTTACCCGTCCTGGGTTGGGACAAATAGAGTTCTTGACTTCTAGGCATCTGGCCCTTACTTTTCTGTCACTGATTTCATGTTTTGATTGTTATTTGATGGGCATACTGTTTTTTCTTGGAAAAGGGACTATATATATATATCACAAATGACCCACAAGTGACATACGTGTAGATGGAGTAACCTGTTTTAAGCACATCATCTGTTAATTAATGTAATTCCCCAAGGAGAACTTAGTATGTTGGTCTGTCACCCATGGTGGGCCTCTTGCAAGCAGAATTCTTTAACTACCTAACCCTTCTGCCAGAGGAAGGAGGTGGTACAATATTTGACATAATTCCGTCAGCTACTACCCGGTCCCTGTCTGTACTATGGGAAACCTTGTCTTCAACAGAATCTCTTGGTTGACCCCATAGGGAGTGCTTGTCTGGTGGCCTCAAGGATCCGGCTTGGGGACATGTTCTTTGAGCAGTTGGTGTCAGAGTTGTGTTTGTTTGTTTTTAATTTAACCTACACCCATGCAAACCATGTTCCCCATGCCAGTACCAGAATAGCCCTGGCCAGAGCTCAAGAAAAACCTGGTAACTGACCTAAAATTAAATGTATGAACTCTGCCTGCCCTTTGTGTTATGGTTTTCTGTTTGGTACTCCGGACTGTCTTTTTCCCCCTTAGGAAAAGGCCAGGTAAGGGAACCTCGAGTCATTATCCTGGACACAGACACTGGGGAAGGTAACTGCTAAGTGCAGGTAGGGCCAATGTACATTTTGTTGGGTCTCAATTCTTTTTGTTTGTTTTCCTTTTTAAATTTGCTACAGGATGTGTGTACTAGCTGGGATGAGGGAGGGGTATGTGGAGCAAGAATGCCTCTTCCAAGGATGCCCGTGCTGCAACCCCCTTCTCCTCCATTTCTCCTTTTGGGATTTCAGGCATGCATATACATGCATTTTTTTTTCTTTAAGAATTATTTTATTTAACTTTATTTATTTATTTAAATTTAACCAGAGAGGGGTAGAGAGACAGAGAAAGAGAGAAAGGAAGAGAGAAAGTGAGAAAGCAAGCCATCAGGTCCAGGACTCGAACTGCAGTTGGCCATGTGGGGAGTCCAGTGCCTTTAACCACCACACCACCTACCGCCCCCCCTCCCATTTTTTTTTTTTAAAGAGAGATTTTTGCTGTAGGACACGTGTGCTCACCTGAGAGACAGGGAGAAGTCACCCCCCCCACACCAGAGATGACCAGGCTGCAATCCCTTCTCCTCCATTCTCTTCTTGGGATTTTGGGCTTGCATGCACGCACACACCCAACTTGAGTTTTAAGCTGCTGGGTCCAGGACTCAAACCACAATCAACCATATGGGAGTCTAGTAATGTGACGGAACCATTACGCCCTCTGCTGTTCCCGTACTGGTATGTTTTATAAGCCACTAGGTCCGGGACTCAAACTGAGTAGTTGGCCATGTAGGATCAATCCATCCGCCTTAACTGCCACACCACGGCATAGCCCAAGACCATGTCTCTTAAAAAAAAAAAAAAAAAAAAAGAGGCTAGGACATTATCAATCATTAGCTTTATCTGAGTGATCCATAGGAAGGTCTTGACTTTGAGTGTGAACCACAGTACACCTGGTGTCTGTAAGCCTGCCCTGCTCCTCCAGCCCCGCCGAGTCTCCTTCAGCGATCCCCCGCGTAGTCCGGGTGGAGAGGATGCTATATTTATCCCTGACACCTTTCAGGTTATGGGAGATCACACAAGCCATGAAAAAGGGGCACTGCCTAAGGCTGGTGTTTATTCTGACTTTAAAGTAAATGTCTTGGAAATGAAATTGCTTGCTTTGCTGACTTTACTTTCCTTACATGTGGCTGCTGCTGGGATGATAGAAGTGGGAGTGAGCCTCCAGACCTTCAACAAGGAGGAAGGAAGCAGAGAGTTACAGGACAATTTTAAACATCATAATAACTCTAAAAATATTTGCATTCATATAGACCTCTAAAAGGTGTTTCTGTTGTTCGTTTGTTTTTTAATGACCTTGTTGGGAGTACTTGTCTCTGTCTTATCTGTCTCTCTAGCTCATGGAAGAAATAAAGGAAAGGGGAAAAAAGGACACCATTCAGTGGTTTTTAGTATGTTCACAGAAGTGTGCACCCTTCACCACAGTCAATTTGAAAACATTTTCATTACCCCAAAAGGAACCCTGTGCCCTCCAGACAGCTCCCGTTTCTACCCAGATCTCCCCTCCCTGGGCAGTCTGCCTTCTGTCTCTGCAGATGGCTTCTTCTAGCATATGTGTTTTAAATTTCCTCTAGGTTTTGCTCTAACTGGGTCTCACAAGCTCTTTTTAATCATAGAGGCATTCTGTTCTATCCCCTTTTCATTGTTTCTTTCTAAAAACCACTTTGATATTAACATAAGAAGACTTATGCTAATTTAGTATTAAGGATTTATGGCTGTAGAACATATAGTGAAAGTATTTTTCTTAGATCTTTGTGAAGTTGGCAATTACATTTTCAATACCAGTGCACACTATTATTCTCTGTTTTAAGTTGTATGGAACCAAGGTCCCATGAAATAAATGAATTAATTTTCTTTCAGATGATCTCCTCAGGACTTCCTTATCTGTCTGTGATTGGAACCACATTAAATCATTAATTAAATGCTTCCCATTTCTTTCTTGTATTGCTTCTTTTTCCCCCCATACACTTATTGCCATATTTAATTGCTTTGATTCACAGGTTTTTATGTTCTAAATATATAAAGTATATGTTTTCTTTTCCCTAGCTTGTAATTTTGAAAAAAATCTCAATTCTACAGAAAACTTAAGAGTAGCCTGGGGACCAGCAGGTGGCGTGGTGGTTAGGGTGCTGGACACTCCCACATGGCTGACCACGGTTTGAGTCCTGGGCCTGGCAGCTTGCTTTCTCACTTTCTCTCTCTCTCTCTCTCTCTCTCTCTCAGTCTCTCTCTGGTCAAATTAAAATAAAATGAACAAATAAATAAAACTAAAAAAAAAAAAGAGTAGCATAGCTAACATTTATTATATATGCCTCACCTAGATTCAGCCTCTTGCCTCTTTACATTTGTCTGCCTTCCCCCTCCCCCACATAAGTGTGTTTTCTTAACCATTTGAAAAAATAAGTTGTAGGGTCAGCAGGCGGCATAGTGGCAAAGACACTAGACTCTTTCATAGCTGACCAGGCTTGAGTCTCAGACCATCGACTTAAAACTCACACTGGGCACATGCGTGTGCATGCCCAAAATCCCTAAGGGAGAATGAAGGAGAAGGGATTGCATTGTGGCCATCCCCTCCCCTGACGGGGTGATTTCTCTCTTTCTGTCTCTGTGTCTGTCTGTGTCTCTGGTGAGCCCCTGTGCCCAGATATCAAAAATCTCTCTCTCAAAACAAAAAGTTGTAGACATCGTGACATTTCACTCCTGAATAATTTCTCATGAATTGCCTAGGACAAAGACAACATTCATCATAGTAACGATACTGGCATCAAACCTAAGAAATTTAATCGATATTAATATCTAATTACTTAATAGTAATGTTAGATAACATTATGTCCTTATTTAAATTCTGTTGTTTGTTCCCCAAAATGTCCATAATTTATAGTTTTATTTTTCAATCCACAATTTAATCAGGGAACATGAATTGCATGTGACTGTCAAATCTGTTTAGTTTCCTTCATTCTAGAACAGTCCATATCTATTCCCCACCCACCTTTCATGGGATTGGCATTTTTGAAGAGAACAGACCAAAAGAGTCCCATAATTTGGGTTTGTCAGATTGCTTCTTCCTGATTAGATTTAGATGAAATCTTTTTGGCAAGAAGACCACGTAGATAAAATGTATTGTCCTTCCCACATCATATCAGGAAACCCATGATGGTGTCTGCAGCCAAAGGTGATCTGTCATCGGTAATTACAAAACAGTGTGAATGTCCTGTTTCCCGGTAACCTCTGACCAGTGGAAGCCATGAGTAATCCTTATGTTCACTAAATTTCTTTGAATGACTGTGCTTTTCACTTCAGAAATTCTATTTAGATCTTTGTCTTGTCTATCTGTTCCCTCCCTCCTCCTTTAAATAGTATCTTTCCTGTAATTTTTAATGCCTTCTAGAAATCTTTAATCTTTATTTTTTTTAACAGAGCTGTCAGATTATTCTGCTTTCTGCCCATGTTTATTATTTACCCTGTGTTTTGTAATTCTTGACTATGAGCTTGTCTTGAGCAGCACAGGAGGTGCAAGCCCATGGTTAAAAATGGCATAAGAGACTTTTCTTTCCTCCATGTCTAACTCCATCCCTGGCCCCTGGCCCTTCTCAGTTCTGTTCTCTCTTACTTTCTGGAGCCTGGGGATTTCCAGTTCTTTCTGTGTTCTCCAATAGTGTTGAGTGTTGGGTTTTCTAGGCTATTGTGTTACTGTAACTGGAAGTTCCCATGATTTTCATTTTCAGAATTACAACTTGGCACTTCAAAGAGTTTTCAAAGATAAGGATTACTCTTTGCTTCTGTGAGCTTTCAACAAGCAACCAGAGTTGATTCTCATCATTTAGCAAGTGCTAGACTCTTAACTCCCCAATTATTATTATTAACCTTGATTGCAAAGGTCCTATGAATTGTTCTTGTTATGATTGAGGTTGGAGAGAGGATGGAATGGTGGAAAATAGAAGGAAAGACAGTGAAGTTATAGAAGCTTGACTGTCCTGTTTTGCTTAATCCTTTCAGTTTTTAAGGGCATCAATACATCAACATTTAAATGTGTCAGAATGGTTTGTTTTCAGTATGATTCAAACTGAAGCAAAGTTACTCCATTTTGAAAGATGAAAAGAATCATGGTTCACTCCCCTGCTGAGGCTGTAGTTTGAAGGATTTATTACTTTTTAACATTTCCTTTTTTCAGACAGGATCTTATTTGCAACAACAAATGGAAACAGCTGTGTCCAGAGCATGCTTCCCTCATGCTTCAAATGAAATTTACTAGCAAATAATATTCTAAGAGCTCTCAAAGCTGAGAAAACTCCATTTTGACAAACCCTGGTTTTACTTTTTTTTTTGGAGAGATTTTCACTATAGGGCACGTGCGCTCGCCAGACAGACAGAGAGAGACATAGAGACAGAAAGCGAGAAATCACTCCCCGGGGGGATGGTCACGCCGCAATCCCTTCTCCTCCATTCTCCTCTCGGAATCTTGGGCACGCACACACACACGCGCCCGGCGTGAGTTTTAAGCCACCGGGTCCGGGACGTGAACCGTGGTCGACTACGTGGGAGTCCAGCGACATCGCCATTACGCTAACTGCTGGTTCCCACAAACCCAGGTTTTAGGTATGAGGAGTGTGACATACTCTTTTTTTTTAAGAACTTCGTAATTTTTAGTTCGTAAATTAGTAGCTGTCCCAATGTACGTATAGACAACATCATCTTTTTTTGGTCTGATCCATTGCCTAGTGGTTAAGGAGCTGGATCTCACATGGTTGAGAACTCGATTCGAACCTGGCCCCAGTGACTTGAAAAATACAATGGCCACATGTACGTGCATGCCTAAAATCTCAACAGGTTGGAGAAATGGAGTAGGGGTGACCATGTCCATCGAGGGGTGCTTTCTCTCTCTTCCTCTCTCTCTGGCAAGCGCACAGGCTCTTTGAAAAAGAAAAAAGCAAGAGGTGAGGGGAGCCAGCCTGGGGCATCCATCAGTGGTTAAAGTGGTTGTATCCCACATGGCTGACTGCACAGTTCAAGTCCCAGACTGATTGGCTTGAAAACCACACCAGCTTGAAACCACACAGGCATGTGTGTGTGCATGTGCCCAGAATCCCCAAAGGAGGAAGAGCTAGAGGGGACTGCAGTGTGAACATTCTCCATGGTGAGGTGCTTTCCCATTCCTACCCCACTCTCTCCAACCAATATATATGCACTCTGGCAAATTGAAAAAGAAAGAAAGAAAGAAAATCAGTTTTTTCCTCCTTCTGGCCGCTCAGCCTTCCTCTCTAGTTAACTGAGGTTTTTTCTGTTTAAGAATTTTTTATTTTATTTATTATTAGTATTATTTTTTAACTTGGTATAGTCATATGAGAGAGAGAGAGAAGGAAGGTGAGAAAGCAAGCCACCAGGTCCAGGACTCGAACTGAAGTTGGCTTTGTGAGAGTCTAGCACCTTAACCACCATGCCACCTGCTGGCCTCTACCTGTTTTACATTTCAGTGTAAAGCCAAGATTAGTATCCCAAGGATTGAAGGGATGATGTCTTTAGGCACAAATGGCTCAGAAGTAACAGTGAACATTATTGGTAATTTTTAATTAACTTTCCTGTGGCTTTGGAATTACAGAAACCGGTTTTGTGGTTGGGAAACCTTTATTGGCTTAGGGTTTTCTTTTGTACATAAGTGGTTAGACTAGTGGTTCTTTGACACGGTATGTTTGGAAATCATCTGAGAAACTCTTTAAAGTTTTTACTTTGCAGCAGTTATAGAGTATAGAGTCAGAGGAAGTTGTAAAAGTAATAGTGGCCCCATGTACCTTCATCTGGTTTCCCCAGTGGCACATCCTACTTAACTATGGTATGATATCAAAAGGAGGAAATTGGCATTGGTACCATTAGCACAGTCCACAGACCTTACTCAGATTTCACCAGTTTTTCACGCTTCTGTGTGTATGTGTGTGTGTGCGCGCACGTGTGTTAAGGTGCTGGACTCCCACATGACCAACCATGGTTCGAGTTCCAGCCCTGGCTGCTTGGAAATCACTCCAGGCACATGTACATGCATATCCAAAACCCCAAGAGGAGAATGGAGGAGAAGGGGTTGCAGCATGGCTATCCCCCCC
>NW_006159850.1:13002626-13083042 GCF_000334495.1 Tupaia belangeri chinensis | reverse complement strand
CGAACCACGGTCGACTACGTGGGAGTCCAGCGACATAGCCATTACGCTAACTGCTGGTTCCCCGGGGGATGATTTCTCACACACTTCACACCCCATCTCTTCTGTCTTCTCTATCTCTCTGTGGAGCTGGTAGACTTACAGTGGGGCCCAAGAGCGAGTCAATTTGTAAGGGTCCCTGATTTTTATGCCTACCCTTGTAAAGAGCCCTGGCGACTTGAAAGTCCTCCTCCAGGCCAACAGGTTTGTTTAAGGTGAGGCCTGGTCCTGATCTCAGGGTGACATTCTCACTCCTGCAAGGCCACCTCGGTCCTCTAGCAGACAGGTCTATGAGAGACAGTAAAACTGAGTGGGCACCCGTATAACTACCCCCTGGACTCTCCAGCCAGCCTCTTCCTATATTACAAACTCCTGTCCGTGCAGCCCTACCCAGCCGTCTTAGCATTTTGAGGCATCCCACAGAATGCAGTCTCAATCTTTACCTGATTTCTTCTGTGACTGCTCCTGTGGAGCACAGGCTTACAGAATGAAAGTAGGGCTTGGGGGCCCATGGGAAAATGCAGAGAATCTGAGCAGGCAGCTGGGAGAAGCATTCTCATTTGCTGCCACTGGGAACGTGACACATCTAGGTATCCTCTGACTTGGCTCTAGGAGGCTCCTGGACTAGAAAGGAGGGAGGAGCCTCCGAGGACAAGGACTCTCTTAAAGTCCTCCTGAGGTAGGCTGATTGTCTTCCTGAGGTTCTGTTTATAGATCTCAGAGGAAACCTAGGGGATTTTATCTCACTTCCCACCCTCCCTTGTAAAATTAGTTCAGGTGGGTGGCTGGAACCTTCAAGTTAAACATCAGTTATCTAAATATACACCTGAGGCGTGAGGCAGAACTAAGGGTCAGAAAAGAATTGTGTTCTCTAACTTGAGAACTCCAGCTGAAAAGATAGAAATTGCAAATGTCTGGGACCTTCCGTTGGTGTAATGGCTATGTCGCTGTACTCTCATGTAGTCTAGTGCAGTTCAAGTCCCGGACCCAGTGGCTTAAACTCACACCAGGCACGTGTGCATGCGTGCCCAAGATACAGAGAGGAGAATGGAGGAGAAGCGATTGTGGCGTGGCCATCCCCCCTGGGGGGTGATTTCTCGCTCTCTGTCTCTCTGTCTCTTTCTGGTGAGCGCCAGCGCCCTATAGCAAAAAAAAAAACTCTCCAAAAGAAAAGAAAAGAAATCTCAAATACCCAGCCTGTTCCAGCTATCAATGGCTACTGTGAGTCCAGAGATTTTTCTCTCTTTGCATCCATAGTTCCCCAGGTGAATGTGCCCCATGCCACAAAACACAATTTACTTGTTAAATAAGCAAATTCAGCTCATAAACACTGAGTTACTTATTTCCTCATGTATTCAGATTGTGACTTTTCAGGTTACATTTTGGTAAACACATGCCACATTTTCTAGAAAATCTTGCTTCTAGATGAGAAGCATTAGGGTGTTCCCAGAGCGCAGGGTCCCTGTGTCAGCCCTCTATCATGGATCTACCAGCCTACTTGGCTCATCATGGATGCTCAGGTTCTTCCCTTACATATTCCCTTAAGTGATCAGAATCAACTCGGCTTTGCTCAAAACTTTGTCCCTAGGGCCCAACTGTGGCTTGGTGTTAAAATGCTGGATGCCCTGTGGCCAGCTGCATGGTTATTTCCTGTCTGGCGGCTTGATAAACACACCGGGCACATGTGTGCATCTGCCCAAAATCCTAGGAGAAATGAAGCAGAGGGGATTGAGACATGATCAGCCCCCATGGGGGGCTGGCAAAATTGAAAAAGGGAAAACAGCTTTTTATGAAATGAACTCTGTATCTCTTTCAACCAATAGGGTTGCTCTACTTTTCTGCTCTTTTTTTTTTTTTTTTTTTTTTTAGATTTTTGCTATAAAGAAAGTGAAAGGGGAAAAGTTAGAAATTACAGGGTGGGGGAATGGTAGCCATACTACAATAATTTCTTCTTCATTTTTCTCTTGGGATTTTGGCAGACATGCACGCATGCCTGACTTTTTTTCTTTTTTTTTTTAAGAATTATTTTATTTTTAATTTAACTTTATTCATTTATTTACTTATTTAAAGTTGACAGAGTGAGAGCAAGCGAGGGAAAGTGAGAAAGTAAGCCGCCAGGTCCCAGACTTGAACCGTGGTTGGCCATGTGGGAGTCCAGCGTCCTTAACCACCATGCCACCTGCCATACCCTCTCTGATATTTTTTTCAGTCACTGGGTTCAGGGCTTGAATTGTGGTGTTGGCCAAGTGGGATCTAGCACCTTAGCCACCATGCCACCTGCAGGCCCAGCTGCTCCCCCTTCCCCCCACTTAAAAAAGGTTTATTAGCTATTTATTTATTTACAGTTTGTGCTTTAGGACATGTGCACTCACTGGAGAGAGAGTGAGAAATCACACACACACACACACACACACGGGAAAGGCCATGCCACAATCCTTTCTCTTCCATTCTCCTCGTGGTATTTTGGGCACACACACACATGTTCCTGGTGTGATTTTCAAGCCACTGGGACCAGGACTTGAACCAGAGTTGGCCACGTGAGAATCCAGCGCCTTAACTACTGTGCCACCTGCTGACTCCTATGTTTCCCCTTTTAAGTGATTTTTCCCCCTTCCTTGTTAACAATTTTGTTTACCCTCCTCCAGACCCCCAGTAAGTTCCCTTCGTTTCCCCTGGCTTTGTGGTTCCTGTAGAAAGGCCCAACTGGACAGTAATCTGCTGTGTGCGTTTCAACAAGCAGAGCGTTTTTGCATGTGTGTTTTGGCTTCCTGAAATTGAAGGGCCTTAACTTGTATTGATCCAGAAATGTGTTAGTAGTTCTGGCTTCAGCACTTTTGGTTTGCAGAAGGGAAAACCCAACAACCGCTCCCAGGACCCTGCTTCTGAAAGTCCAGCCTGGTAAGGGGTGGCTCCACTGGGCGAAGCTGGTGCGCTTTGCCTTCCCAGTACCCAGCTGTCTTGCCTGCTCTGTTGACCTCAGTAGCTCAGAGGATGAGTCGGGCTCCAGCCCGTCATTTCCAACTGAGACCCTGGGCAGATTTCCCAGGAAGGGCAGGAGGGAGAAGGGGCGGGAAGGGTCACAGAGGAGGTCACTCAGGTTATCAACCTTGACTCTGGTCCCTGAGTTTAGGCACTTTTAATTAAGGGTCTTAGGAATCATTGCTTTTTTTTACTTTAAGCAGAGATTTAATAACTTAGTCAGGGAGGCCGGCTGGTGGCACAGTAGTTAAGGCGCTGGATACTCCCACATGGCCAACCACAGTTCAAGTCCCGGACCTGGTGGCTTACTTTCTCACTTTGTGTGTGTGTGTGGTCAAAATGAATGAATGAATAAATAATTATTTTAAAAAATAATAACTTAGCAGTCACATAATACTAGTGCTTTGCACCTCTCTGACCATTTCCTTCAGCTAAGTTCTATGGTGGCATTACTTGATTTCTTGCTTGATATTAATCTTACCAGGCCATTGGCCTTACTTGTTCAAGTGAACTGTGACCTCTCCAGAAATGTAGGATGTGTTCTGTGGTCCCTCTAAGTGGGAGATCTCAGACCCCTTGGCCCTCACAGACAGCCCTTCACTTGGGTCATGTTCAAACACGAAGTTCTGACTCTTCTTGGTCCAGTGTCCTATGAGTTTTCTTGTTTTAAAGCAGTAATTAAAGGAGCAGTGTCTTGACGAACCTGTTACTGCAATGCTATCAGCTTCCTGGAGCAAGTTCAAAAGACGTTTTGTAACAGGCCTAGTGGGTGGGCCAACAGGAGAGCGACAGCTGCCCTCTCCCAACAAGCAGGGTTAGGCATCAGCTGTGCTACCCTGAAGAGGAAGTGAACTGAGAAGTGTGGTACCATCTTTGGACTTCTTCCCTTCCCATTTTCATGGTCTCTAAAAGATCGCTGTCTCTAGTTTAAATGAAACAGCAGCTCTGGCTGTCTCAGAGTTAGAGCCCCTCCTCCTTGGTGGGTATCCAATCCATTCCCCAGGCATGATGGTAGGTGTGGTTTAGAATCACCTTCTTCTTCAGTTTTTGTTACAGGGCACATGTGCTTTCTGGAGATAGAAAAAGAGAAAGAAAGTGAGTGTCCCCAGTGGGGATGGTTACGCTGCAGTTTTTTCTCCTCCAGTCTCATTTTGAGATGATAGCATGTGTACACACATACCTTGCATGTTTTCAAATTGCCAGATCTGGGACTCAAACCATGCAGTTGCCCATGTGGGATCCTGCAGCCCTAACCACCATACCACCTGCTGGCCCAGAATCTCACCTTTTTGCAGCAGATTTAAGGTACCAGGTGTTTCTTGTGAAGAACTTGGTACCCAGCACTTTCCAAGAATAGGTCATGTTCTGTCCTTGGGCAACAGGGTCTTGGGTATCCTGTGAGCTTGATGATAGACATCAAGACATATAGACATATTTTAATTTGACTAGAGAGACACACACACACATGCAGAGAGAGGGAGAGAATACCCCGCTGGGGGAATGCCTTTTCCTTTGCCCCCAAAGCTAAGCTATTATGGTCATACTAGCTGCTCACCTAGAGGAAACTAGTCTGTAGAGCCTCACCTCTGCTGGAAAGATGTAAGAATGTGTTGTCTTTGACCTCAGGACCCTAGTGGCTCTCCAGATGAGCTTAGAAGTGAGGGCTTTAGGGGTCAACTGGTGGTGTGGTGGTTAAGACACTGGACTCCTACATGGCTGACCGTGATTTGAGTCTTGGTCCTGGTAGCTTACTTTCTCACTTTCCCTTTTTCTCTCTGTCTTTCTCTGGTCAAATTAAGAGATAATAATGACAATAAATGGAAATAAATAAATATTTTATTTAAATAAAAAAGAAGTGAGGGCTTTAATTTTGCAGAAGAAAACACCAGAAGCATGCAGTCTTAATACTGGTAATTGTCTTTGTAACTAAAATAAGCTTTCCCTGGGAAAGCCGCCCTCAAGAGGCAAGTCTCTTGTACCACACGCTTCAAAGAAAACAAGCAAATGTTTCTTATTCTAGTATTTTCTCAGTGAAGGTATTTGTTAGCCAGTGACTTAAAGCCATCCTTGAGTTGCTCAGAATTTAAGTTAAGGGACTAACTAACTAGCAGGTGGCATGGCAGTTAAGGTGCTGGATTCTCACATGGGCTGACCACAGCTTGAGTCCTAGACCTGGCGACTTGAAAATCAAACCAGGCAAGTGTGTATGCATTCCTAAAATCCCCAGAGGAGAAAGAATTGCAGTGTGGCCAGCATCCCGGAGGATACGGAGGGTGATTTTTCACTTTCCCTGGCAGGCACATGCACCCTATGGCAAAAAAACTAAAAAAAAAAAAAGTGAAGTTTAGGGGCTAGCAGGTGGCATGGTAGTTAAGGACGCTGGACTCCCACCTGGCTGACTGCAGTTCAAGTCCCGGGCCTGGTGGCTTGCTTTCTCACTCCCTGCCCCCCCTCCCCTTGCTCTATCACTTGATCAAATTAAAAGTAAATAAATAAATAAAGTTAAATAAAATAATTATTTTTTATAAAATAAATTTAGATCGGTTCCTTTACTGAGCAGGTTTTATATTTATATGTAATTGGGAATATTTGCTACTGGGGAAAATTCTGTGGACCTGGGACCAGCAGTTAGTGTAATGGCTATGTTGCAGAATTCCCATGTAGTTGACCGTTGTTTGAGTCCCAAACCCAGTGGCTTAAACTCATGCCGTGCGTGTGTGCCGTGTGCATACATGCCCAAGATCCTGAGAGGAGAATGGAGGAGAGGGAATTGTGGCATGGCCATTCCCCCAGGGGGGTGATTTCTTGCTTTATGTCTCTCTGTCTTTCTGGCGAGCACACACACCCTATAAAAACAACAACAACAAAAACCTCTCCAAAAAAAAAAAAAATTCTGAGGACCATAGTCACTTTACTTGTTAATGACATGCAGGTTCCTCTCATATCACTTCAGAATTCTTTGTGTCTGATTTGAAATTTAAGGATTCATAAAGATGAATTGGAATCTTAATAGGTAAGGGCTTAGAGGAAATTGATCTATTAAAGGATCCATCTCATTTCATGGATCCCAGCATGCAAGCCAAGTGACTGTGTGTTAATTCACATTTCTTTTTTTTTTTTTTGGAGGTTAGAAGTTTTTGCTACAGGGCATGTGCGCTCGTCAGACAGAGAGAGAGAGAGACAGAGAGATAGAAGGTGAGAAATCACCCCTTCATGGGGGATGGCCACGCCGCAATCCCTTCTCCTCCATTCTCCTCTTGGGATCTTGGGCATGCACACACATGCGCCCAGCGTGAGTTTAAGCCACCGGGGTCCGGGACTCAAACCTCGGGAGTCCATCGAATAGCCATTACCCTAACTGCTGGTCCCAACTATGTGTTAATTCACATTTCCATCATGCAGCTCTGGCCAGAGGCTCTGGGAGGGTTGTTTGCATAAGGATGCTACCACCTTTGCTGATAACACTGCTCATATGTTCTAGTGGAAATGATTAGAACAGGTTTGAAAGTCAGGGATATCATTCTGCCAAATGATGGTGTTTACCTTTCTTGGTTAAAGAATAAGTGTGGGGAACCAGCAGTTATCGTAATGGCTATGTCGCTGGACTCCCATGTAGTCGACTGCGGTTCGTGTCCCGGACCCAGTGGCTTAGAACTCACTCCGGGCGCGTGTGCGTGCATGCCCAAGATCCTGAGAGGAGAATGGAGAAGGGATTGCGGCATGACCATCCCGGGGGGGGTGGGGGTGGTGGTGTGTGATTTCTCGCTTTCTGTCTCTCTATCTCTCTCTGTCTGTCTGGCAAGCGCACGTGCCCTATAGCGGAAAAAAAAAAAAAAAAATCTCAAAAAAAAAAAAAAAAGAATAAGTGTGATATTAGTCTGCTTTGACAAGAACAGAAACCGCAAGTTTGTACACTGTTCGCAAGTAGCATGAAGTAGGAGGACAAATCTTCATTTTGGATGGACTTTGTCTCCTGGAAAAGACTAGAATCAGTGTCACTAGATTCCTCCCCCTGAAGCATTCAGTCTGTGATAGCTTCTGGTTCAATAACCTGGGTGTTGCAGCTCCAGATTTAGGATTCTTGCTTTGATGACCATTTCTCCTTATAGAGGAATGCTTTTGCATTTTCAGATTGCTCAAATCTCCTGGGAGTTTCCTTCATTCAGAATTAGATAGCTCTAAGGCTTCTTAGAATGCCTCTGCCCAGCCATCCTCCATTTTCCTGCACCTTTGACTCCAGTGTAATCCAGATGTTTGTTTTGTGCCTACTCATGCCAGACAGATGTCTGATCTAAGTGGAATTTAGTGAGGTTATTCTAATACAAATAGAGATGGCAGCAGTTTTATTTTCCTATTTGCTCTGCAGTAATCACCAGATTTGATCAACACCTGGAGCTTTTCTTAAATACATTAATTTGGTCCTGGATTGAGAGGCGCTTGATGAAGAAAAGCTCTTTGAGTCCTGAGTTTAAAGAACACTCCCTTTATAAAAGAATTATTTATTTAATTTTATTTATTATTATTGTTGTTGTTTAATTTGCTATTGGGCATGTGACCAGTTCTGTTCTGCTTTTCCATGTGATTTCCTTGGATCTCTTTAACGTCTTTTTTTGGCGAGGTTTTTGCTATAGGGTGCGTGCGCTTGCCAGAAAGACAGAGACAGAGAGACAGAAAGTGAGAAATCACCCGCCAGAGGGGATGGCCACACCACAATCCCTTCTCCTCCATTCTCCTCTCGGGATCTTGGGCACGCATGCACTCACACACACCCGGCATGAGTTTAAGCCGCCGGATCCGGGACTCGAACTGCGGTCGACTACATGGGAGTTCAGCGGCATAGCCATTACGCTAACTATTGGTCCCTGGTCTCTTTCACTTTTGAACCTATAGTTCCAAAGTCAGAATTGAAGATTGCTTTACAAGTCAAAATGAAAACTTTCTAAACAAACTAGGGATTTCTCTTCCCTGGCCTCAGGATAGTCAGCAGCTGCTCTTCAGGAAGGCAGTGGAACTGGTTCCTTCTGTCTGCTCGGATGGCTACTTACACACTTGGGCTGTAGGGGAGGGACCAGTGCCACTGGAAACCCCCTCAACAAAGATGGAATCCGTGGACTTCTGTGTTACCCCTTTTTGTCCTATAAATATACTGCCCTTTTTTCTTGTTCGACTATGAATAAGTTTTGATCGCAAGGGACCCTGAGAATAACGAAACAGTTAAACCAAAGCTTGTTTCCCCATACCTACTGGCCCAGCACCACTGCAGGCTACAGGAGCTAAGGGAAAGGACACAGTGGCCAAGTCCCCTCAGAAGAGTGAGAAAAGTGGTTCATGATTGGGGCAGCTGTTCCAGACTAGAGACTACTGCCATTGAAGGGACTGAAGGAGAACTGGAGCCCTGCTGGGCGGAGAGAATCCAGCGCTTCCTATGGGCACTTGGCCAGAAGGTGTGCAGCAAATCTTATCACATTGCTTTGGAAAGAAGGGTTTAGATTGAATTTGGTAACCTGATCACAGGGGAGACTAAGAGGTCAAGCAGCACTAGATAGTAGTGTTTCTGCGTGCTCTGCTTGCTAGATCTGTGTCCCCGTGGTCCCTTTCCTTTTCTCCTCAAGTAAACTGGATCTCATCACCCAGGAGAAACACTGGGCTTTCTGTGTGTCTTAGTTGAGAGTATTTGACCACCTTGATTTTTGTACTGTTTCTGCCAAGCATTTTCCACTGGAGGGGCTGCTACCTGCTAGGCTTTTCTCATTTGAATATAAATGATCCCCAGCTCTGTGAACCTTTGGGCACAGTGAAAGAAGTCCTCAAAATGTCCCTGGCCTGCCTGCTGTGGGAACTGCCTGCTGTCAGGACTGTTTTCAGATTAGGTACCCGGACTCATTGCAGACACGTTCACGGTTTCCTTTCTCCGTTGCAGGCTTGGCACCAGACATCTACAGAATTTCAGAAAGAGCAGCGTAATAAATCAAGATCAAGCATAATAAATCTCTGATGCTGTAGGGTATCAGAGAAAACGATAGTCTTTTTATTTTTGTTTGTGGGGAAGTGACTTAGATCTCCCAGGAACCAGTTTTTCTCCCATCAAAAGACTCTGGTCTCTTGAAGTTGTTCTCGGGTTATTTGATCCTTACATTTCCAGTTGTGAACAGAGAAGTGTTTGGATCGAAAAGTTTGAGGATTTTACTCTTAGTGGTTGCAGATTTCATAAATCAATTGAAAAGCAGACGATTCTTCCTCTCCTTCAGACAGCCTTTCTTTCATTTAACCTTTAATCTTAATATTCTCTATATTCCTTTCCTTCATCCCATTTCTTCCTTTACTCCTGTGCATTCTTAAAGTATAACGGATTAGACAGTTTGGGCAGGGTTGTATGACTAGACATGTTGGATGAGTTGATACAGTGCAGGATATGAGGAGCCTCTGTTAATTATAGAAAAATCCAGAAGCACTTGGACACACCATCACTAAACCAAAGCTACATGGCAGCTCCTAAATGAAGGCAGCCCCCTCTGCCTGTCCTGCAGGGAGTTCTGTACCGTTTACTCATTTGAGCACTGGCCCAGGAGATCTGCTCTTGCATACTAGATTCAGGAAGTCTGGAAGCGTTTGAAGGGGACTTTGAGAGTTGAGAAACCTGATTTTTTTTTTCTTTATTCATGAGAGAGGAACACCCTTCACAGAGTCTGGTCATCCTGTGATCCCTTTCCGCTAGCCCTCTGGGCTGTCGTGGCTAAGGCACTCATCTTCACGCCCAGTGTGCTGTTTAGTCTGTCCGGGCCCAGGATTCAAACTGTTGCTGTATTGGGACCCGGCCTCTCTCTCTCTTTTTTTATTTTTCCAGAGAGGGTTTTTGCTATAGGGCATGTGCGCTCGCCAGAAAGAGAGAGACAGAGAGACAGAAAGCAAGACACCCCACCCCCAGCCCAGGGGTGATGGCCACGCCGTAATCCCTTCTCCTCCATGCACGCACACGCACCCGGCGTGAGTTTAAGCCACCGGGTCTGGGACTCGAACCGTGGTCAACTACATGAGAGTCCAGCGACATAGCCATTATGCTAACTGCTGGTCCCAAATCTGGCCTCTCTTCGGCAGTGCATTACACTGCTCCAAAGAGCCGGCCCCAGAAGCCTAGATTTTAATTTTGGCTACACCCTTGATTTTGAAGCAAGACTTTTGAAATCTCTCCATTTTTCCCCTATACTGTGGGGGTCCTGGAGCTTCTTAGTTGCACGAACAAGAGGAAGCTGAGGACATGAGGAAGAATTCTGCAAGGCTGCCTAGTTAGTGACTTCCCTGCAGGAGATACTGGAGAACTCAGACGATGCAATGAGGACTTGCTGTTCTCATTGATTCGATGGTGTGTATGTGAGAGAGACAGATGGCTCAGAGGTCACCAGTTATCGGACTTCTCAGTTGGTCCCTACAACCCAATATACCTTTCACTCCACCAGTTTTCTTAACAGAATTCATCATCTTGCCATCAGTTTGTTTAAAATGCTAATCAGGAGCCAGCTTCTGATCCAGCCACGGCCTTTTACAGTTGCTCTAAGCGTGAGAGTTCTGGGAGAGGTTCCCTTTCTGGAGAGTCTGCAACTGAGACAATGGAAGATGCTGATTTGTATTGTATTTCTCTCAAATTAACCTGTGAGAGAAACAGAAAATTATGTTACACTTTTGCCTTGACACAGTGTCAGTGGATAAAATGTCTGTGTTCTTGCTGTTAGGCTGCTTAAAACAACCTAAACAAATGGCTGTTCAGTAACTTCAAAAGACTTGAGACAGTTCAAAGAACTTGCTTTGACAGACCTGTTCTAGCTCCTTTGTAACGACATGCTTAGAACCTTCTGTGTTTAAGAGTGTCCCAGAAGGAGGACAGCACCTTATAGTGGCCTCCCCTGGGAGGCTGCAGGGAGCACAGCGCTGGCAGGTGAGGAGTTCAAAAGCTGACCCCCTCCACAGCAGCAGCCTCTGAAAGCAGCTGGAGAAGCCCACACCTTTAGTGTGACTCCTCGTCAATACTCCGACCTTTTGCTCCAGTTCAGAATTGCTAAGTGAGATGAATTATTTATCAGAAAGAGTCGATTAAAAGAACTAAGTAGGAGAGGGTACAAAGATGGGGAATGTGTCTTACCCTTTCCTCACATCTCTGACCGCCTGCTCCTAGTTCACCTTGCCATTTACGTTTGCAGCAGGCTCATCAGCGGGAGCCCAGCTGCCCACATATCAGTCTCCTCGTTGGGCCTCTGGCAAGATGACTGCTACTGCTATCCTTCTCAGTCTATTTATTTATGGTTTATCTTCCTCATTTCTTCCATAAATGAGCAAGAAAGAGAACCACCACCAAAAGGCTCTTGGCACTGCGGTCTACCCTCTGCCTTCAGACAGTCCTAGGTTACGGGTATCTGAATGCTCAGGGTCTCAGGGATGTCTCCAGATGCCAGCTCGGAACCTCCCTGTGTAGATCAGCCCCACAGACTGTCACGTTTTACCCCTCTGCTGCTGTTTAGCCCCTTTCTCAGTCGTCATCTGTTTGTGAAAGCATCTCTCCTTTGGGCAGCTACAGGTAATGGAGGCTTATGTGGAGGTGGGGTTGCTGCACAGGTCCTAGGAGAGGTGTCGGGAGCCTGGCTATACATGTGAGGGAGCAGAAATGAAGAGGAATCTTCTGAAGTTAATGGCCTACATGCAAATGATAGGTATCCCTTTGTCTTTCGCCATGTTTTGTTTTGTTTTGTTTTTGTTTTTGTTTTTAATTGCCAGAGGGCACATGCATTGGCCAGAAACAGGTGGAAAGACTGGGGTAGGTGGAACACCCCAATGTTGCATGGTCACACTGCATTCGCATCTTCATTTCTCCATCATGTTGGGATTTGGGACATGCATACACATGTGCCTGGTATGTTTTTAAAGCCACTGGGGCTGGGACTCAAACTACGGTCATCTATGTGGAATTTAACTCCATTAACCACTAGGTTATAGGGCCATCCCCCTCGCCTTTTCTTATAGATGTTGAAAAAAAAATTTTTTGTGTGTCAGTTCTGGAAGTACTTCAGACTCTTTACCATGTGTGAAGCCTGTGCCTTCCCAGTTCCTTCTGCCCACCTGGAAGTAGTACTGGCTTTCTTTGGAGATTGAAGAACCCAAGGACTACCCCTGGTGGGGACCTGCAGTAGGAGAGAAATACCCCTGAGGTCCCTATCTTTAAACCCTTAAAATTGGAAGGTAACTTGGAGGCAAGGCCAGTCTCCTCACTTCCCAGGTGCAATAAATGGAGACAAATGACAAGGTTGTCCAGAGTCATGTGTGCAGTTAGGGAGAGGCCGTAGAGACCCTAGATGACCATGCATAGGCTTTAGCTCCCTGCTCCGTCCCTTTCTACCAGACTGGCTGTGGGCTGGGCACTCTGAGCCAGACTCTGTGAAAGGAAAACCTTGGCTGTTCTCCCTGCCCAATATGCAGGGCGTGCCTTCAGGGATGTCTTTGTAGAATACCGCAGGTCTGCCGTGGTGGGTGTGTTTAGATTGGGGTGGGTGTAGTCAGCCAGGCTCTGCCTGCTTTTACTTTCTCCTTAAACTCCTTCCTCTCTGACCTCCTTCTACCCCACCCTGCCATGGCATCCAGGTGACATTCATGTAACTGTGTTCAGTGTTTGCCTTGGATAGGTGTGTGCATTGTATAGCTTTGAAAAAAAGACCTGGCGGTTAGTTGGTTGGTTTACAGTTTTAGTCCAAAGGCCTTGATCTACTTTATTTATTTTTACTTATTTACTTATTTTATTTATTATTTTTCATTTGATCAGAGAGAGATGGGGTGGGGAGGAGTAAGAAAGCAAGCTGCCAGGTCCAGGACTTGAACTGTGGTTGGCCATGTGGGAGTGTCCACTGCCTTAACCACCACACCACCTGCTGGTCCCATCAATCTACTCTTTAAAATATTCGAATTATTAAATAAAGGCAGGAAGGCAGCGCTGGCAGTTCCAAGAGTGAGTGGTGTGTTCTGTGAAGTCACCTTGTAACACTGATCTGCGGCTGTCAGAGGAGGTGATACTTATGAGTGTAGTGTAGACTTTTCCCTGCCTCAGCTCAGTGGATTAGAGAAGGACCCATTCCTATCAGAGAATGGAGAAAACTCCAAGCGCAAAGCAGCCCTACGCAGGAGGAAAGTGGCCTTCCTTTGGGTTCGCAGTGACCTCCCTGTGTGTATCTGCCTCCCTCAGGCTAGGTGGGACTAGAGAACTGGAGGTGGCCTCCTGGCTTGGGATTTCTATTAAAACACAGGGCTCCATTTCCCGTAGTTCTTACTGTTCTTTCCTATTATTTATAAATCACCCCCCAAGGGATATAGGGATATTATTCTTGGAAACTGCTCTCCTACCTTGAGCTTCCCATTAGCTAATTTTCTAAACCAAACTCAGTTGCCCAGTCCTTGATTGAAAAAGAGGAGCAGGTCTGAGTTTTAGTTTCTTTTATTCCTCCCCCACCTTGTCCCATAAAATTTCTTTCCATATATGTTGTCCTATGGTCAGGCTACCTGAGTTCGGATTTTGGCTTCAGTCCCTCATGGGTGTCTGACCTTCACCTCGCTGTGCCTTGGATCTTTTTTTTAAAGGTTTTTGTCATAGGACGCATGTTTGCCGGAGAAGAGAGATGCGGGGAGGATGAGAAATCACCCCCCTGGGGGGATGGCCATACCGCAATTACTTCTCTTGGGATTTTGGGCACACACTCACACACACCCAGTGTGACTCTCAAGCCACCAGGTGGGTCTGGCACTCGAACCACAGTCAACCATGTGGGTATCAAGTGACCCAGTCACCTTGCCACCTGCTGGCCCTGACTTCCTCATTTGTAAAGAAGGAATAGTAATGGTGCCTAGCACAGAGGCAAGAGATTGAATGCAGTGATTCAAATAAAGCACCCAGAACCACGCCTGGCACACAGGACTGGCTCCACAGTGTGGCTGCTGCTCTCATTTCCCCTTACTGCTTGTCCCCCTCCCACCATTCTCCTGAGTGGATGGAAAAGCTAAATGAGCAGCAGGGTCAGCTGCTGTGGAGATAGAATGGAGACTTTTTCTGGCTGCTCTTGGCTGTTCTTGCAGTACTTGGCGCCATGTATGTCTTGTATCTATGGGAGCCAAAGGGGCTTTTTGCAAGGACTCCCTGCCCAGCCCTGCCCTGGCTCCCGGTACATTCACTGCACGTATGCCCATCCTGTTGGCCCCTCATGAGGCCCAGCAAAGACGGGTGAACAGCACCAGCTGGCTGGCACAGTGGTGACACACTGGCTGTACAGGATGCAGAGTCCAGCCAGACTGATGAAACTGCTTGTCATGTGTCTCACCTTTTCTCACATGAGCCATGGGCATGGCATGTTCCTGCAGCCCTGGCTTTGTAGCTCTTGTGCTTCCGCATAAGCAAAGGGGGAATGTGCTTTCATGGAGAGAGAAAGAACATCGACCCCATTGCCTTGTTTATTATAGAATTACATGTGATGATGCAGGCCGCCAGAGCTGAAAACAGAGAAGGGGGACGCAAAATGATGATAAAGCCTGGGGGAGGCTGTTCACTTCTCATGCTAGTACAGCCTGCCAACAAAGAGGTTCTAGGCTTTTGTGTGGCTGCAGCTGGTGCACTGGGGCTTCTAGGTCATCCAGGGTAGGTAGGGCTGGGTTTGTTGGCAGCTCCCTTAGAGGGGATTGCCCTAGACTTCTGCCACTGGTGGCAACTACCCCAGGGTTTTCTCTGATCCACATGTCTGGCCCAGAGTGTTGGTCATGCCTTCTTAGTAGCAGTGCCAACCACTGTGCCTGTTAGCTGATATCCAGAGATAATTGGGGTGGAGGTGAGGGAGTGGGAAGACTTAATTTTTTTTAATTGTTTTTGTAATTAGAAAGTAATTTGAGTACTTTGTCACATTATCATTGACCAACAGAGTGCTTAAAGTAATAGATTATATTGTTTCCCTTCTTCTCCAATCTTTCTGCCATGGGTGACCAGGAAGGCTTTATTTATTTATTTATTTATTTTTGTGAGAGAAAGATATTTTTTGCCATAGGGCACCTGCACTTGCCAGAGAGACAGAAAGCAAGAAATCATCCCCCAAGGGGGATGGCCACACCGCAATCCCTTCTCCTCCATTCTCCTCTCAGGATCTTGGGCATGCACGCACACACATGCCCAGCGTGAGTTTTAAGCCATCAGGCCTGGGACTCGAACCAGTCGACTGTGGAAGTCCAGCAATGTAACCAGTACGCCATCTGCTGGTCCCCCAGGTAGCCATTTTGAAACCAGGTGCAGTGGCGGGCAGGAGATTGGATGGGAGGGGGGCTTGTTCAGAACCGTGCCTTTGCATATGCCTGTGCAAGAATGAATCGTTTTCTTTTTTCTCCCCTTTTTTTTTTAAAGGGAGATCGCACTACATATTGTTCTGCTCCTTGCTCTTTTTTTTCTTTCAGTTCATCCCGTGAACAAATTAGCATACAGAAGTTTTACCCCTTTGGGGATTACTAATGGCCTATAATTCGGACATTGCACAAATCATCAGCCAGACCAATGTTAATGTTGGAAATTGGATTGTTTGGAAGTCTATTTAAGAAAGCTTCTCCTGGGACCAGCAGTTGGCATACTGGCAATGTTGCTGGACTCCCATGTAGTTGGCCACGGTTCGAGTCCTAGACCCAGTGGCTTAAACTCATGCTGGGTGCGTGTGCGTGCGTGCCCAAGATCCCAAGAGATGAATGGAGGAGAAGGGATTGCAGCGTGGCCCTCCCCCCAGGGGGGTGATTTCTTGCCTTCTGTCTCTCTGTCTCTGTCTTTCTGGTGAGCACACATGCCCTATAACAAAAACCTCTCCAAAAAAAAAGAAAGAAAGAAAGCTTCTCCTCTGTCAGGTGACTGCCCTCCCCAGCCTTGCTGCAGTTGTTGGGAGGCCTTGTCTCTGGAGACCCAAGAGGGAGTTTGTGAAGTTGTCCCAGCACAGAAGAAAGGGAGGTGTGCTAAGCCCAAGCAGGAGGGTCGGGTAGGCATCTCTTCACTGAATGAGGCTCCACACTTTTTTCCCATTCAGTTCCATTGTCCAAAGGTAGAAGCAAGAGTTTAGAGGTTCTTTCTTTGAAGAAACTGAACACAACAGAGAAAAGACCTACAGATACTAATGTTCAATCACAAATGAGAAGGCTCTTTGACACTTCTGGTACAAAAATCCCCAATAAAGTATTAGCTAACCAACCCAGTAGTGTACTCAGAATACAGATGAGGAGTCTTCAAAGAGTTCACAAAAGAAGTGTACTGTGGAAAAGTATTCAAAGATTTAAAAAAAAAAAATTGCACCAAAATAAACTTGTATTTTAATTCTAGTTTTCCATGAACTTTTTGAAGTCCCGGTGTACCTTACTAATACTATTTTAACGAAAAATACAAAAATGTTTCAACATCAGAAACCACATTATAACAATAGACCAAAGGAGGGAAAAAACATGATTATCTCAGTTGATAGAGAAAACAGATGAGCCAGTATCACCTTAGATTTAAAATTCTCATTAAACAGTTACAGAAGGGGTTCAGCTGCAATGGAGCAGTGTTTTGCAGTGCTGGAAGCCATATGGAAGATGGGGTTTGGTTCTCCTGTAGATCTGTACATGCTAGGCCTACATGCTTACCCCATGATGTTGGCCATCTGGGGAAGGCTGGTAGTAGGGTAGGGAGGAACCATGGCATGAGACCCTGTTAAAGGTGATTGCGTCAGGGCCAGCAGGTGGTGTGGTGGTTGAAGTCCTGGATTCCCACATGGCTGACCGTGGTTCAAGTCCTGGACCTGGTGGCTTTCTTTCTTGCTTCCCCTTTTTCTCTCTGCATTCAAATTTTAAGATAACAATAACAAATGGAATTAAATAAATAAATAATTCTTTAAAAAATACTTTAAAAAAAAGGAAAACTTAAATTGATAAAAATCCTATACCAAAAGTCTACAGCAAACATCATATTTAATGGGAAAAATTTTGTTAAACATAATAGTTAGAGGTACTGACCAACAGATTAAGGAAAGAAAATCAAATTGAATTAGATTTCCCTGTGCCTTTATTTTATTTATTTTTTAAGAATTATTTTATTTAACTTTATTTACTTATTCATTTTAATTTGACCAGAGAGGGACAGAGTGAGAGAGAGAGAGAAAGAAAGGGAGAAAGGAAGATGCCAGGTCCGAGACTCGAACTTTGGTCAGCCATGTGGGAATCAAACACCCTTAACCACCATGCCACCTGCCGGCCCCTCCCTGTGCCTTTAATAATCAACTAGAGGGCCAGCTCGCTGGCCTGATGGTTAAGAGAACTGGTTCCTGCATGAACGACCATTCAGTTTGAACTGTGGCCATGGCAGCTTGAAGAACACACTGTGAGCATGTCCTTGTGTGCCCAAAATTCTGACAGCTTAGAGAAATGGAGGATAAGGGTTGAGGTGTGACCATGCCCCATTAGGGGTTGCTTTGCCCCTTTCCCACTACCTATCTCTCTGGTGAGCACACATGCTCTCTGACAAGTTAAAAAATAAACCAAAATAATTAACTAGAAATGTAAGAAGTAAAATAAGAGAAGAAACCACAAAGTTTCTGGTATTAACTTAAACAAGAATATTAAAACCTTTGGGAGATCCAAGTAAGTGGAACAACATTATGTATTCTTGCGTGAGTTATATTATAAAGATGATAATCTTCCCTTCACATTGATATATACATTCATTGCTGTTCCAATAACTATGGGGTAACACATTATGCAAAAAACTTAATAGTTTGAAACAATAAAACCCAGTATCTCTCAGTTTTTGTGAGCCAGGGCTTTAGGAGCAGCTCTGGCAGACATTGTAGGCTTCTGAAGCCTTTTAAGAGGTTACGGTCAGATGGTGGCTGTGGCTGTGGCTGTGGCTGTGACCATCTCAAAGACTTTTTCTTCACTTATAGGTCTGGTGCCTGTCTGGGAAGACTCAAGCAGATGGGGTCGGGGCAGCCCAGCTCTTCCAGTGTCTCTGTTTCTATGTAAATAAGAGACCATGGGGGTCTCTCCAGCACTTTGCCTTTAGGGTAACTGCACCTAATTGCATATCCACTCAGGGCTCCCAAGGCACTTGTCCCCAAAGAACGCCAGGTGCAATCCTATGCCTCTCTGACCTTGCCTCTGACTTCTGTTGGTTAAGGTAGGTGGGAAGGTTGTCCCAGGTAGAAGGGAATATAGACCCCCAGCCCTCGATAGACAAATTAGTACCGTGCTGCAAGGTGGTCATGTGGGATGAAATACATATTGGCGCAGCTATGTGTAGAAAATACCGTCTCCTACAGTACAGTCTCGTTCGGACTCCTAGCTGGGTTATTTGGAAGATCTTTTATTCTCAAATATATTTGAATTAATTAAGTCAACCTTTAGAAAGAAGAGAAAGCAGGACCTTGACACTGGCGTATTGGGTATTTTAAGCTGCCAGCCATAGTAGTAAAAGCAGCCTAGCCTCTGTGCAAGGACAGGTAACAGATAAATGGGCAGAATAAAGGTCTCAGAGGCTGACCCATGTACGTACAGGAACTTCGTGTGCTAAAAAGGGGCATCATGCATTGGTGGAGAGAGGATGGATCGCTTAGCAGATTATATTGGGAGAACTGTCAGATGGAGAAATGTAAACCAGATCTTCACCACACACAGTGATTGACTCCGGAAGAGTTAAAGACCTAAGTAAGAATGATGACCCCCACAGGACTAGCAGATGGCTCAGAGGTTAAGGCAGTTGAATCCCACATGGCCAACTGTGTGGTTCAAGTCCCAGACCTGGTGACTTGAAAAATCATGCCAGGCCCATGTGCTTATGTGCCCAAAATCCTGAGAAGAGATTGGAGGAGAAGGGATTGCAGTGTGTCCATCCCTTCTGGGGAATGATTTCTCACTTTCCCTCTCTCCTTATATCTTTCTCTCTATCTTTTTCTGTCACATGCGTCCTATAGCAAACTACAAAAAAAAAAAGTAACACCACAAAATTAAAATAGGCCCATCCATTCCTTATCCACAAATCTGAAATCCAGAAAGCTCTGGAAACGGACTCTTTTTTGTTACTCACATGGCAACAAAACTTGAGCTGAGGTGAGGCTATTTATAATAATTACTTTAACCTGCTTAATGTGGCTATCATACATTTAACCTCCTCAGCTTTTTAAAAAACTTGGGCTGCCCCAATAGTCTAGTGGTTAAAGGAGCTTAGTCTCACATTGCCGACTATGGTTTGAATTCTGGCCTAGAGGCTTAAAGAACACACCAGGCGTGTGGTATGTGTGTCCCAGATCCCAACAGGTTGGAGAAATGGAGGAGAAGGGATTGTGGTATGACCATGCCCCATTGGGATACTTTTCCCCCCTCACTCTCTCGGTCTCATTAGAAAGTGCACACACCCTCTGGCAATTAATAAAACAAACAAAAACAAACAAACAAACATAAAAAGCTTCTAAGTATTCAGAAAAATTAAAAATTAGTACAGTGGGCATTTATATATCTACCACCTGAAGTCAATACTTACTAGCATTTTTCTGTTTGCTTTATATATATATTTGTGCGTATATATTTTTTGTTGTTATTGAGTCATTTGAAATAAGTTACAAACATTGTGACACTTTATATGTACTTTGATGTATAGATATTTCATCAGAAAGAGGGTCATGCTTTAAATAGTAGTTCCACCTATTATCTACATCCAGACAATTTTCAGTTTTCTCCACTTATCACTCAGGTGTTTTCCCTACTTGTTTGTTGGACAGTTAGACATTATTTATTTTTCATTTAGTGGACATTATTAAAAACCTGCTTATAGGCCACTGTAGAAAAATACTGAAGTCAAGTGGACATAGCCACTGCCCTCAGGAACAATTTAATGTGGGAGATGAAAACATTTACCAAAAATATACTGTAAGACAGACTGCACTTGTGCCACAGCGCTGGCAGAAGCACAGCTGTGGAAAGACATGGGCTGGGCAACCCATGCTTTGTGTGTGTGTTGGGGGACAGGGATCTCCTATCATAGCATGTGGGAAACTGCTGAATCCCCTTCCCAGCCCTAACCCTGTCCCTCTCTACTCAGACCTTAAAGAGAGTCTAACCTGAGGGAAGTTTGACCTTACAGAGATCAAAACTTTCATTAGAGGGACCAACAGGTGGCGTGGTGGCTAAGACGCTGGACATTCCCACATGGCCGACCATGGTTCAAGTCCTGGATCTGGTGGCTTGCTTTCTCACTTCCTCCCGCTCTCTCTCTCCCTGTGTCTCTCTCTGGTTAAATTAAAATGAACAAATGAATAAAGTTAAATAAATAATTATAAAAAAATCTTTCATTAGATGGCTTTATTGGGCCAAGATCTAGTAGGATTGCATACAGTGCATTCAGCTGTCATATTTTTTCATTTCTTCTGATCCAGAACATTCCTAATCCTCCCCATGTCTGTGTACACGTCCTCGTGTGTGTATACCAGTGATGTTGACTTCTGGTAAAGACCAGAACCAATTGATTTACAGGATGAATGGTCCTTATTCTAGATTGGTCTGGTATCCTTAGGGTGTCATTTGACCCATTCTTCTATTCCTTATATTTCTTTATAAATTGGAAGTTAGGCATACAGGCTTGAATAGTTTCAGTTTAAACATTTTTTCGTTAAAAATATAGCTGCTCTTGCCGTGTACCTCGTATCATATAATGTAAAGAAATAGCTCAGAATGTCAAGTTTTCCCACTGTGAGTTCTCTGTGTAGTTGATCATTTGGTTACCATGGTGACTGCCTCTTTCCCCTGTCAAAGGTACATCTCAGGCCAACAGGTGGCATGGAAGTTTAGGCGACTGGATCCCACAAGACCAACTGAGTGGTTTGAGTCCCAGACTCGTAGCTTGGATGTCACACCTGGCATGTGTGCGTGTGTACCCAGAATGCCAAGAAGAAAATGGAAGAAAAGAGAATGTGGTGTGAGCGCCCCTCCCCCAGGAGGGTTCTCACTTTCTCTCTCTATCTCTCTGTATCTCTCTGGTGCATGCACGTGCCCTATAGCAAAACTTTTTTTAAAAAAATCATATTCTTTGCCTTAAGCAGCTTGCTTACAGGACCACTCATTGGTAACATGCAAATATCCTGCATCAATACCTTTCAAACTCTGCACCCATAAAGAACAAAAAGCTTTATGTCAGGTCCTAGGCGTTGCAATCTGGGAAGCAAAATGGAAAAAGCTTTGGAAAGAGTTGAGTAGCAGAGGTTGGTTACATAAGCAGAGAAGGGCTGAAGTAACCGCAAGAAAAGTTAAAAGGAGGATTGGCCATTTCAGTTTTTTTCTAGTAAGGCTTAAGGCAGAGGGAACTTCCTTACAACACTGACTCAGGTAGGCTGGAATCTGTTGTTTTCAGGAAAAACTGGTCTGTTTGGGGATCTTTCTCCTTAAGTTTCAGTTTGATGATGTGGCATTCTAAGATGAATGGCTCCATTTTGATCTGGTTTGCTCAGCCTAGTACAGGAACTTGGTCAAAAACAACAGCCTCCTGTGGTTGTTACTTAACACGTGTTTTCCAACAACCACACCATTTTAGTATTCTGATGATAAAACTTAATGGTCTTCTCATGAATCAATTTTGGGGGGGGTGGTTCACTTCAAAAGTATTAATGTGTGTAATTGTACGGTGTTGCCCTAGACATTAATAGGGATTTTACATAACATTACCTTCCTTAAGTCTGGAAAAACCTGAATCCCCAAACTACTCTGGCCACAAGGTTTATAGATAAGAGACCATGAACAGGAAGAAGAAAATGCTGAATATCTGTTTCAGGAGTGGGGAAGGACTTTTTATTATTATTATTGTTATTATTAATTTTATTTGTTGTTATTATTTTTTAAATTTGACCAGAGAGAGAATGAAAGGGAAAGTGAAAAAGCAAGCCACCAGGTCCAGCACTCAAACCATAGTCAGCCATGTTTGAGTCCGGTGCATTAACTACCACACTACCTGCCTTCTTCCGGGAAGGACCTGGCATAAGTCCTTTCCCACTCTCTCTCACTCGGTCCCTCTTTGGTTAAATTAAAATAAATAAAGTTAAATAAAATAGTTGTTTTTTATTTTTAAAAAAAGAGATACTGTTATCAATAACTAATTACCCCTGCAGAGTTGGATAGAGGAGAGACTTATTTTTTCACTTGTACCTTTTAATACAATTCGATGTTTCTTTCTTTTTTGTCAGGAGCATAAATTACTTTTGTAGTTGTAGTCGTCATCATATGCGTGTCTTACCTAAGTAATTTTTCTTTGTGAAATTTACCCAAAGCATGAAACTAGACAAATGCCCAAGATATTGACTGCAGTGTTATTTCTTTCCCTTTTTTTAAGAATTTTTTAAAAACTTTATTTATTTACTTATCTTAACCAGTGAGGGACAGAGTGAGAGAGAGAGCGCGCAAGAGAAAGAAAGTGAGAAAGCAAGCCACCAGGTCTGGGAATCAAACCACAGTTGGCCAAGTGGGAGTCTAGTGGCCTTAACTGCCACACCACCTGCTGGCCCCTGCAGTGTTATTTCTAATACTGAAAACTAGAGACAATCTAAATGTCTGTTTGTAAGAAATTAGCTAAGTAAATTATACCTCCTTATAATAGGATTCTATATACTGATTTCTTTTTTTTTCTTTTTAAAATTATTTATATAAGTTTGTTTTTGTTTGTTCGTTTGTTTTTTTGCTACAGGGCATATGTGCTCACCAGGAAAAGAGAGAGAAAGTGAAATAGCAAACCACCAGATCCAGGACTCGAACTCGGCCATGTGAGAGTCCAGTTCCTTAACCACCATGCCACCTGCTAGCCCCTCTTCTTTTTTGCTGTCGGGTGTGTCCACTCACTAGAGAGAGATGTAGAGAGGAGGAAAGTGAGAAATCACCACCTATGGGGAATGACCACACCACAATCTTCCTCCTCCATTCTCCTCTCAGGATTTTAGGTATGCACATACTTGTGCCTGGTGTGTTTTTCAAGTCACTGGTAGAGGGCTTAAACCACACCTTCAGCCATGTGTGATCCAGTGCCTAACCACCAAGCCACCTGCTTGTTCTATACCATTTCTTAAAAGTCTTTTCTATCCTTTTTGCTTCTCGCCACTGGCCTTGCCAGTCTACACCTTTATCCTGTGCTCAGTGTCACTGTGCCTTGCAAAATTGAGGAAATTAAGGACTTTGTGCTAACAGCCAGGGGAAAGGATGCTAAATGTGTCATGACCATGAAAAGTGAAGGGGGCTGGACCTGTGACAGTGGTTAAGGGAGTCACATCCCACATGGCTGACCGTGGTTGAATTCCAGACCTGGCAGCCTGAGGGACACACTGGGCACTTGTGGATGCATGCTCAAAATTTCTCCAGGATGGAGAAAAAGAGAAGAAGGGGTGCCCATGACCACAACCATGCCTTACTGGGGGAGGTGCTTTCTTCCTCTCCTTTCACTCTCTCTCTAAAGAGTGCATATACCCTCTGACTACTAAAAAAAAAGAAGATAAAAAGGTCTTACTATATAAATATTACAGTCCAGAACTATATTTTTAAAATAAAACTCTTTAGGTTGGCTCTGTGGACTGGTGGTTAAGGCATCTGAATCTCCCCTGGCTGATAGCGCAGTATGAATCCCAGACACCTGGTGGCTTGAGAAACACGCCAATAGTGTGTGTGTGTGTGTGTGTGTGCCCAAGATCCCAAAAGGAGAGAAAGACGGAGGAAAGGGGATGACCATTCCAGGCAATGGGTTCTCCTCGTCTACTTTCTTTCTGTCTCTGCACACACACACCCCTTAGCAAAAATAAGTTTTTAAGTCTGCAGTGAGGTAGGGGGTTGTCAAATGAAACAGTAGGCTGTGGGGTTTGAAGCTGAGGGCTCTTGTTTCCTGAGAGCACAGTGCACTGGAGGAAGGTGGCAGGTAGAACTGGCCGGTGTTTTGTGACGTGCTGAGGTGGTTGGGGAAAGACTCTGCAAGTGTTATGCCACCCGTAGCAGAGGGAAGGAGGTATCCATGCCTGGTGGGGAGTCTCCATCTGTGTGGGGAGCAAGCAGTGGGGCAGCTGCACTGGTGTCACCAGTTCCCTTCTCGGAGCCAAGCTGGCCCTAATCCATACCCGCTGTTGCTTTTTTATGGGCTGTCTAGTTGATTGACTTTGCCTATTAAAGCCAAACTCAAATCCAAAAAGTTATAGACCCAGAGATCCTGCTTTGTTTGTGACCTACAGAGGAAGATTGCCCAGGGGGGGTGGTGAGGTCTCTCACACCAATCGCCCAGAGATCCTGCTTTGTTTGTGACCTACAGGGGAAGATTGCCCAGGGGGGTGGTGGGGTCTCTCACACCAATCACTATGAGGTGTGGCCCGGCCAGGGTTAGTATGGGGTCTACAGTCTGTATAGCCCTCTCAAATTTTCTGCAGCCCTCAGCCCACTGCCGTGAGGGCAAATGACTATAGTCACCCTCTTCCAAGGTTAAAATTGGGCCCTGGTAGCCGGGGCTGGAGAACTTGCCTCCCCTTCACCCTGTATCTATTTTCTTACCATCTGAGCCCTTTTCCTTTCCTATGTAATGAACCTAAAGCTTCTTGGCCATGTTACTTGAGATGCCCTAAAAATATGAAGGTCCTATTCCCTCTTCCCTAGACTCAATTGAGCAAATGGATGGAATCAAGCTAATGACTGAGGAGAACCAGTGGGGCCCACAAAGGGCAGAAAAATGGTACCTTCTGTTGCCCTTCAGGTAGAGAGGTAGACAGGGTCAATTGGTTCATCATTTTAAAGATCTCGGTAAGTTTAACCACAGTCAGGGACTGCTGCCTTTTCAGCACAAACAAACAAACAAAAAATGGGGGTGGGGAAGAGTTATTAGTTGCTTTTGCACATAGAGGTCTACAGTTTGGGAACGTTTGTTTTGTGGTTTGTTTGGTTTTCCCCCCAGCCCCCAGGACTGTGCACCATAAATATTATTCTTAGCTGCTCTATTTTATTTCCTGTATCCACCATCTTTGCACAGATGTTTAAATGTTACCTCTTAAATGGTATTTTCCCTCTGGGCTTATGTATTTTCCTGGAGTGGCCTCATCTGTTCCTGAGCTTTCCAAAACTGTTGGAGGATAATCCATGTCTGCAGCCCAGGTCTTTGCTCTGGGCCTTGGTCCCTGATACCAGATAAACTAAGGATGTCTCTTCTTAGATTCCTCAAACTTGGAGTATCCAAAACTGAACCTCACCGTTAGCCCTGCTCCATTTCTAGCAACCCATCCCCCTCCTAGGGTTGGGTTGCCCAGTTTCCTAAACCAGAAGCTTGAATATTATTGTTAACAACTTCTGCATGCTCATTCTTCTGACTTCTAAGTTAAAATCAAGTGCAAGGGCTAACTGGTGGTCCGATGGTAAAGGCGGCAGTATCCTACACAGCTGACTACATGGTTCAAATCCTTGACTCGGTGGCTTGAAAACACCAGGTGGATGTGTACCCAAAATCCTGAAAGGTAAGATGGAGAAAGGATTATGACATGACCATCCCCCATGTGGGGAGGGTGCTTTCTCACTTTCTCACTTTCTCTCCTCTCTTTTTCTTTTTCTCTCCAGCAAGTACACACACCCTCTAGCAAGTAAAAAAAAAATCCACCAAGAACCCCCACCCCCTAGCAAAAAAAAAAAAAAAAAAAAAAAAAAAAAAGTCCATGAGACTGAACCCTTCAAAAGACCTTTTTAATCTGTATGCTTTTCTGCCAGGACTGGAGCACAAAATACAAGAGATGCCAAATTTACTCAATAATCAAGATATTGGGTTGTTGAAAAAGCCATGACATACTTTTTCTATACTTTTCTATGGAAAAATGCTCATTACTTTCCCAACAACATCGTTGTTCAGAGTCAGGCCTACCAGATGTCTGTTCTGGATTCTGAGTCTACCAGATGGTCCATTGGGCAGTCAGCCCAGGGGCCCCAGTGCTAGAGGGGACCTTAATATTTGCCAGAGGTTGGCCTAGCCCAGGCCTGCTTTTCTCCATCCACACCACCAGTAGCCTGAATGACTGCAGCGACCTCTAACTGCCCTGCCAGCTTTTAGACCCCTCCCAATACATGTACTGCACTATAGCCAGAGTGCTGTTTCTAAATACCACCTTGGAATCAAGTGATAGTTTTGCGGTGTTCCTGGAATGGTGTGTCCTGATCCGCACTGCCTTACTCCTGATCTGATCTCTACTTACCAAGATCTCTAGCTTCTATGTTTGTTTTTCAAGGAAACCTATTTATTGCAATTTAATTTACATATAAAAGAGTACCTCCAGTATACATCTTGATGAACATTCACAAACCAAACACCTCGGTGTAACCAGCATTCTAGAAACTCCGTCATGCCCCTCCCAGTGGCTCTCCAACAGTGGGTAATCCACTCTCTTGACTTCTAACTGTAAGTCTGCCCTGCCTGGCTTTGTACTCTAAGTAGATCGAATCAGATAGTGTGTACACTTCTGCCCACTTCCTTCCCTCTGCAATGTGGAGAACCGTCCACATTGTTACTGGGGTCGTAGGCCCTTCCTTCGCCTTGCCGTGATAGTTTGCCACTGTGTGAATAAACTGTACGTTATCCATTGGTTCTTGTATTGGGGCTGCATAACCAAATGCCCCCAGACTTAGAAGCAGTCAACAATTGATGACGCTCGTGGATTCTGCAGGTCAGGTACTTGCACAGGGCACAGCGGGAGCAGCTTCTCTCTGCTGCCTGATGTCAGGGGCCTCTGCTAGAAACGGGAAGGCTGGGTCCTGGTGTCTTTCGATGGCTCATTCACTCACATGTCTGGCGCTCGGCAGAAACCTCAGCAAGGCGGTCCATCCAGTGCTGACAGGTGGCTTCTCTGTGTGGTCTGGGCTTCCTCATAGCATGGTGGCTGGCTTCCAGAGAGGGTCCTCAGAGAGAGACAGGCAGCAGCTATCTTGTTCAGCTTAGCCTCATAAGCAGAAGCCTTTCGGCCACCCTCTGTTGGTCAGAACAGTCCCAAGCCCACCCAGGCTCAAGGGGAGGGAAAACCAGGCTCCAACACTTGATGAAGAGCAACAAGGATCTGCAAGTACATGTGGGACTAGAAACAGGCTTCAGGCCAATTTTGAAAGACGACAGTCTGCCAGGTACCCTGCCACTGTCAATAGATGTGTCTACCTTTCAGGTCTAGTCACACTGTTACTCTTCCAGCTCTTTGAAGAAAAGTGTCTCCCTGGCACGCCAAGGCCTTTTGCATGTGCTGGCCCCTCAACATGGAACGCTCTCCCTTTCCTTCTTCAACTCCTGTACCTTGCTCCCCTTCCCTCATCTGCCTGGAGGACTTTTGCCCTTCTTTCATTCAGCTTAGAATTCTTTTTTTTTAAAGACAGATTTTTGCTATAGGGTGTGTGTGCTCGCTGGAGAGACGGAAAGCAAGAAATCACCCTCGGTGGGGGGTGGCCACACTGCAGTCCCTTCTCTTCCATTCTCCTCTTGGGGTTTGGGGCACACACACACACACACGTGCCTGGCTTGAGTTTCAAGCTGCTGGGTCTGCACCTTGAACTGTAGTTGAGTACGTGGGAGTATAGCGATATAACCACTGTGCCATCTGCTGGTCCCCAAGCTTAGAATTCTTACAAGAGGCCTATCCCAAGATCACTGCCACCCCAGTCACTGGGACTCCCAGCTTTTGGTGTGGTTCCATCTGGCACTCTCTTCTGTTTCTATCATAATGCTGGTTCTGAGGTGGTACTCTTGTCTGTCTGTGAACCACATTGGGTGTGGGCTACATGAAAGGAGCTCTTGGTGCCTCCCTTGCTGTTAGAGTCTATCCCAGTGCCCAGTGCCCAGCACGTAGCATCCTGCAGTAAAGGGAGGAAACAGATTCAGCCTCCAGCGTCCTCCCACCAGAGACCGTGACGGATACAGACTTGAGCATTAATGCAGCACAGTATGTAGGATTGGCTGTGCGGTCAGGACCCACACGCTCACTTGTGCAGGCCTTGAGTATTAGAGTAGGAAGCAGTTTTAGGTTTTAGGTGTATCTTATCCCATCAAACCCCCTTCTTGTGCAGGTAAGGCATGTAAACAGCTGTGACATGGATCACCCAACTAGAAGCAGGTGGCCCTGTGACCAGCAACCCTAGGCCTTCATTGTGAAGGGGCGGTGTTGCAGTGAGGGGCCTCTCTTTGAGCCCTCCACATACTCCTTCACCTCTGAGATGTAGGAACTGCATTGGTTCAGTGGTGGACATCCATTGCTACCGTGAGTAGTGGCCCTTCTATGCCTTCATAGGAGGAAAGAGGCATCCTTTTTCAGCCCTTCTCTCCCACTCCCAGGTCCTGGACCATTTGCCAACCAGTTATCTAGCTGTGTGAGAGAAAGCATTAAGGACCATCTGGTGGTGTGGTGGTTACAGTGTGGCTGGATCCCACATGGCCCACTGAGCTGTTTGAATTCCAGACCTGGCAGCTTGAAAAACAAACCAGGCTTGTGTGGGTCTGTGCCCAAAGTCTTGAGAGCAGAGTGGAGGAGAAAGGATTGCAGCATAGCCACACAAACACCACCACCACCACCACCACCCCGCTCCCCGTCCCGGTGTAGTGTTTTCTGACTTTTCCTCCTGTGTCTAGTGAATAAATGTAGAAAAAGAAAGCATGTAAGAAATGGAGGGTAGGGGGCCAGCAGGTGGCATAGTAGTTAAAGACACTGGATTCCTACATGGCCAGCCACAGTTCAAATCTCGGACCTGGCGACTTTCTTTCTCACTTTCCCTTTCCCTCGTCTCTCTCTGGTCAAATTAAAAATAATAACAAATGGAATTAAATATGTAGATAAATCTTTTTTATAAAATGGAAGCCAGGTTTCTTTTCATAGTCGTTGATTGTTTGCTCCCCTTTATTGATGGTGAACTCGTTTTCTCTTTCCTTCTTTTTGTCTTTGTAGCATGCAGGGTTGAGATACACTAATCTGCTTGTAGCACACTATCGTTAGTCTGGCCAAGGCCTCTGTCTTAATCACTGACACTCTGATTATTCCTTTTATTCCTATTCTCCGTTTCCCTCCTACCTAGCCAACTATGTGAATGCGTTTGATGGATATTTTCTTATTGGTGTATTACAAATTGTCACTTAGTGTGCATAGGTGGGCTTTGTGTGTGTATTTATTCATTAGGTTATCAGGAAAGTCATGACACATTTTTGCACAGAGAAATCCCTTTGCAGACAACCCACTATTTAGGATTCTAGTTAGTTGTGTGCATGTGCTTTTAACTTTAAGTAAGTGGCTTGATGCTGCAGACCTTTTCTTTCTTTTTGGTCAGCCTGGTTTTCAGATCTGTCCTGTGTACATTCAGCCCGTTGCTTGTGCACGCTGCATACTGCTTCTTGGTATACATGCTCACGTGGTCCTTGCCCGTTCCCCAGGATCATGTGAGCTGCCTGGAGCTAGCTCACTGTCACCCAGTGCGGTGCTGTGGAGCAAACATCCTCTACTGTCTTCTGGTTGACGTGGGTGCAGATTTTTCTGGGGAAATATACCCAGAAGTGGCATTGCTGGATCAAAGATCAGTGAACTTTTTAGGGTCACCATCTCTTCTGAGGACTCAGGAGATGTGATTGTGTCCCATTTCTCCCCCTATTTTCTCATAAGAGTCAAGAAGGTAGGTTGTTTAGAATGCCTTCACTTTTGGCCTGGCTCTGGCGCCTTGCAGATTTACCCTCCAGAGAGCAGAGGTCAAGGTTGTTGGGGCTTTATTCTCTTCTGGGTCAATTCGGGGTTTGCATTTGTTCCCTTCGACTTGTATCAAGTCATGCTCCTCCTGCCATGTCTGCCTGTAAAATGAGCCACGACTGCTGAGGCCTGTTCCCCTGTCCTGCTGCCCACCACTATTTCTGGATCTCCTGTGTGGAGGCAGAGGGTGCAGTAGCAGGTGGTGACACAGTGGAGTCAGGCATAAGCACATGTTTGGCTTCTCCGTGTATGTGCCAGCTCTAGCTACAAGCTGGGGTCATTCACCAGGCCCAGGGTGGGTGCAGAGGGTTTGCATGCCAGCACATCGCCCAGAACCTGCCCTTCCTCTGCTCCCCTCTTACAAGACCCACAGCAAGAGTATTGAGAGGGAAAGGCACAGGGCTCCATAAGTTGGTGTCTAAAGGGTGTGGCACTGTATTAAATATTTGTTGTTAACACATCTTGAAATGTTATAGGTAGACTTATTTGAAATTTGCTTCAAAATTAACTGAATGCAGGAGGAATGGGTACAGTAAAAATCAGATGACCAGGGGCCAGCAAGTGCATGGTGGTTAGGGGTCTGGACCCCCACATGGCCGACCGCAGTTTGAGTCCTGGACCTGGTTGCTTTCCCACTCTCTTCACTTGCTTTCTCACTCTGTCCCCTCTCTGGTCAAAATTTTTTTTTAAATAATTATTTTATTTTAACTTTATTTATTATTATTGTTACTTTCCACCAGTTTGATCATACAGACACAGAGAGAGAGAGGGAAAGTGAGAAAGCAAGCCACCAGATTCAGGACTTGAACCATGGTCAGCCATGTGGGAGTCCAGTGCCTTTAACCACCACGCCACCTGCCGGCCCCCCATCTGGTCAAATTTAAAGAGAGAAAGTAAAATAAAACAATTCTTAAATAAATAAATAAAAATAGAAAGAACTTCAAAATGTTTATACAAAAAATAAATAGGGACTGGCAAGTGGCGTGGTGGTTAAGGGCGCTGGACTCCCACATGGCATGGTTCGAGTTCCGGACCTGGCAGCTTGCTTTCTCACTAACTTGCTCTCTCTTTCTCTCTACCCCCTCCCTCCCACTCTGGTCAACTTAAAAATAAATAAATAAAGATAAATAAAGAAAAATAATTGTTTAAAATAAATAAATAAAGGATCAGATGACCATATACTTTTTTGTCCTATCCCAGGCATGTTTGGGACTAAAAGAGGGAGCTATCAGTTACACCAGGACAACAAGCTTAAACCAGGATTGTCCTGGCAAAACAAGACATTGGACACCCCAGGGGGAAATGAGACCAGACTAATCCTGATTTGGTCATTGTTGAAGCAGGGTGATGAGTACCTCATTATATTCTACTTTTTGTCTGTCTGAAAATCTCCATAATAAAAATTCCAGGTTTGGGGTGTTTTTTGTTTGTTTGTTTGATTTTATTCTAAGGCAATGTGTCTAACAGACTGCTGAAGCATTCAGAAGACCCCACTGTCTAGGAAATGGCTCTTGGGTCCTCTGCAGGCCCTTGGCCAGGTTAGTGAGCCCAGGCCACCCAGTGCTGGCTGCTGCCCCACCTTCTGGGCACTTCGATTGGGGTCGGGGTGGGAAGAGCAGCTGAAAAGCCCCACCTGCTCCTTGTTTAGGAGGAACGAGGGGCTGGAGGTGATTGTAGCTCTGCTGACTTGGTTCAGCATGAGGACAGGAGGCTGACCATTTACCTGGCCTGGTACTGTCAGGGTCTGCCCAGGTGGCAAGTGAAGCAGATCCCTTCATGCCCACTGCACTCCATGGCCCGGTGGCAGGGATCTCCGCGGTCTGTGCACGTGCACGTACGATAGTCATCTGCACCCCTTATCGGGCCACAGGCTGGGCAGGAAGCAGCATGACTGCCGCGGTTCCTAACCGACATTCTGCCTCACATGCTTACCGTCCTACTTAACCCTCGCTGTGGCGTGGCAGTTGCTGGAAACTCGGGCAACCGAAGTAGCCTCTGCTGGGAATGGACTCAAAACAACCGACTGACGTACCCTAAATCTGATATTTTCTTACAGTTGTAGACCAGTCCTTTCTCACACAGTTCCACAAAGTATAATATTCGTTTATCCGACAGATATTTTCAAGAGCCAACCTCGGGGGCCACAGCAGGAAAAGAGATTCTCTTCCAGGAGCTTATATTGTAATGGGGCAACAGACAGCAGGTGCAGGGGTGGGGGTGAGTGCTAAAAAAGGCAAAGTGATGGGTTGGCATGGGGTGGTCGACAGTTGTGGCTGTTGTGTGTTGTCTAAGGAGTGAGAAGGGACAAGCAGGTGTCGGGGCGGGGGGGTCCTACCAGCAAGTGTAAAGATGGAGGGTAGGCTGGTGGAGGAGGGGCTCGCCTTTCTCGCATGCTGCCGAGTATGGGAGAACTCTGACACTCAGATGCTGCCATGTGGAAGTCACTGGCAACCTTGGTGACGGTAGATTTGGGGATTGGAAGGATAGGGAGTGAAGATAGCTGTTGTAGATAGTTCTTTCAAAAAATTTTTAATTTTATTATTTTTAATTAATTTTATCGAACTGAGGTTGACTACATGGGAGTTCAGTGACATAGCCATTACACTAACTGCTGGTCCCCGTTATTTTTAAAATTTTGATGAGAGACAGAGAAAGGGAAAGTAAAAGAAAGCAAGCTGCCAGGTCTAGGACTTGAAACACAATCGGGAGACAGCTCCAGGGAGGATGGGAATAGCTCATGTGTGCTGATGGTAGAGAGGAAAAATGTGTTCAATAGAGCTTGTTGTAGAGGGCCCTCTTTTTAAAGAATTATTTATTTATTTAATTCTATTCATTATTATTGTTTTTTAATTTGACCAGAGAGAGAGTGAAAGGGAAAGCAAGAAAACAAGCCTCCATCCAGGTCCAGGACTCAAACTGCAGTCAGCCATGTGGGAATCCAGTGCCTTCTACCACCACTCCACCTGCCAGCCTGCCAGCCCCGTATCAGCAAATATTAAGCGACCCTGACCAGGAAGTGTAGAACCCTGGAGGGCTTCATTCAGTTTTCCTTTGCCTTCTCCGTACTAAAAGTAAATCACAGATGAAACATCCCCAAAATATTTATCATTATAATACCTTTTTTATTTTTTATCTGTAAGTTGTATTACACAAATGGTTGTGAACTCCTGGATTATAAACAAAAACCTTTTGATGGTCTTGATCTATGGATCCTTTTCTCAGAAAAACATACCTACTTCAGAATGTGGCAAATTATTTTAGGAAGTCAGCGTTCCGTCAAGTCCATTCCATGAGTGACCGGGTCAAAAGCTATGAGCTAGGTTGGTTTACTGCACAGCTACTTAGGGCTGTGAAACTTGCAAAAATAACGAGAGCTGTGACCTCCTCTCCTACCCGGAATAGGTCAGTAGTTTGCTGAGGGTAGTGTTTTGCCATGTTTTCTTACCACCTAATAACCAGAATCAATATGAATGAATAGATGGATTGATTTCACTGCTGACCACTTTGAATGTGGCAAATAGATAAACAATTTTCAGTGGTGTCCTAGGAGACGGCCATGTGTGATTGACTGAATGTTTGTGTCTCCCACAAAATGCATGTGTTGAATGAAGCCCTTAATCCCCACCATGATGCTGTTTGGAGGCGGGAACTTTGGGGGAGGGAACTAGGTTTAGGTGAGGTTGCAAAGGTGGAGCCCCCCATGATGGATTTAGTGCCCTCATACGAAAAGGAAGAGCCACCAGAGCGCTCTCGATCTTGTGAGAACACAGCAAGAAGGTGCTGTTGGCAAACCAAGAAGAGGGCCTTCACCGGGCACTACATCTGCCAGGACCTGAATCTTGGACATTCTAACCTCGAGAACTGTGAGAAGTAAACGTTTGCTGTTTAAACCACCCAGTCTAATATTTTCTTATAGGAGCCCAAACTAGGACACGCTGCTTCATAATTCTTAACAGAGCCAGGGAACACCAATTACTCACCCCTATTAAAATTTGGTCCTGGGGCCAACAGGTGGCGTGGTAGTTAAGACACCATGGTTGACTGCAGTTCGAGTCCTGGGCTTGGCTGCTTGCTTTCTCATTTTCCTTCTCTTTCTCTCTCTCTCTTTCTGGTGAGCACATATACCCTATAGCAAATATTTAAAAAAATTATAATAAATAAAATTAAATAATTTTTTTGTTGGAGAGGTTTTCGCTATAGGGCACGTGCGCTCGCCAGACAGACGGAGACAGAGAGACATAGAGACAGAAAGCGAGAAATCACCCCCCCAGGGGGGATGGTCACGCCGCAATCCCTTCTCCTCCATTCTCCTCTCGGGATCTTGGGCACGCACACACACGTGCCCGGCGTGAGTTTTAAACCACCGGTTCCAGGACGCGAACCGCGGTCGACTACGTGGGAGTCCAGTGACATAGCCATTACGCTAACTGCTGGTTCCCAAAATTAAATAATTTTTAAAAGCCTAGATAAAATCGCAAAAAAAAAAAAAATTGGCCTTATTTAAAAGAATAGCCATGCCTCCTATAACATTTTTTTAAATTTATTTATTCATTCATTTGTTTTAATTTTACCAGAGAGAGACAGAGAGAGAGAGGGAGGGAAAGCGAGAAAGCAAGCCACCAGGTCTAGGACCGTGGTCTGTCACGTGGGAGTATCCAGCACCTTAACCACCACGCCACCTGCTGGTCCCAACCTCCTATAACATTTTGTATGTTTTCTGTAGTTGTTATAACAGATTACCATGAGTTTGACAGTACACATTTATTTTCTTACATTTTTTGAGGTAAGAAATCTGAGGTGGTCCTGTTAAGCTAAAATCAAAGTCTGGGTGAGTTACATTCTTGCTGAAGGCAAGAGGGAAGAATCTAGTTCCTTACCTTTTCCAGCTTCTAGAGCCCACCTAGTTGCCATGGCTTATGGCCCTTTCTTCCACCTGTGAAGCAAACCCTTAGCGTCCTCGAATCTCTTGACTGCTTCCATAGCCATATCTCGGGCCAACCTGGATCTCCTTATTTTAATAACTTTAATTTGTCACATCTGCAAAGTCCTTCATGCTATGTGTAGTGATAACCATAGGTTCTCGGATTAGGACGTAGACTTCTTTGAGGGGATCATTACTCTGCCTACCACACATGTATATAATTACCTGCACATACGTTCTCATTTAATCGCTAAGCTTGTGAAATGATTCCTGTTTCACAGACGGGAAATAGAAGCTCACAGAGGTTAAATGACTTGCTTTTGGCCATATAGCTTATGAGTGTAATAGCACTTGAATGCTGGAGTTCTGTGTCCAAATCTGTGTTTTCTCATTCTGTTTGGCTGCTTGTTTTTGAATTCTCTTCCACACATTTTAATAAGTGGTATTTGTCAACATTTATGTTCCTGATGCCAGTATTCTGGGAAGCTGATGTGCTGGCTTGAAATGAGGGAATGTCAAAATCAATGTAAAAATAGTCTTCAAGGCTAAATGTCAATGTGAAGAAGGAATTTCCGGTTTGTGTGGTGCTCTATTACATAATGTTCATGTCCATGAGGTCCAACGCCGAGTCTAGTACTGCCTTAATATGTTGTCCCCTGACATAAGCTTGATTTTTTAAAAAAGAATGATTTAGGTTTTTTTATTATTATGCTTTTTGAATTTTCTGTAGGGCATGTATATTCACCAGGAAGGAAGGGTGAATGAGAAAGAAAGCAACCAGGTCTGAGACTTGAACCACGGTCAGTCATGTGGAAGTCCAGTACCTTAATCACTACGCCACCTGCTGGTCCCCATAGACTTGATTTTAATGTTACATCACATCACAGATCTTTTGTTTCCAGTCAGATTAGTTATTATTATTAGATCTTTAACTTCCTTAACCTTGGAGCTGTTAGGATTGTAGGTTATGAGGTGGGCCAGTCTGTGGTGTGACTGCTGAGGTGGATGGATCCCACATGACCAACTGTGCTCTTTGAGTTCTGGACCTGGTGGCTTGAAGAAACACAGTGGGTGCATATGCATGTGTACCCAAAATCCTGGAAGGAAATGGGTTGTGGCATGGCCATTGCCCGTGGCAGGTATTTTCTCACTTTTGGTCTTTTTCTCTGTGTCTCTCTCCTCTGGTGAGTACGTGTTCCCTGTAGCAAATAAAAAAAGAAAGTGGGGGTTCCAGCTACGTGTTTGAGTCTCCTCTCCCCTCTTCCTGGCTCTTACCCTTCTCTCATTCCCATTTGTTTATTTAGTTTCTTCCTTCTTGAGAGAGAGAAAAAGAAACAGGTACCCTCAACAGAGTCTCACCACATGATTCTCCTCACCTGCTGCCTAGTCTTCCAGGCAGCCAGAATCATAGGCATGCCCGATGTGCTCAGGCCGACCCAGCATCTGGACCCCAGGCCTTCCCATGTGGCCCCAGTATCATGCCGTAGATCCTGCTACCTGCACCACCATCCCGCTCCCATTCTTACCTACCAGATTCAAGTAATCTGAACCAGAGACAAAGGAAAACTACACAGTAGCACATGTCACATGCCACTTTTGTGGGGAGCTTAGAATTCATGGTCCTTCTCATTCATACCATATGTCTGGAGAGAGTCTCTGGGAGATTCTTTTTGACCCATTGGCCAGTATTTCATCATTGTCTAGAGAGTTTCCACCTCTTTCTCTCTGGCCATCATAGCCATGGGTGACAGAAAAGAGGACTGAAGCATGAAGGGCTTCTCTTACCTTCACAGTTGCCTTTGATAGGCCTGATCTCTGCACTGCCACTGAGTTTTCAAAACAACTGCATTCTACTCTTTTGGCTTCTTCCTCTTTAGATGTCATTTCAAAACACTGTTGAGGCCTCCAAGACCATGTCCTCTGAGCTCCTGCCTCCATCTCCTTCTCTGTTGGAGGTATAGCTGAGCAGAAGCTGTCCTGGTGAGAAGGGGCCAGGTCCAGGTCCAGGCAAGAAGCCAGCCTGCGGTGTCGCTGTTGCCAGGGCCCACGCCTGAGCTGGTGGTTTTTATGAAACGATTGCAGCAGCACATGTTCTGCATCCTGAGATTGTATCAGGAGCAGTGAAAGAGCCTCCTAGTGGACCTCCAGTGACATGAAGGCCAGGGCTGTCAGCATCAATAGATATAAGTTACGCGGTCCAAGGCAAATGGTTTTATTCCATGTGAGCAGTCACTTAGATGTGAGTGTCATATCTACTTGCTGGTGAGTCAGATACTATGCTGAGCATGATCTAGTAGCATGCTCGGGCATTTGCTTCCTTTTTTTTTTTTTTTTTTTTTATTAAGTTTTTGCTATAGGATGTGTACGGGCACCAGAAAGAGAGAGCGGGAAAGTGAGAAATCGCCTTCCAGAGGGGATGACTACACCACAGTCCCCTCTCCTCCATTCTCCTCTTAGGATTTTGGGCAGATACACATACATACTCGCTGTGCTTTTCAACCCTCCAGGTCCGAGGCTCAGACCACACTGTCAGCCTTGTAGAATCCAGCATCTTAAACCACTATTCCACCATTGGCTCCAGGCATTTTCATTCTTGTCAGTAAAAAATACCTATCAGCCAGTGGGGTGGACATTGCCTTTAAGAAATAAAGAAATAAGAATAAGAAATAAGAAATAAACGATTGGTCCTGTGTACATTCTGTGTGAAACTTTCCTTTGTCCTTCTCTCCTCTAACCACACCTCGAAAACTCTCTCTTTTGGGAACCAGCAGTTAGCGTAATGGCTATGTCGCTGGACTCCCACGTAGTCGACCGCGGTTCGTGTCCCGGACCCGGTGGCTTAAAACTCACGCTGGGCGCGTGTTCGTGCGTGCCCAAGATCCCGAGAGGAGAATGGAGGAGAAGGGATTGTGGCGTGACCATCCCCCCTGGGGGGTGATTTCTCGCTTTCTGTCTCTATGTCTCTGTCTGTCTGGCGAGCGCACGCGCCCTACAGTGAAAATCTCTCAAAAAAAAAAAAAAGAAAGAAAGAAAACTCTCTCTTTCTCTCTCTCTCCATAAAAAAGGGAACAGTAGTTGAAGATTGGGATTTCTAGCTCTGAAGACGGGAAACAGCCTTCACCTAGGGGAGAGGTGAGCCTGCAACAGGGCAGTTCCAAACCAGTGCTATTTCTCTGGGGAAGTCTGCTGAGGGCACCTGCTATGTGTGGGGCTCAACCTGCCATCAGCCTTCATAGCTGGCACCCAGCAGAGCTGCCCCTTGAGCTGGGAAAGCGATGCTCTCTGTTGTAATGTAGAGCCAGTCCACAAAGCCTCTGGGGCTAACTGCCTTTGTGCCGTTGTAAACACCAGTTTTTATTATTGTTTGTTTTTTGTTTTTTAAAAGGAGGTAGTCCTTGGCTCCACTCCTTGCTGCTGGTTTTGTGAAGAACAAGCCAAAGGATTCAACCACTTTTCAGAGTGTTCCCTGGAAAGTCCACACCAGTAGTGGTGTGGGTTTTGGGTCCAAGGGGCATAGGTGTGTAATGTGTTGGGGACTGAAATGGAAGTGGGACAGCTGTGTGAGAGGGAACATGGTGTTCAGCTAAATCTCTAGGCGTTTCCTGCCAGACTGTCTTTCCCATTGCAGAGCTTGTGGGTACTCCCTAATATCTAAGAATGACAAGAAATTTCTAGTTTGACCTTTTGGGTACTAGATCTTCCTCTTTTATCAAATGATCTATCCTTTAAGTAAGACATCTCCAGATCAGCCTGTGCCCTTGCGATTTAGGCAGTTGGACCCCATATGGCCAACCCTCCAGTTCGAGTCTGGAACACTGCAACTTGAAAAACACACTAGGCATGCGTGCATCCATGTGCAGAATCTCTACAACATGGAGAAATGGCGGAGAAGGGATTGTGGTGTGGCCATGATCCAAGGGGGATACTTTTTTGCTTTCTCTCTTTCCCCTGGGTCCCCACTGTGAGTGCATACATCCTCTGGCAGGTTTTTTTTTTTTTTTAATAAAAAGACATCTCCAAAATGCAAACTAAATGAATGTCCCCCTGGAGACTTTATATCCACACTTTCCAAGTCAGAATTGAAGCCCCTAACTTGCTTAAACATGGTAGCTAGTTGACAACAAGTTACTGTATAAATCAACATTCATCTTCCTAGCCAATATCTGGGGACTTGTGTCACTTATTTACCTGTGGAATCTGCGAAATTCTCAAATAGCACATTTACCAGTAAGCCTCAGTGTATTCTGGCTGTATACTGGGTGTAGCCAATATAATGACTATGCCACCTTCCATCACTTCACCCTGCACGGAGCATTCATGTGTCCATCTTTGGTTGAGCTCTACAATAGGTCTAGACAGCAGGCAGGGCTCTACTTGAATATTCCTAAGGAGCTTACACAAAACTATCTGGCTTGTGATTGGGAAAGCCCATTTCTCCTGACTCCTACTCTTTGAGTATCTTCCTCCATACCAGTCAGTGTAGCGTGTAGCGTCCAGAGTCAGCAAAAATATGTTGGGAGAATATCCCATGATTAGAGTAGAAAACAGAGGTTGCGGAGACCAGAGGTGGCATGGTGGTTAAGGCACTGGAGACTCCCACATGGCTGACTATAGTTCGAATCCTGGACCTAGTGTCTTGCTTTCTCACTTTCCCTGTCTCTCTCTGTCTCTGTATCTCTCTCTGGTTAAATTAAACTAAAATGAATGAATAAATTTTTTTTTAAAAGAAAGCAGAGATCACTACTGAAAGGATCTTTCAGTAAGAACTTTAGGTAACATTCTGCTGAAGAAAATGGCTAAGCACGCAAAATATGTTAGATTATTGATATACCGTTATAGACATTGAAAATGACAAGCATGTTGATTATTGTTAATATAAGCAAGTACATATGCTTAAAGAACTGAATGTGAATATAAAGCAGACAGGATTCTGGGAAGTTAGTTGCTAGAGCACATGTCCCAGATCTTTGGTACCCAGTGCTAACCATTTACACTGCCAAGAAGTGGGTGGGTGGGCAGGCAGGATCTGGAGGGGAGTTGGAAAAACTGAGCTCCAGAGAAGATGCCAAGAGAAGTTACAGAGGAAGACATAAGAGGCCTGGAAGGTAGAACCACTTTACCTAACATACAGACAATAGGAGTACTAGGCTTAGTAGCTCAGCACGGCACATTTATTTTTTTTTCATGCTGCAGTATTCAGTGCAGGTCAACAGGGGAAACTGCCCATGGTTGTTACTTGGGGTTACTAGTGGCTTGTCTCAATTCCTGCTTCTCCCATTTCTGCAGCCATTCAGGTAGTGTGGTGAGTCATGCACCGACTCTTAAAGACCACTTGGACATGCCTGTGTTACTTCTGCTTGCATGCCATTGGCCAAAACAAGTCATATACCCACCTTTAGCTTCAAAGAGAGCCAAGCAGGTTCAGTCATACCATATAGCTGGAAGGAGGAAAGCCAAAAATATTTGGTAGACAGAACTACTGGGGGAAGTACTGGAACATACAGAAAAAAATTTCCCTAAAGTAGGAAGACTTGAGTATGCACATTGAAAGATAAAACTGTTGAGAAAAGACAGCATCTAAGCATATCCTGGTAACATTTCTGAATTCCTAGAATGAAGAGAAAAATCTTTCAAGCTTTCAGGCCAAAGGAACGAATTATTTACGAAGGAAAAAGAATCACACTGGCACCACGTTTTCTCTAGCAGCTTCAAGAAGCTGGAAGATGGTGGGAATTTGTTCATAGACCACTGCAGATGAAAGGAATGCTGTGCCCAGCGAGGTTCCCATTCAGCTGTCAGAATGACAGGAAAGTATTTGGGCACACAGGGATTCAGGCAGAGAATATGTACCCATTGTCGCTCACTGGCCTTGTCCTCACGGTACCTAGATTCCGGCCTCTCTGTTCGTTTGTCAAGGTCTAGCTCACCTCCTCAGAAGCTTTACCTGACCACCATGTCTGAATTACCATACCTACTCTGCTTGGCTTTGTCCAACAGCATAGCACTCTGCTTGACACTTTGCTCAATGGAAAGTAAAAAAAAAAAAAACAAAAAAGCTTTAACACATATGAGAGGGCTTCAATTCACGGAAAATGCATACTAAGAAAAGATGACATGGTTGGGTCCAGCAGTTAGCGTAATGGCTATGTCGCTGGACTCCCACATAGTCGACCGTGGTTCGAGTCCTGGACCCAGTGGCTTAAACACGCCGGGCGCGTGTGCGTGCGTGCCCAAGATCCCGAGAGGAGAATGGAGGAGAAGGGATTGCGGCGTGACCATCCCCTCTGGGGGGTGATTTCCTGTTTTCTATCTCTTTGTCTGTCTCTGTCTGGCGAGCACACGCACTCTATAGCAAAAAACTCTCCCCAAAAAAGAAAAGATGACATGGTTTTCAAATGAACGTGTACTTTAATTCTACTTTTCCATGAACTTAAATTTTGTTTTCCTGAGAGAGAGTTGGGGTGTACCCCCAACAGAGTCTTCATGCCACAGTCTACCCTAATCTTGACTGGCACAAATAACAGATACACAGCATACCTGACATGGTCTGGGAGGTCCTAGACTTGAATCCAGGATCTTTCCCATGTGACACTGTGCCACCACTTGACCCCTCTGAATTTTTTGAAACCCCTTGTATTTCCTTAACTACAGAGTCTTCCAGCTTTACAGGGTATTCCCTCCCAGTTGAGGTAGATTTTGTAAACATTGAAATCTTACATTTTACATATATATTTAGTGAATTTTCATAAATACATGAACATTTGTAACCCAAGCCCAACTCATGATATACAACATTTTCATCATCCTAAAAAGTTCATTTGTCACCTTCTTAGCCAGTCTCTAGCCCATTACTGCCTCCTAGAGACAGCCACTGTTGGTTTTTCCCACTCTAGATTAATTTTGCTGTTGTAGAACTTCATAATATTCTTTTGTGTACTTCACTCAACATATTCATCTATGTTGTCATATGTATCGGTAGTTTCTTGCTTCTTATGGTGGAGTAGTGTCCATTTTGTTTCATGAATGTGCCACAGTTTCATTGTCCATTTTGTTAATGGGCAGTTGGACTTTTTCCAGTTTTGATTAAGAATGAAGCTGAGATGGGCATTCTTATAAATGTCTATTTGTAGATGTACATTTTCACTTCTTTTGGGTAAATATTTAGATGAGAAATTGGTAGGGTTGCAAGGTGGGTGCATGTATGTTTTATAAGGAACTACTAGACCTTTTTCCAAAGAGCTATGTATGTCATTTCACATTCCTCAACAATACAGGAGAGTTCCAGTTGCTTCACATCCTCACCAACATTTTGTGTTATTAGGCTTTTAGATTTTATTATATAGCATTTTAACAGACGAATGTATAGTCAGAGTTCTCTAAAAAAAATAAAATCAGATGTGTGTGTGTGTGTGCGCAAACATAGCCTTATAAGGAATTGGCTCACCTGATTATGGAGGCTGAGAAATCCCATGATCTGCCATCTGTATGCTGGAGACCCAGGAAAGTTGATGAAGTACTTCCAGTCTGAGCCTAAAGGCCTGAGAACCGGGATAGCCGATGGTGTAAGTCCAAGTTCAGGGGCAGGACAAGACCAAGGCCATAGCTCAAATAGGCAGAGAAAGAGTGGTATCTGTCTACTTCTGCATTTTTATTCTATTCTTGCCCTTTATGAGTTGCCTGAGACCCACCCACATTGAGGAAGACAATCTGCTTTACTCAATCTACCTATCAAAACGTTAATTCCATCTGGAAACACCTTCACAGAGACACCTAGAAATAAAGTTTAGCCAAAAATCTGGTCATTCTATGAATCAGTCAAGTTGATACATAAAATTAACTATTAGCAGATGTGTGTTTTACACACACACACACACACACACACATTAAATTAATTTTAAGTGTTGATATGGTTCTCTTCTGATATCCATTTAGAAATTTCATGGCTCCTGGGGGTCATAGGCCCCCAGGCCCTGCAACAGAACTGCAAAGACCAAGTCCAGCAAAGAGTATTAGTTTGAAGAAGCAAAAGCCAGAACTCCTGGGTCTTTCCCCAGTCCAGAATGTTCTCCAGGACTGACTCATACATGCGAGCAATTGATAAATTGTGTATTGGTTTTCAGTTATTTCGTTGAGAGAAAGGGAGAGAAAAGTGTGTGTCATTGTGAGTAAAGAAATGTGGTTCCTGGGCAAAGAAAGGTGGCATGGTGGTTAAGGCACTGGATTTCCACATGGCCAGTGGCCTTTTTGAGGCCTAGATGCTGCAGTTTGAAAGTCACACTGTGGGTGTATGTGTGAGTGCCCAAAATCCCAAGAAGAGAAGGGATTGCAGTGTGGCCATCCCCCCCACGGGGTGATTTCTTAGTTTCCTTCTCTGTTTCTATCTCTCCCCAGCTAGCACATGTGCCCTATGAGAAAAGCCTAAAAAAAAAAAGAAAAGAAATATAAACTAAAAGTCATCTCGCAGGACCAGCAGATGGCATAATGGCTATGTCGCTGGACTTCCATGTAGTTGACCGCGGTTCAAGTCTTGGACCCGGTGGCTTAAACTCATGCCAGACGCGTGTGCATGCGTGCCCAAGATCCCAAGAGGAGAATGGAGAAGAAGGGATTGTGGCGTGGCCATCCCCCCGGGGGTGATTTCTGCCTTTCTTTCTCTCTGTCAAAGCCCCCCGCCATATACAAAAAACCCCCAAAAAAAAAAAAAAAAAAAAAAAAAAAGTCATCTCGTGTTACCCCTTGATCTTCTATTTGTAGTAAGTCCCATTTAATAAAATTTGTTTAGTCAAGTCCCATTTTTTGACATTAAGCACCACAGGATGTGACAGGGGAAGATCAAGGCTGAAAACTGGGAACTGAACAGGGAGGGCAAAATCAAAGGGGATGGCACTCTCTGCGCTGCTAGGCTGGGAGGAATCACATCAGCCCCTCTCCTCCCACCCCCCCACCACCCCCCCAGAGGTCCCACCTGGATGGTGTGGCTCCCCTTACCCTGGTTGCTTCTTTTGGATGCTACCTTTCGGTGATCCCAGAGACAGGCAGAACTGGGGCAGCCATTAAAATAGCGCATTGGCAGAGGGAGGGAGGAGAGGGGAGGTCGGGGAGGGAAACTGGAGCAACACGCAGCCAGCACATGGTCCTGCCCAGGAAATCAGGTCTTAAAGGAGAAGGGTGTACTTTGGGAAAAGGAGACGTATATGTCCACAGAGCCTGAAAATGCTTAATTTATATGAAAAGATAAATGTTGTAGTGGACGAGGACAGTTTTTATAACTGGAGCTGGCCACACTCATCCTTCCTCAGCTGCTCCATCAGTCAAAAGAAAAGGACCTGGGTGAAGCGTGAAAGGTGTAGTTAACCTGATTCAGGAAGATGCTTGATGCATGTGACAGTGTGAGCATCCTTGGGGTCCCTGTTGGCTCACCTCCCTAGGCTTAGCCTGCCACTGCATTTCCCTTGACTTGGCAGTAAAGGGGTCACTGATGGCGAGTGCAGACCTGTCTCCTCTCCTAAGCTCTGGTTTCTGGTTCAGCCAGTTGATGTGGCAGAGGATCCCATTGAACAAGGCTCCTGTGGAAAGTCAAGGAGCAGCTGGACTCTGGTTGAGCAAACTCTCCTCAACTCTCCTGGATGTGTAAACATCCAGCTGATCTGACAAGAGAAGGAAAGAAAATTAGGTCTGCATTAGAAGTGCTCCCTTGGCTACTCTTAATTGGAAGTGGAGGGATCCCATAGCAGCGTTCGCTTGGTAGAGCCCACCCAGTGCAAAAGTGGGCGATTATGGACAAATTCCCCACAGTGCCCTGGCACTTCCTGTTTTAAGAGATTGGCAGAAGAGGACAAGGAACCAAATAGGTTCCCTGCCTCCGCCTCTACCTCAGTCCAGTGGGAGGAGCTGAAAGAGAACCAGGATCAGACTTGGCCAGCAGGCCTGAGCTTGCCAGCGATTCCCTTCAACTTCGTATGGCAAGCATGTGCAGGACACCAGCTGGCAAGAGCTGGCATGCTGGCTAGTTGCTCACCAGCCTGGTCTCAGAAGGAGTTAGGAAAGGTCCTGAAGACTCCTCCTGTAGCTTTCCCTCAAAAGGGAAATAAAGCCTCTCTTCACCCACTCTTCCTGAGTGCTGGTGGAGCCCTTAGGAAATCTGACACAGTGGTGTGGATTGGTGACTTTGCAGACCTTTGGCTTAGCTTTGCTAGCAGGGCTGATTTTAATATAGTGTGATGTTTTTACAAAATAGAATCAAAATTCCTAGGTGTTTTAACCTTCAGATAGCTCATAAATATTATAATATTCACCATGCCATAAGGTCGTTGGTGCTGAATCATGACTGGACAATTACAAGAAAACGTTGGGCCAGTAGAGTGATAGAATCCATCTTGATCATCAGATGACCTGCCAGGCAAGAAGGTGGGCTCATTAGTGTTTTCCCCTGAGCTCCCCATATTTTCCTGTGCCTCTTACCTTTTGCCCTTTATGTTCCATCTAAAAGGGACAGTAATTTGCAAGCTCAGCGTCTCACAACTAGTGCTCTTGGCTCAGTGACAAGTGGAAAGAAGAACCCTGTCCTTCCATGTTAACAGAATTCCCAGGAAAAAAAATTACTCATTCTTTCAGGTCATAGGATTATTCAGAACGATGGGTGCTTGAGGAGAAATTGCTGGGACAATGTAGAAGGTTTGAAATGAGTATTCAGTAATATCTTGTGATTGTGTCCTTTTTGCCATGTCATCCACCCCAGCCCCCAGTCCCCTCTCTGGTCAGCACAGCTGGGGAAAGGGATAGGACTCAATGGCAAACTCTCTGAGTGTCAGGTGCCAGCTCTGGCTCTTTCTGGCTGCATTAACCTCAAACAAGTTACTCAGTTTTCTGGGCCTTGATGTCCTCCCCTGGAAAGTAGAGTTGACAGTGGCACTTCCCTTCCATTTATATTATGGGAAATGAGAAGACAGATAAAGCACAGTGGCTGTCCATAGTATCGTAATGACTTAGTGCATACAGACATCTCTTTCCACATGCGCAGTATGAAAAGTGCCAGTTGAAGTGCAGAGTACTTTGGGAATTCAGAAACAGTGACAGGGTTCAGCAAAACATTGACAGGGTCAAGCAGACATGAGCAGAGACATGGCTACTGGCTGCCCCCTAGCAGACTGTGCAGGGCTTACGGCCACTATGCCCTTCCTGAGGTTCCTGCTGGTCCATCACTCCCGCAGGAACTCAGCCCACCTACATCCTTCCTTGAGTCCTCCTTTTCCTTCCTCCCTGTTAAGTGCTGCCAGGCTTGATAACAATGGAGCCTACATTTGATTAGCTTATTTTCAGAGTGTGTACATGTTTCTACCTCATTTAATCCTTGCAAAAATGAAGTAAATGCCCCTTTTTTTAGAGGAGGAACTGAGGTCCCCAAGATGGGTAAATTACTTGCTAGGGTCTTCAGGCTAGAAAACCCAGGTCATTCTGCCATTTTCCATTCACATAATGACCCTGAGTTACAAAGGGACTTCAGAAAGTTTGTGGAAAGGTGGAATTAAAGTACAAGCTTGTTTGGAGGAACCAGCAGTTAGCGAGCGTAATGGCTATGTCACTGGACTCCCACGTAGTTGACCACAGTTCTAGTCCCAGACCCAGTGGCTTAAACTCACACCAGGTGCGTGTGCATGCATGCCCAAGATCCCGAGAGGAGAATGGAGGAGAAGGGATTGCGGCGTGGCCATCCCCCCTGGGGGGTGATTTCTCACTTTCTATCTCTCTGTCTATCTGGCGAGCTCACGCGCCCTATAGCAAAAACCTCACCGGGACCAGCAGTTAATGTAATGGCTATGTCGCTGGACTCCCACGTAGTCGACCACGATTCAAGTCCCGGACCTGGTGGCTTAAACTCACTCCGGGCACATGTGCATGAATGCCCAAGATCCTGAGAGGAGAATGGAGGAGAAGGGATTGCGGCGTGGCCATCCCCCCTGGGGGGTGATTTCTTGCTTTCTATCTCTCTGTCTGTCTGGCGAGCACACGCGCCCTATAGCAAAAACCTCTCTCAAAAAAAAGAAAAAAAAAAAAACCCTCACCAAAAAGAAAGTACAAGTTTGTTTTTTGATGAAAAAAAAAGTTGTAATCCATAAATAGTGGGGGAGGGGGGTTGTTTTTGTTTTTGTTTGGAGAGGTTTTTGTTATAGGGAGTGTGTGCTCACCAGAAAGACAGAGAGACAGAAAGCGAGAAATCACCCTTGGAGGGATGGCCACGCCACAATCCCTTCTCCTTCATTCTCCTCTCAGGATCTTGGGCATGCACACACACATGCCCAATGTGAGTTTAAGCCACCGGGTCTGGGACTCGAACCATGGTCAACTACATGGGAGTCCAGCGACATAGCCATTAACGCCAAGTGCTGGTCCCAGTTTTGGTTTTTGTTTGTTTTTAATGCACATTTTCTGTGAACTTTTTGAAGACCCCCTCATAATTCTTGAGCCTTACCAAAATAAAACAGAGCTACTTGGAGGTAGGTGGTACGTATGGTACTCACCCCACTGAAGTTAACAGATCTCTTCCTACTGAGTGGCTTCCAGCCCTCCTCCTCCTGTGACCCTGTCATCAGCTTCCTTCCCTAAAGGAATATGACCTTGCACACCCCAGCCGGCTCCCAGGCCTATTCCCTCCTCTGTATGACGAAGGGATTACTCTAAACTTGTGAGTCTCAACCTTTTTTTCCCCTGAGACATAATGTCTGACGAGTTTCCTTGTAGACCCTTCCGGCTAGGTGGCCTGTTTCCCAGCACCTCAGCTGTAACTTCCCTCTCCTGCTCTCAAGGAACCTCGTTGAAATACAGCGAAGTGAATGATGCTATTATAGGGATAACCTTGAATCCGCTCTGAGTTACCAGAAGAGAGTGAGTAACCTGCGAGGGGTAAGGTTTCTTAGTACCAGGTCGCTCTAACTCCTCACGACGAAGGCCTCCAGCCACAGCCCCCAGTCTGAGCTTGTAGACAGAGTGCCAGCTGAGCCAGTGTCCTGGGGCCACATAAAGTGGTGCACAACCTTGGTCTTTGGAATTGGGGGGTAGATAGAAAAGGTGATGAGAATGCAAAGGGACTTAGGTTGGCTGTGAAGAGCATCTTCATTCTGTGACACTCCTGTCTCCATCAAGTGTGTGACATAGGGTCTGCACGTTTCTAAACTGGGTTAGGAAATAATCAGTCTGGCGTATTTTAGGTGCAGTTCTGCCAGGAAACTGGGGGTGGAATCCCTCCTCTCTGGGTCCCCATGTTTCTTTTCAGCCTTGTGGTTTTGTTACTAATGGGTTTGTAGCTACCCAGAGGTCAGAAATACAGCCCTTTCTCAAAACTTGGTTAGAATCAAGCTTGGTTGCATTTCCACGGCTTTTTAGCTGAGATGCTAAGAAAGCAAGGAGCAGGGTTGGGCCGGTGGGGACTACGCTGTGGAGTCAAGTGTCTGCTTTGTGTGTAGTTGAACAGACCCTGGATTTTCTATTTGACCCTATAGTTTGAGGCAAAAAAAAAAAAAAAGATGGCTTTGGAGAAGACTTTGGTAGTAGTAGTGTCGGCCTGCCTACTCCCTCCAGCTCGCTGGGGCGTCCAGAGTTAGCGAGGCACCCATCTGAGGGATGCTGGTGGAGGTATGAACACTGTCCTGGAACAGCAGTCAGCCAGCTTGCATGCTGGATCCTTCATCTGTTCATAAGAAATTTTGCTAATGGGGGGCCAGCGGATGGTGTCATGGTTACATTGCTGGACTCCCACATAGTCCATTGCAGTTCCAGTCCCGAACTCAGCAGCTTAAAACTCACGCTGGGAGTGTGCGTGCATGCATGCCCGAGATCCCAAGAGGAGAATGAAGGAGAAGGGATTGCGACATGGCTCTCCCCTCTGGGAGGGGATTTCTCACTCTCTCTCTCAATGCACACACCCTATAGCAAAAATCTCTCTAAAAAGAAAGAAATACATGTTGCCAACGGTTATTACCAGCATCAGATAAAATGGTGTATGAAAATGTTTGACAACAGAGGAGTTAAATCTTCACAATAGGAGTTGGATATACTTTCTTAGAAAGGCCAGACTGGACCTGTTTGAATCATACTTACGGAAGGGAGAAGCAGTGGTGAGAAGTGCAGTTTGATGCAGATAAATGTGTAAGTTTTCAGGAAGAGCAGGTCTTTTTGGTAGAGTACACATGGAGACAAATCAGTCCACCTGAAGTCATTTCTATAAAAGTTAAATGGAAATAGTTCATCTGTGTCGTATAAGAAACAGACCAAGGGGTTTGTTTTACTTAATGGCAGTCAACTTAGAAGGTTCTCAACCAAAATTCTCCAATATTGATACCATCTTGACGAAGCTCTTTGGTGTATAAACAGTCCAGACTTCATCGAGACTAAGATGGCAGGATCAGAATGCCCTGTATTTCCCTGGCACCATGAAACAGCTGTTTATCTTTAGTGGCATTTGGCCAAGGCACACATGGCCTTTGGGAGCACTCTGGACAGCCACCCGCCACTCCCACACTTCCCAGAGGACAGCTGACTTAGCCATGCAGGAGGGAAGTGTGCTATGGGCGAGGGATGCAGTTGCCACCTGGCTGGAGGTGGGTGAGGAGGCTGAGCTGGCGGAGGCATGGCAGTACCGATGACTGCAAGGACTCCTCCCAAGGCCGATCTGGTCGTGGGATGTGGGCTGAGGAGGAAGGATAGTAAGCTATCACTCAAAGGCCGATTGTTCCAGTGCCTTGATTTGCTGCCTCTCAATCCTGTTGTCCATTAGACCCCTTTGAAAAAGTGTCTAAAAGAAAATAAAACTGAAATCGGGTGTCTTTGACTTCTGTTAAACGCTAACAAGGGGCATGTGACAGATCCCTAGTGAAAGCTGGGAATGAAATGAGGCTGTAATAAAAAGGCAGCAGTCTCAAAGACTTAACGAGGGACAGTCAGGCCTGGGTTCGTGCAGATTGTCAGTGTCCACGTTGATACTGACCTCACCTGGCCGTCATTTGAGAGAGTCCACACTTACAGCGGATACGCTGGGTTTGGAGAGAACATTTCATCCTGTTTTCCTGTCTTTCAGGTTTCAAGTGCCCCATTTGCTCCAAGTCTGTGGCTTCCGATGAGATGGAAATGCACTTTATAATGTGTCTGAGCAAACCTCGCCTCTCCTACAACGGTAAGGGCCTGACCTGCCTCATCAGTCTCCTCAGCATCCGTGGTGGGGGGCGGGAGACAGTTCTTGGGGGACCCTCTGCAGGTGGCATTGTGCAATATTTTACCCTGCCTTCTGGCAAGAGTGTCTGAGCAGTGGCGAGGGACTGGCTGTTCCCGGAAGCTTTGGTGTGCGAGTCAGGGAGGAGAGTGGGACAGGGAAGGAAGGCTGGTGATTGGGCCAGCAGTGCCGGTTAGGCCCTTGGACTGCTCAGCCGTTCTCTGTCCTCTGAACCCTGGGTTCTGTGGACTATGCTTGGGAGTCATGGTCATCCTCACCCACTCACATACCCGACTGTTGGACTGGCTCGAGAGCTCCAGAGGGCCCGAGGGATGGAGTCTGAGTACTGAGGGTGCACACAGAGTCCAGGATGCCTGCTTGTCCCTTCCTCACTTTGTGACTCAGGCAAACATCTGACTTAGCCCAGTGATTGCCTGTGCAGAGAGCTCGAGGGACTAGGTGTGATACGTGGACACCCTGTAGGGGTTAAAAGTGCTGACCAGTGGCCTGGTGGCTCCCCCAAGGCCTTCCTGCCTCCTACCTTGGAAGGCATCTCAGTGCTGAGCAATGCAAAAGCAGGGGGTGGACCACAGGCCAGGGGTTTCCATGACACCCAGCTTGCCCTGTCATGGCATCTCTGAGGACTACATGAGTGGCAGCACCTGCCTGGCATGCTGTGGGTAAGGATTTGGAGTCCAGCTAATCTGAGGACAGGTGTTCCTCCACCTCACTGGCAGGTTGCTCCGCTTAGTGGAGCCTCAGCCTTCTGGCTCACGAAGTGAGGGTAGCAATCCATTGTTCCTAGGGTTGTCAGAACTGAGCATGATACTACAGTACAGGGAAAACTCCAGAGCAGCCTGGAGCATCGTCGTGCTTAGGAAGTTACAGCTGCCGTGACACGTAGGACCGCCGTTTCCTTTTGGTTTTCCGGGGTAGACTGGCTTGTCTTCAGCGTTGCTCAGCCAGGGCTGCTCTGGGCCCTCTTGGTTTTCCATTCTCTCGGGCTTATTCTGGTCTCTAAACCACGTTCATCAGAGAACAGGTCCTCTCCAGAACAGGCAGTGGTCCCGAGGAGGCCGCGCTGGGCCCACCTTCTCAGATCACACCTAGCAGGGGGTAGGAAGAGCTCAAGAGTTTCCGAGCATCTGAGGACCGGAGCATTTAGCCCTCATCCTGATGGTGACCATTTCCTGGGGAGAATTTCTCTCCTCACAGGTGTTCCTTGGGCTTCTGCCCTACAGTCTTCTCAACCCCAGATGTGCTCCTCCCCACAGCCTCAGCCTAGGGAGGGCTTCTGGTTCCAGAGAGGTCCTGGGAGTCAATCTGACATAGTCATCTGCTCAGTTCTCCTGAGCAGAGAACTTAATTACTTGCTTGGCCAAGAAGATTTTGGATGCAGGGGGGTGTGTCTCAGCTCCATTGCAGTCTGGTAACCTTGCTCAGACTGGAAGACCAGCTGTAGGGCAGTTGTTCCCTGTGTCCGCTCCAGCGTTTCCTCCTCCGTGTCCTACCTGGTGTCCAGGAAGGCCCTTTTCTCCCCAGCTAGCAGCCTTTCCTCATCCCCTAGACTGACAATCCTGGCTCTGTTATCACCTGCTCTGGGCTCAGTCAGCCCTGTTGCTGTGCATTTTCTCAAGGACGTGCAAGCTTCGCTTTGTCCCTTGAGCCATCTCTGCTTGAGACCACAGAAGGAGAGGAGCCTTCCCTGTGTCTCAAACACTGGGTCCATGTCTTCCCACATGTGTAGAGACCTCAGAGGACTGCTTTTGTCTTGTGGGTTGTGGGGCGAGTTCTCTGTAGACACTGCCTTCGCTATGATGAGAACACAAAGACGCCTCAGAGAAGCTCGGCCGGAGAGAACCTGCTCTTGGCATCATCAGGGAGAACTCTGCAAGAGCATCTGTGGAGGACAGAGCACTTCTTGGGGCCGCCCCAGCAAGGAATCACTGCTTACACCCACACAGAGAGCAGGGAAGGGGAGAGTCTTCAGTTCCTCCCCCAGAGAACTGCCTATGACACCCACGTGTTCGTGTCCTCCTCCGCATTAGCACTGAGTGCCTGGTGCTGCCAGTCTCTCTCCTCCCTTTGCAGTCCTAGGGACAGCCCAGACACCAGGTCTGGTGGTTCCATATGAGCACAGAGTCCTGGGAGCCAGGGACCTCTAGAGGAAGGAGAGGTTGACTGGCCAGCCTGAGGCACAGTCTTTGCTGTTCCTGTTCTGTTCTTTTTGTTTTGTTTTGTTTTATCATTATTATTCTTTCACAAGAGTTCTCCAGAGAGAGACAGAGAGAGAGAGGGAAAGTGAGAAAGCAAGCCACCAGGTCTGGGACTCAAATCGTGGTCGGCCATGTGGGAAGTTCAGCACCTCAACCACCATGCCACCTGCTGGGTCCCCGTTCTGTTCTTGGTTTTCCCTTGGCCTCTAATTGAGAGGCCACCTCTGCAGGATGTGTGCACATATCTGTGGAAATGATTGGGTAGTCAGAAAAGTCATGATGCATTTTTGCATAAAAACACATGGGAAAATGCGTATGACTTCCCTGACACCTTGATAGAAGCTTCAAACTCAAGGACCTCTTGCAGGAGCCAGCACTTTAACACAGGAGGCAGAGAGACCCACACAAGAGGTGGAGAGGCCCGCTGCCTCTGGTCCTATCAGTGGAATTTGTCTTCAGATGATGAGAGTGTTTCCCAGACAGTAGTCAGCCCCTGCACACTACTAATGTGGATAGGAGCTGGCATGGATTCCTCATAGCCAGACTTGTCTTATTTTGTCTTTTTTGGGGGGAGAGGTTTTTGCTATAGAGTGCGTGCATTCACCAGAGACAGAGAGAGACAGAGAGAGACAGAAAGTGAGAAATCACCCCGGGAGGGATGGGCATGCATACGCACGTGCCCAGTGTGAATTTAAGCCACTGGGTCTGGGACTCGAACCACAATCAATTACATGGGAGTCCAGCGAAGTAACCATTACGCCATCTGCTGCACCCCAGACTTGTCTTTTCTGAAGAGGCCACCTGCGGTCTGTAGGTGGGGTGGAGTCTCCAGGTATTCCAGGGCCCGTTCTAGTCAGATATAGCAGGAGTCATAGGCCAGTCTCCCAAGTCAGGAGCTCTGATTTGTTTTGGTTTTGGTTTTGTCAGTAACAAGTCTCACCATGGTTTCTTTTTTTCTTTTTTAAAGAGAAATTTTTGCAGTAGGGTGTGTGTGCTCACCAGAGAGACAGACAGAAAGCGAGAAATCACCCCCCGGGGGGATGGCCATGCTGCATTCCCTTCTCCACTCTCCTCTCAGGATTTTGGGCATGCTCACACACATACATCCAGTGTGAATTTGAAATTTGAAGCTACCAGCTCTGGGACTTGAACCATGGTCAACTATGTGAGAGTCCAGCAACATAACCATTACATATACTGGTTCCTCTCCTGTGATTGCTCATTATCCCAACCTTACCTGTTTCATGTTACCTTTTCTAATTAAAAAATATTATATGTAGAGAGACTTAGTCAATGAGGTGTAGGCTTGTGGAATCTCTGGAAAAGGAGACAAGGTGAGGCTTGCTTAGAGGGCAGAGAGAAATTTGTTTCTTTAAGAAGATTCACTGTAACTGCTCGTTACCCTGTAGACTCCTCATCTGCGTGTACAGGTACACGCAGTAACTCCCACGGAGATGTCTCAGCTGTGCACACGCGCACACACACACACATGCACACCCCTGGTCACTTTCCTGGAGGACTTTCCAACACACACACACTTGCACACCCCTGGTCACTTCCCTGGAGGACTTTCCAACACACACACTCACACACACACACAGAGTCACTCCTTCGGAAACGTCCCATCTACACACACACATGCATAGATACACAAACACATACAGAATGCATAGTGCACAAACACATACAGATACACATACATGCTTTCTTAAGTTGCTGGCACAACTGGGGACATTTTTAGCAAATTTATGATAGTTGTAAGATGAAATTTGTTTAACTCCTAAGTGAGGCAGAGAGAAAGTAGTATTTTTCTCGTTACGAGGATTGGCCTGACCGGTGCATTGGAAAGCCTCCAGTAGCCGCCTGCCAGACTTAAAAAAATTTTTAGGAAGGAAGACTAGTTGAACTGGTTCACCTAGTGCTCTAGAGAAATGTGAAGGCCAGCACCTGGCTGGGGAAGCTGGTACATGTGCAGGCCCCTACTGGGGGGGTGGGGGCAGCAGACCCCACAGTGCTGACTGGGGAACTCCTGTCTTCCTGAGCACCTCCATGGGCAAACGAGCCTAGGACTGACATCTGGGGTGTGACGCAGGAGGTGGCAGGGTTGCCACATTTCGGCGGGCACACATAGTCTGTCCAAACGGGCCTTTCAATGTTTTCTCCCTTTCCAGCCTCTCTGTGGCTCTGTGCCTAAGGGACCTAGTACTGAAGAATAAGAGTTTGTATTTGAAAGTTGCTTGACCATCAGAATGAGCCTCATTGGGGGCAGGTTGCTCCAAACAGGTGAGAATCCTGACACTGTGGGGTCACACAGATGACCAGCATCAACCAACAGCTCAGGGTGACTGGTTCCATGACCAGCCTCGGGTCCTGGGCCCAGGGCCTTGTGGCGGGCAGTCTGTGCCAGCAGGACCGAGTCAAGCTTGGCCGCTCAGGGCAGCTTTGGGAGGTTGTCTCCTCCAACTTTGTTCTGGGGTACAGACCCATGCCGTCCTTCCTCTCTTCCAGGGTCACTGCCCCCGTCTTTGGGGCTCCCGATGTGCTGAGTGTCACACGGCTTTCCGTAAGGAGTGGAAACCCGGCTTCCGTAAGAGTAGAACTGCAGCCTCAGCCCACCTTGAGCTGGCAGATCTGTGGGAGCAGGGCCTCTCTTCCAGTGTCTTCTACTCTCAGGGCCCTGCGGTTGGGATGGAAGTGCCCCGCCCTTCCTTGGGCCTGGGAAGCAGTCCTAGCGAGGGACTCTGCCCAGCTCTCTGAGGCACTGGGGGCTCAGAGTCAGGCTGCAGAGGTGTCTGTCCTGAAGTTCCTCGTACAGGGGTTTGTGGGAGAGCAGGGCTGAAGGCGGTGGCTCAGCCTGGGCTCCCAGCCGCTGCTGATCATCGCACTGACCGCCACATTGGCCCCACTGGTGCCCCAGCAGGGGCGAGGAAGCCTGTGGGACTTGAGCAAGTGGGGGAAACAGCAAGCTGGTGGTAGAAGACAGAAGACTGCCTGGGGGCACTGTGGGGGGCCCTGCAGGCCTGTACTTTAGTTGGCTCACCCCTCCAGGCTGTCCTCATTACAGCCCAACTCACCCAAACCATTGTATTGACCTCACAGTCCTGGGGTGTTGGGATGGGCGCTACTGGTAGAGGACTCTCTGCCCTTTGCCTGGAGAGCAGGGAGCCCCCGATTCCCCAAGAAGGGAGCTGACAGGCCTGACATTGGTGGCACTGCCCCAGCCCGTCTCCTGGCAGACCAGGCCGCAGCTCTGCGCCTGCTGAGGCTGCAGGACCAGGCATGCTTCCACACCTAAGCTGGAAATGAGGCCAGGGGGCGGGGCCTGTGCCTCTGCGTCATTTGTAGGGGTTCTCCCTCTGGCTCCACCCTCCTCCTCACTAGGGCCTTCACTGCCAACAGGCACAAGGGGAAATGTACGTGTGTTCCCGCTCCAGCTGCGGCCTCCAAGCTGCAGGAAGGCAGCCCTCCTTCCCAGCAGTTCAGCAGAACTGAGGAGGAGCTGTCCCGGGCCTCCCCACCCCTGCTGTGCCACCCGCAGCTCTGGGGTCCTGGGGGAGCTGTCAGAGCACTCCGGGACAGGCTCAGCCCCAGAGTGGCGAGGGGCTGCACGGTCTCTCGGTCCAGGCACATGGCTCCTCTCCCATTGTGGGCCCTCACACGTATTAAGAGAAAGGAAAAGATTCTAAGCTGCCTGTGAGTGATGGCATCCAGCCCTCAGGGAAGACACCCACATGGCTGGTCTTCTAAGCAAAGGAGGCAGGTGGCTGAGTGGAAGGAGCTTGGCTTAGGAGTCGCAGCCACCAGCAGCTGCAGGGGCTCATCCCGACACCCCACGGGGCATGAGAAGAAGTGGGCTCTTTTCTCATTTCGGCCCAGGTTGTCGTCTCCGACACAGCAGTCAAGACACTGTGCCTGGCCCTCAGCATGGAGAGGGGGCTCCTTCCACTCTACCCCTGCCCACAGCACACACACACACACACACACACACACACCCGCTGTGGCTCCAGACTGCCTGCCATCCTGGTTTGGTTCCCTGGTCTGGTCCCTTTGGGCAGTGATATTGGTTATCTTTGCACGCTGGCGCCCAGAAGCTCAAAGAGGGGCTTGAGAGACAGGAAAAAGCAGGCAGTTCGCCTTGTTCTGTGTCCTCCTCCTCCCGTGTTTATGGAGCCTCTCGCGGAGACCTAGCGAGCCAGGGGACATTTGAGCCCATCTGCAGTGTGTCCTCCACTCGTCTGGCCTCAGACTCCCTCCCTGCTCTGACTTCCCTTGGCAGCAGGCAGCAGGTTCCCTTCAGATGAGCGTAGGAGTCTTGGAGAAACTGGGGAATAACCAAGCTTAAGCCTCAGCCATTTCCACCCCCTGCTAGGATTTTAGGGACACCTGGGAGCTGCTGATTCCCATAGCTCTGGGGGTCGGGAAGGAAGTTTTCCTTAACCCCCTCAGGCCTCTGGCTGACTCTTCTTGCCTGCCGCCTGGAAGGACGCTGCTCCCTGGACAGTGGGCTTGGTGTGTGCACTGCTGCCTTCCCCATGCCATCAGATTTCCAACTAGTCTCCAGGTGGCCCAGGATCCTCCAGGGGGCCTTTTGCAGCTGCAGCTCGTCCCACCAGCCCTGCAGATCCAGGCTAGCTGAGAAAGCCCGACATGGCACCGTACCCAGAACTGCTTCGGCGAGTGCCGAGAAGGCTGCATCGAGCCTGCACTTGTGCGAGTGTGCGTGTGGAATTCATGGGCCTTGCAGCGTCAGATAAGAATATGTGCTACCCTGGGACCCCCTGCCCTCACCCTTTCCCTGAGTGATACTCATTGGGAAAAGAGAAGAGCCAAGTATAGTCTTGAGACCCTGAAGCCTTGTCCTTGTACCTGCCTGCCTCTTCCCACCCTTCTGTCACCTGTGAGCCCAGCCCGAGAAAGAACACAACCCCTGCCAAAAGCTGTTTGGGAACCAAGAATTAAACTGCTCGTTGGGCTCACATAGAAGTTACCATCGAGTAGGGGAAAATGTAAGGGGAACTACTAAAGAATGAGTAATGGCGCTGTGCTCCAAGGAAACCATCCCTAAGTATGGAAAGGAGCACATGAAAGGAAGTAAGGGAGCCAGCCCCATGGTCTAGTGGTAAGGGAGCTGGATATGCCACATGACTGACCACAGTTCAAACCCTGACCCCAGTGGCTGGAAAGGGACACTGGGTGTGTGTGTGTTGCCAAAATCCTGACAGGATGGAAAAATGGAGAAGGGATTGTAGTGTGACCATATCCCTTAAGAGGGTGATGCTTTCTTCTCTGTCAGAGGAGAGAAGTACAAATGACCTCTAGCAATTAGAAAATTAAAAAGAAGAAGAAAACTATGGGCTATAGCCCAAATGCTCTGGTCTTGGCTGAGATGGCCAAGGTAAGAGTGGAGAGTGAATGTTCCAGGCTGTCTGCAGGCCAGCTCTGCCCTCAAAGCTAGGCAGTTTTCCTCTATTGGGATTTATCCCTCCAATATTTTATTATGAAAAATGTCAAACATACAGCTAAGTGAAGAGTTTTGCTGTCTGGACCATATATCCACCACTCTGTACCGTGTCCCCACTGCCCAGTCTGTACCGCATCCCCACCGCTCAGTCTGCACCGGGTCCCCACTGCCCGGTCTGTACCGCGTCCCCACCGCTCAGTCTGCACCGGGTCCCCACTGCCCGGTCTGTACCGTGTCCCCACCGCTCAGTCTGCCCCACATCTCCACCACCTGATCTGTACTGCACTGCACTTGCATTATCACCTACCTGCCCACCCCCAACCCACTTCACCCTTCTGGTGCCTTTCAGAGGAAAATGCAAATACTAGGGTGCTTTTTCTTTTTTCTTTGATTGCCAGAGGACTTATGCTTTTGCCAGAGAGAAAGGGGAAAAGCATCCCCAGTGGGGCATGGTCCCACCTAATCCCTTCTCCATTTCTGCATCTGTGATTTTGTACACACCACACCCGACATGTTTTGGTTTTGTCTTGTTTCATTTTGCTATAAGGCTCATCAGAGAGACTGGGGGCTAGGGGGTTAAGAAATGACCCCCGGGGGATGGCCACTCTGCAGTCCCTTCTCCTCCACACTCCTTTCAGGATTTTAGACACATACACATGCACACGTGACCAGCTTGTTTCTCAAGCAGCTGCATCTGGGACTTGAACCCTACAGCTGGCCATATGGGATCCAGCTGCCCCAACCACGATGCTACCGGCTGGCCCCGGCATGTATTTCAAGCTGCTGGAGGGAGGATTTGAACTGCAGTCAGCCATGTTAGATCTGGCTCCTTTAACCACAGGGCTGGCTCTGTTTTTGTTTGTTCCCATGATAGAGCATGTGAGAGAAAGAGAGAGAGACACCCTCACAGGGCTCATTCATGCTGCCATCCCCGGCCTTCAGGACTCTGCCCACCAGATCCTGCGAACATGTGCATCCACCTGTCCTATGTTGTGGTTTGTGCTCAAACCACAGTCGGCATGTGGCTTCCAGCTTCACAGGCCAGCAGCCTACCAGCTGCACCACCAGCTGGACCTTTTAGTGGATTCTTAGTTATAAAAGAATTACACAGGCTTCCAAATAATACGAAAGTATGTAAAAATATCCGTATAATCCTCCACCACTATTACAGCGAGCGTGTCCTTCCAGACCTTTTCCCTGTGCCCGCACACACGAACACACACATATTGAAATCCATGAGGTATGTTGTGCTTTAGAGCAGCAGGGCAAGCCCTGTGTGTTGACCCGCCACTTGCCACACCTGGAGACAGGAGGCACTCAGTGGCCAACAGTGTGGTGTCCCCTCCTCCTGTTTGTTTCACTCTGTCAGTGGCTCTTGAGTTAGACAGATGCTAACAGGACGAGAAGATGACTGCCAGTGTGGTGGCCGGGAAGCTAGGAGTGACTCCTTTCACGGGGCATGTGCATAGGGACTTAAGTAATCCGTTCTGTCTCCTGCTACTTCCTCGGGGTTCCTGGTGTGGGGCTCTGTGTCTCCAGAACCATCTAGGCCATGAAGAATCCTCATTTTATGGGCCCCAGATGTTTCTTTTTCCACCAAAATAATCAGTGGGCATGAAGAAGCAGCAGTAGAGGAGGCTCTTTGAGCAGGGGGCCCCTGTTCCGGCACCACCATCCAGGAACCCTCTGGCGTGGGCAAGATGTGTGCTGCCTCTGGACTTTGTGTCCTCATTCGCAAAATGGAAATAACACCGTGTCCTGCCTTGTGTGATGGTGAGGCTCAAGGGAAAACTCACATGCAGAGGCTCGGTGTGGAGCGCTGGCAGTGTTCACAGCCAGTAAGAGTCTACTCGTGGTGGGGAATTGATCACCTTTCTACACCTGTGTAGCCCGTTCTCTCAGTATTTCTTCTACGGTTTTAAGAACTTCTCGGTGACCTCTGGCTCACATTACCTCTGGCACCTGCCCTTCAGATATCAGCGTTGACCTGAGTGCATCTGCTGGCTTTGGATTTTGATCCAGACTTTCGTCCCAGGCGGTCTCTTGGTCCTACACCCGCACCTGTTGACTGTATCTCTCTCACCCTCATCCACCCATATCTGGATTTCAGTGAACTCCAGGGGGTCCCATCAGTGTGTCCTGGTGGAGCCACCTGCTCAGCACCTACCACTGGCCGTGGATTCACCAACCCCTTCCATGCCCGTGCTCCTGAGTCCCCCTCTTAGAGACGGGTGCCCACCATTCGCCCACCTGCCTTGTCAGCATGCCATTGCTGCCGGCTCCTCCAATCCATTTTCCGTAACTTCAGGAGATGTGGAGTGCACCTCCTGTGCCTCCAGGTTAGCCAGACAAACCCAGGCACCACAGCAGGACCTGAGTCCATCCTCAGAGGCTTGATCTCCCTCCCCACTTCCCACGTGTCTCTCTGCACCCGCCATAGCAAACCAATAGTCCCCAGATGCACAAGACCATTCGCTTTGTATAGACTCTGCTCTCCCCCACCCCGCCATCGTCTGTCCCTGTCTGTCAGGACTCACCTCAGGTCTCAAGCCATCCCTGATTGGTCCCCGCCTCACTTAGGTACCTTCTTCCATACCTCTCGTTCCTGGAGTTGAGCGTCATCAGACTTCCTGGAAGTTACCACTCTGTGTTTTGGTTTTCTTGTCTGACCTGCCCTATGAGTCTGTGAGCTTCCTGAATCCTGAGACTGGCTATTTTATTCCCTGTGAGTCACCAGTGACAGGATGTTGTAGATTCTTGGTGAAGAGCTGCTGCCCCAGCCCCGGGTTAACCCAAGTCTGCTTGAGCTTTTCCAGTCAGGGCTTTGCCAGGCACTCTTCGTAGGCTTGCCCTTCCATTCATTTGGAGGCTGGGGGGTCAGGGAGTGATTCTTTTTTAGAAGTTGAGGTGATGGGGGCCAGCAGGTGGCGTGGTGGTTAAGGGTGCTGGACTCCCACATGGCTGACCGTAGCTCAAGTCCCAGACCTGGTGGCTTGCTTTCTTGCTTTGCCTCTCTTGCTCTCTTACTCTGTCTCTCTCATGAAATTAAAACAAATAAATAAAGTTAATAAAATGATTCTTAAAATAAATTGAGGTGGCACTCATATAGCATAAAAGTAACCATTGTAAAGTACAGTTAAAATTTAGGGTAGTCACAGTATTGTGCAGCCACCACCTCTATCTGGTTCCAAATGTTTCATCACCCCCAAAAACCCTCACATGATTCCACATGCGTGAGGTACCCTCAGTAACCAGACTTAAAACCAGAGCGTGGACAGTGGTTGCCCTGGGTTGGGGTAGGAGACATGGAGGTCAACTGGTGTGAGAGTTCTCTCATGCAAGATGCGTAAGTTCTAGGCCTCTGCTGGACACCACAGTACCTTTGGTTAACAATACTGTAGTGTAGACTCGAAAATTTAAGAGGTAGTTCACATGTTATGTGTTATTGCCACAAACTTTTAAGAAGGAAAGAAAAAGAAAACCTCTTAGCTACTAGGCAGTCACTCCCCATTTCCCCTGCTCTCAGCTTCTGTCTGCGTTTTGTCTCTATTGATCTGTCCGAGTACAATCATGGCCTTTTGTGCCTGGCTTCTTTCTTGCAATGCATTTTCTCCTTAGTTTTCTGTCTTTGTTCTTGGTACAGCATGTAGGCATGTACATGAGTGGCAGAGAGATACACAGACCCCTTCCTTGGAGTCTGGTTATGCCACAGTTTGCTCATGCAGTCCTCCAGCCCATGGGACCTTGGACACTCGTGTGCATGCCCAGCGCGTCACAGGCCAATTAGGCCAGGCATTTGAATAGTGGCCTCCAGGGAGGGTCCGACTTCTCCTGAGCAGCACATTGCTGCAGTAGGGCCAGCCCAGCATAACACTTTTGAGGCTCATCCACATCGTAGCATCTGTCAGTTCTTCCTTCCTTTTCTTGGCTGAGTAATGTTCCATCGTGTGGATATACCACATTCTGTTTCTCCATTCGTGCCTTGATGGACACTTGGGTTGTCCCCACTTTTGGCTATTGGGAATATTGCTGCTATGCACATCCGTGTCAGGGTCTTCACCTGAGTACCTGTTTCTTGTACTCATTCTCTTTTAGATTTTTTTATATAGGGTATGTGTGCTCACTGGAGAGAGAGAGAAAGGGAAAATGAGAAATCACCCCCTAGGTAGGGTGGCCACACTGCAGTCCCTTCTCCTCCATTCTCCTGTTGGAATTTTGGGCATGCTGGTCCATGCACATGCACCCAGCATGTTTCTCAAGTTGTGGGTCCAGGACTCTAACTGTGGAGTCAGCTATGTGGGATCCAGCGCTTTAACCACCACACCTCCTGCTGGCCCCTCTTCCGTTCACTCTTGCCTGCTATCATGCTCCCCATTGCCCTATTTTGCCAAGGCAGAAGTCAGTGCACCTGGTACACAGGTGTGTTTGGGGACGTCTGTTAAGGGAAGCAGCTGGCCTCAAGCTGCCTCTGCCACATGCCCAACCTCTCCGAGCCTGTCTCGTCTTCTGACACCCAGGCCTTTGGTTAATCTCATTTTGGAAGCAGTCCCATTTTTTCCTTGGGTAATTAAGGTGTGCTGTGTATGTCTTATCTCCTCAGAGCAGGTCTTCAGGTCAAGGTCCCTTTTAGGCTTGTGTCCCCTGCCAAGCCTGGCACAATTTGGATTATCTGAGCAAGCCCAGCTAGTTCCCAGACCCATGCCTGCTTTGTGCCACCTGTCCACTGGTCACTAACCCTGTTGTGCTCTGCCCTGTCCCCCTTGCAGATGATGTGCTGACTAAAGATGCGGGTGAGTGTGTGATCTGCCTGGAGGAGCTGCTTCAGGGGGACACGATAGCCAGGCTGCCCTGCCTGTGCATCTATCACAAAAGGTACGAGGGGCCTCACCCCACACCCAGAGGCAGACCTAGCCCTCCTGTCCCCTTTGGTTCGGAACGACCTTCCCCACACCGAGGGCTCTGAGTAGGGTCGAGGCACAGGCCAGCAGAGAGGCATCCCCTGTGGTGATGGGAAGTTGCCAGCTTCCAAGTGCCAGCAGAGTTGACTTGCCGGGGGCCTTGCTCTGGCTTGGCAGTGTGGGTAGTGGGAGCTGATGGGAGTCCCGAGAAGCCCCATAGGTTGGAGGTGCTCCGGACCCTGCCTGGAAGGTTCATTCTCCGTCTGTTCCCAATCCCGTTCCTCCTCTTGGGTCCTTCTGCTCCATGGGGGTGAGTGTTGATCCGTGCAGGATCAGCATGATGCAGGGTACTCGCCGCCCCTGCACTCTTCTCCCCGGAGGACCAGAGGTGCGGCACTGCAAGCTGCTAGGATTAGCCAGGTGGGGATGGTCCTCGGGCTCCCGTGTGGGCCTCCTCGCCCTTGTTTCCAACCAGAAAGAAGACGCCTCGCCTGAGACAGACACACTGTGCTGCCTATAGCCACCACCTGCTCTCCGGCTCCTTGCGCCCAGAGCTGCTTCCTGACACACAGGCTTTTCAAACCCTGACCCTAGTCCACAGGTTGACAGCCGTGCCCTGCACATGGATGTGGCCGATACAGAAAAGGCTCAAAGTTGACCTGGGGGGAATCACAGCTCCTGGTTCGGGTCCCAGCACAGAGCCCTGCCGTATCCCAGAGAGGCACCAACCAGAATCAGAAAAGGAAATCTTTGTCCCTGGGAGAGATTTATGCAAATGATCTGTCTGGTTCCTGTCTTTGAAAATGCCTAGATGTTGGCTTACAAATCAGGAAGATGTTTGGTTTTTTGATGAAGGCAGTCCTCTGTAAACACCACAGGCCAGGGCTGCTGTCAGCCTGCTTCCTGGCTTGCTTGCTTAACAATGTCACTAGGGTCTGACTCCCTTTCCACCTTCTCAGGTGGCATGTGCAGTATTGCTGATCACAGCCAGGCCAGGTAATGCTTGGGACTCTCGAGAGGTCACCCACTGGGAAGGGAGCCTCGCAGCAGATCCTGTAACCCAGAAAATGCCTGCTCAGCCTGCCCTGTCGCTGTTCCCACTCCCCTGCTCTTCAAGCCTCAGGCCCTGCATGGTTCTCTCAGGGTCCACTCTCCCCTTCTCATTGTGGCTCTTGCAGTGCTCCTGGGCTCATGCTCAGAGGGCCTTGGTCTCTCTCAAGGCCACTGTCCCTGTTTGTGCAACACTAGGCACTCCCCAAGCCTGTACCCACCACTGCAGCTCCAGCTGAGCAAGATCGGGCTTGGTGTTCTCCCTTCTCCCTACTTCCAGAATGGGTATCTGGGAACACTTTTTCCCTGGGTCCTTTCAGGAGGGCTTCAGGAACCCTTTGCTCAGGAACCTGACCCTTTAGAAGAGCCCCTTTGGAGAGAGCGTCTGCTCAGCAGGTAATGGAGCATCCCCTTGCACCTCCTCCTCTCTAGCTGCATAGACTCGTGGTTTGAAGTGAACAGATCTTGTCCAGAACACCCCGCGGACTGACCCTGCCGGGCTTGCTTGCTGACTCCTCTCAAAGGTGAGCCTGTGGTTGGGGCACTCCAGGCTCAAGGCTCAGGCTCAGGCTCAGGCTCACGTCACTATCAGGGCCTGGAGGTGGGGTGCTGGGTTGCCCTTACACACCTGCCAGAAGGCAGGCTCAGAGAGGAGGACGGGAGCATCCTCTCAGCCAGTGGTTACCCAGAAACGCAGATGATTTTCCTTGGGAAGGAGGAGGTACAAACCAGCACGCGCGTGGCTATGAAGAACATGCAGAGTTAGAATTGGTCGGGGAGAGACCAGTGTGTTCCAAGGGGCCAGGACCCATCTCCCTGAAGAACGTTCAGAAGGATCCTGGGGACATGCAGGGACAGGGAAAGCTGCAGCAACTCTAGCCCTGTCTCTGCATCTGCGCCCAGCACTGCCTGGTCCTCACACCTCTCTGAGTCTCCATCTCTTTGGTAACAAGAATAACCACATGCTGGGCCCATAGCCTGATGGGTAGGGGAGCTGGATACCACATGGCCGACCACAGTTTGAACCTCAGCCACTGAAAAACATGTTGTGTGCCTGTGTGCGCCCATCCCAGATCCCAGCAGGGAGGAGAAGGCATTGCGGCTTGACCATGCCCTGTTGGGGGTGTGCTTCCTGGCCCACCACCACCCCTGCAAGCACAGGTACCTTCTGGCAATTAAAAACAAAAATGGACCAGAGCCAAGGCACTTCCTAAATAGGCAGCCATGGGAACACATTTGTCCACTGCACAGTCCTTATCATCCATAGCCTCGCAGCTGGTTCTTGCACCTGCAGGCACCTCCCTCTCCCACTTCCAGATGACTCTCGGGCCTCCATGCCAGGCTCAGCCCTTCCACCTACAGCACAGGGTCCTGACTTCACAGCAGGCTAGCGAGCAGCTCCCTCCCCCGGTGTGCACTCACATCCCCTGTAGAACCGTGGGACTGACCCCCCACCCGCCTTGCTGACCACCCTGTCCATCCCCAGTCCTGCCCGTCCCTCCTCAGTGACGGGCTGACATTGTCTCCTTTCTGGCCAAGAAATGGACAAAATCTCCAGGCAAACCAAAAGCTCTCCACCACCACCAACTCAGTCCAAAGGGTTCGGGGCCTCTCTCATGCTCCCCTCCGCCCCCTCTCCCCGCTTTCTCTCCTGTTTTTTGTTTTGTTTTGTTTTCTTTTGTTAGGTTTATTTTATTTATTCCAAGTAAACTCCCAGAACAGCCGATGATGTCAGACAAATCAGGGACATTTGCTCTTTTTTACCTTCACCTCAAAACTGATGACAAGGGGAGAAGAACAAGCGAGGGTGAGAGTGAGGCAGAGGGAGTGGCAGCTGGCCCAGAGCGCGGGTCCGAATCCTGGCGTGATGTCTGGCTCCCGGGGGGCCTGCCCAGCGGAACCACGGCCGTCCTGCCTGGCCACCCTCAGCGGACGCACGCTGCCGAGGGACTTGGCACCCGCCGGACAGAGCACGACTCACTTGTTACGATCCACACAGGGACGGACAGCCCCTGTTCCTGAAGAGGCTCACCGGACCCTGGGGCAGAGCTGAGCTTGGGACAGCAGTGGGAACAGGGCAGCCTTCGGCACTGACCTCCGGAACGTGGTTCTCCTCCCTCCCGAGGACACCAGATGGGATGAGAGCGAGTCTGAGAGAAGAATGAGTCACCGATACCCCTCACCCCTCAGCCCAGGAGGAAAAGGGCATTTTCTTTTTCACCTTTGAAAGGCGTTGTGGGTCTGTCTTTAAAGTGTTTACAAAAAAAAAAAAAATTATATAAAAAAAGTCTAGTGTCGACTGGTGTTTTCCCTCGTGATGTTTACAGATCGCTGTTTGCTGCCCAGCTGTAACCCACTCAGTGACAGAAACACAGCCACGTCCTCGCCGCCAGCGTCCTGATGGCAGGCGAGCACACAGTCCCCTCCCAGCCCCGTGCCCCATCGGCCCTCTCCCTCACCCACCTCTCCACCTGAGGGCTTTTCCATTTTCCTGGCCTGGTTTTGCACTTTTCTCCCCTGGGGAATCCTGTTTTGATTTCATTGCCAAAAAACAACCCGTGGAGGACTTCCTCCCCACCTCCACTCGTTCTTCTCCTCCCCTCCTGGTCTGGTCAGTTCAGAGGATTTCACAGTCACAAGTGTCCTGCAAAAATGCCTCAACATTTTTCTTAGGCCCTTGTGGATATCCTTTTCCCAGAAAACTCAAACCAAGACTTACTAAAGAAATCTGTACAGATCCCCGTTTTCAGGCACTGTTTGAGAACATTTTAGCCATTGATGTTCACACGTGGCATCAGCCCGTGCAAGATAGGTTTCTGTATTTATATATTAAAATTAAAAAAAAAAACTTATAAAATGTTTAAAACAATGTTCAAAGCTTGGGAGAAAAGCTTTCTTCATTAGTCAAGGTGTTTTGATATGGTATTAAAATCATGTCTAATAAAAGATGCACTGTGTGATTTTATTTTAATGAAGTATTGATATACAGGCAAGCAGCGGGGCAGAGGCCTACCCCCGCCTCTCACCTACCTCCTCAGCATTCCAGCAGGCTACTACTTGGGGCTCCCAGTGTGCAAAGTGGTTCTCAGACCATCATACTTGGGAGGAGGGATGTGGCCAATCAGGTGTGCGTCCTACAAGTTTACTAACCCTCTTAAGCACTCTGGAGTCAACCTGCCATCTTCTGTGGAGTGTTGTGACAGAACTCTTCCGGAAATACCTCCAAGGGCAAAGATCTTGCAGCTACCGGAGGAGCCACAGGGATGTGGGTTCTTCCAGGCATGGGCCCAGCCTCCTCCCTCAACCTCTGCCTGTCCCCATCCCACGCCCCATGTCCCCAGTCCCCCGCGCCAGCTCTGCCTGTTGCTCAGTTTGCATCTCGGTGCTGACTCATGGGCGTGTTTCATCAAGGCCAGGAAGAGGCCCTGGTTTGGGGCTGAGCCAGCTCAGAGCCCTTGAACCAGAAGCAGCCACTAAGGCTCACAAAGAGTTGGCAGGTTTCGGGCTGGGCAGGAAGCTTGGGCCAGGGGCAGCAGTGCACACGGCCGCCTGGCCTGTCCAGGTGCCAGCCAGGTTCCCCAGGCGGCATTCCAGAGCCTCCTGCAGAGCTGGCAGAGGCGAGCTCGGGAGGGAGACGTCTGCTCACCTTCCCGGTCCGGCACTTGTGCTGCCGTCTGGACTCCTACCCCACCAGGCCTCAGTCTGGATGCCCTGACTGCAGTCACCCACCGCCATCAGATCATCCGACTCCGTGCATGGGTGCTCGTTGCAGACCAGTGAGCACCCATGAGCCAAAGCAGACTGGCGTGCCCAGTGCGCCCGGAGACACACTGAAGGAGTTCCGTGGTTCTGAACCTGGGCTTCTGCACCGGACCTGCCTGGAGTGGAGAGCGGACACGGGGTCTCAACCGCATTTGGGGTCCTCTGCTTGGCAGAATGATCTTGGGAAAACCACTTCATTCATCATAACTTCAGGTTCCTGGCATGTGAAGTGAAGATAGGATCACCCGCTCAGAGGTCACCGTGAGGGTCAGGGCCTCGTCCCTGAAGGCCCTGGCACAGACCCAGCAGGCTCCCTGTGACTGTCACTGCAGAGGGCACAGCTCTGTTCACAGCACCTCCTGCTTCTGCCTGGCAACTGTGTCTCCCTGTTCTATATTTAATTTCTCCAGCAGAGCTGGTGGGGCAGAGCCCAGCCCCGCAGGAGATCTCCTCGCCTGACCCCTGGACCTGCAGACGGAGGCTTTGCGTGTTCACCTGGTTGCTTCGCAGGGCCGACCAAGCCCCGCTGGGTGCTGTGCCAGGCCCCTGGGGCTGGTGCATCCCACCCGTGACTTCTACTCCCTCGCGGTGCACCCAGTCCTCTGCTGGCTGCTGTGACCTCTGAGTTCAGACCCAGGTTGTCAGCTCCTGGTGTGGGGGTGGGTACAGGCTTGCCTGGACTTCCCAGGTCTGCATGTCGAGTGCATGCTCAGCTCCCCAGAACCCTGTGTGTCCTGCTCTGCCCGTCTGGGAGTGGAGAGAACTGGGCAGAGCTAGGAGTTGGGTTCTACCCGTCTCTACTAAAGGCCAGCGTGCTTTCGTGGGGTTCCTGGACAGGAGCCCCTCACTAAGACCATCTGTTAGCCATGTGGTGGAGGTTTGCAGGAGGGAGTCATTCTTAGGAATAAATGCTGAATTACAGAGGTGAATGATTTCAAGAACTGTGTAATACAATTCCAAATGAGTCCCCTCCAAATACACCAAATAAGGCAAAATGTTCATTGACTCCAGTGGCTGGTATTTCAGTGAATGGTGTGCTTGTACTTCAGCTTTTCTGTATGTTTGGCATTTTTCTTAATAAAAAAATTGTGGGCAAATGGCCATTGCTGAGCACCTACTAGTTGCCAGGCACTGGAGGGCACATCACAGAAGAGCCCTGCCCCGGGGGAGAGACCAGCTGCTGTAGATGCCCTCGGGGTGCCAGCAGGCCAGGAAGGGAGGAGCCTGGGACCCGGGCCCGGCCGCGGTTGAGAGGACTCAGGAGACTTGCCATCCAACCACCCTTGGCATTGCCTCCGCTCCCAGCCAGGGCAGCTGTGGGACAAATGTCACAGGGAAGTGTGCCCTGGATTTAGGGTCCCTGCTGTCTGCTAGAGCCTTCGGTTAGGCTGGACTAAGGAGGCGCCGCGTGGCTGCCTCTACCCAGGGCCAGGGGCCAAGGTCGCAGAGGCAGGATAGACCCACAGGCCCGGCCTGGCTCCCTGAATCCTTTGCCTGGGCCCTGTATTAAGGGGGGCAAAGCTCCAGGGAGATTAGGGGAAAGGGGAGTAGGACAGCACCATGGGCTCCTAGGACCTACAGGGGATGAAGAACTTAAGGGTGGCAGCCAGGCCTCTCTTACCCTGGTGGCTGGTGGCAGGACTGAGAGCTACAGGCCCTGGACAGAGGTGAGTCTGGGGACAGCTGCCTGGAGCAGAGGCTGTGGTTTTGAGCTTTATGGTGTCAAGTGCCCTCTTGCGGACTTAGCGGGAATAACTGGCAAGTGTCCCAGACAGTGGCTCTGGCCAGGGATCCCAGGACAAAGGCGGGCCCCAGAGTGACAGACCTTGGCTTTGAGAGCTGGTGGCACAAAATGGCACTCTATGGATAGGTGTGACAAAGGAGGTTAATTTCACATCCCACGATGGGTGGCAGCCACTTGAAGGACGCATTCAGCTTGTTCTAAGGCCCAGTTCAGGCCCTGTGGGGTGGAGGGCGTCAGTCACAAGGGCATCTACCGTGGGCTGGCCCTGGGGCCTGAGTTCTCCTAGGCAGAGTGGCTGGGACAGGGACCTGGACCTAAAGCCCGAGCACCACCCCCTTCCCAGGCCGCCACAAGTCCACAGTGCCACTGGCCAAAAGTCAGCCGGAGTGGGTGGGGAAGGCCAACCGGAGCAATGCTACCTGCTCATCTCCAGAGAGCTGCTAATGGAGTCAGGTTCTCCAACTAATGATGGAGAAAAGCCTGTTCCTGTTTCTAGGTACAGGGCGAGGGGTGCTGGGCCCCAGCATGGGGAGGCCTCAATCTGGGATGGGCCTGCACGCCCACCTAGCACAGAGTGTAAGACGGCAAGGAGTGAGCAGCTTCGCCAGGAACCACCTGGTCATTTACTGGACCAAAGTCCCTGAGGACAGCAAGAGGGCTGCGGGGAGCCCCACGCCCAGGTTTCTCTCCCACGCTCCGGCCTGAGGCCCGAGATACAGACAGCACCAGCCATTGTCCATCCCTCGCCTTGCAGGGTTGGTGACACAAAGGAAGGTTCCAGCACAGGGACTCCGAATCTGAGGGCTTCCGGGCAGAGTGCTTGGGGCCCTCACAGCACCTTGCCTGGGTTCATGAGGCCGCGGGGGTCCAGGCCAGCCTTGAGCTGCCGCATGATCTCCATGGCCACGGCGCCCACCTCCTCCTGCAGCAGCTGCCGCTTGCCCAGTCCGATGCCGTGTTCCCCAGTGCACGTCCCGTGGAGTGCCAGCGCCCGCCTGGGAGGCAGTGAGAACCTCAGCAGGCTCCCCTCCCACATCCCTCAGCTCGCCCGCCCAACCCTGCCCCTACCTGCCCAGCTGCTCCGCAAAGGCCTCCAGCCTGCCGACCTCCTCGGCATCCTCCGGGTCCACCAGCAGGATGCAGTGAAAGTTGCCGTCACCCACGTGCCCCAGAATGGCCCCTGGGAACCAGAGGACAGAGCCGAGCGGTGGCCTCCAGCCCAGCCCTCCCCATCCCTCCCCCAGGTCCAGGCACTGTCAGAACCTGTGAGTCCTGAGGCCTGCAGGTCCTCCTTGGTCTGCACCAGGATCTCCGGCAGCCGGGAGATGGGCACACACACATCGGTGGAATAGCCCTGGACAGAGGGCAGGCCAGTGAGGAGCTCCGCTCACCCCTGCCTGCCTGGAGGTGAGGGGCCACTGCAGTCCCGGCTAAGAACAGGCCTGGAGGACTTGGCTCCAGCCCTTGGCCCATGCAAGGAAACACCTCTGCTCTTCGGCAGGCTCACCCCCAACTCACCTGTTCCCCAGCTCTGCTATATGCAGGTCCCCCATGCCCCACCCACTGAGGCTTTGTGCAAGCTGCACTTGCCCCTCCATCACTTTCTCCAGGAAGCCTTCCCTGTTTACAACCCCTCTGATCTGATCTCTGCACTGTTCCCAGGACTTGGCTCACAGGAAGGGCTCCTGTACTCCCCTTTGAGACAGTGTCAGTTACTGCCAGATGGGGCAGTCAGCACCCCAGGTGCTAGCCCCCACATGGGCCTCAGCCGGCCTCTCTGTACAGTGCAGTAGAGGTTGAGGACAGGGTATGCGTTGGACTGCGCCCCCACTCCACCCCAGCTCACCTTGCAGCCTGGCCGCAGGGCCATGATGGCATACCAGGCGTTGTGCCGTGCTGCCCAGAGCCGGCTACGCTCTTCAGCCTCCTTGGCCCAGGAGAAGTGGGAGGCTCCGTGGTACTGGGCGATCTCCTCTGCAGGGAGAAGAGGGTTGACCCTGGGCCCTTTCACGGGCAGCCCAGCCTGCTGGCCCTCCGCCCCTCCACACTTCTCAAGCCCCTCCGCGCCCCTCGCGCTCCTCTGCGCCCCTCCAAGCCCTTCCACACCCCTCCGCGCCCCACACACCTGCCCTCTGCAGCTGCTCTGCGAGTGCCTGCGCCGAGCCATGGAACTCCAGGAACAGCGAGGGCGCCACGGGGCAGTCCATCTTGCTGTGTCTATTGCAGGCATCCATCACGACGTCATCCAGGAATTCTGGGGCCAGGAGAAGGCGGCAGGTGAGGGCTGGCCTTACCGGGGAGCCCCGGCTAGGGAGCCCACCCTCACTGCCCCAGTCCCCGGCTCACCGATGCGGGCCACGGGCACTGCAGCCTGGAGGATGTGGACGGTGCTGTCCACGGCAGCCTGGATGGTGGGGAACGCGCAGGTGGCGGCCACCGTGGCCTCAGGGGCAGGGTGCAGGCGCAGGGTGGCGGATGTGATGAGGCCCAGCGTCCCCTCAGAGCCCACAAAGAGCCCCGTGAGGTTGTAGCCAGCTGCACTCTTCCTGGGCCCCGGGTACACACGGGGAGGTGAGTACCAGGCTTTATAGGAGGGGTTTCTGGCCAGGGCACCACCCCCAGACCCCAAGGACATAGACTGCCATTCATCCCCCAGCACAATGCTCCCTGCTCCACACCAAGTCGGTGTCGCGCAGGAAGGGCAAACCCCAGATCCATCAGCTTTGGGCCACATGGCAGTTTCAGAGCCCTCAGAAGTTTAGCCCCCCTACCCAGGAGGCCAGCCAGAGGAGGCGCCTCATCCCTGTTAGGGCCACCGCGGGAGGCCAATCCTGAGTGCAGGTGCTCACCGGAAGTGCCGGCCGCAGCCCGCGGTGTGCAGCAGCCGCCCGTCGGGCAGCACCACCTCCAGGTTGAGGACGTTATCCCGCATGGTGCCATAGCGCACGGCATTGGTGCCCGAGGCCCCTGTAGCTGCCATGCCACACAGAGAGGCGTCTGCACCCGGATCTGGAAGGCAAAGGTAGGAGAGGGCAGCCCGGAGCCGTGAGAGGAAGGAGTCCCCTGAGGACCCAGAAACAGCCCTGCCCATGAAAGGTCCAGGGCCCAGGCCTACCCACAGGAAACCAGAGGCCACTGTCCCGGAGATGGCGGTTGAGGGCTTTGCGGGTGACCCCAGGCTCCACCACCACAGAGAAGTCTTCTGGATTCAGCTCCAGGATTCGATCCATGTGGGTCAGGTTAATGCAGACACCGCCCTGGCAAGAAGGGTGCCAAGACCATGCCACAGCCTCCAGGATCCACCCCACCCCCTGGGGCCAGAGCAGAGCCCATAGGGACAGTGGCTTGAGAAAGGGACCTGGTGCTGTGCATAGCAGAGGGCCACAACTGTGCCACCGCGATGAGGCCAGCCCTTGGGACACCCTCCATACCTGCACAGCACAGACTCCACCCTCCAGCCCCGTGCCAGTGCCGAACGGGATGATGGGCACTCCTTGGCCATAGCACAGGGCCGCCAGCCGGCTGACCTGCTCCACATTCTGGGGCCACACCACAGCGTCTGGAGGTCGGCACCTAGAACCAGGCCCTTGCTGATTTAGGGGTGTGGCACCACGGGCCTCACTCTCATTTCAAGAGGCCTGGAGGTGCTGCGCCCAGGGTCTGAGGTGACACAGCAGGGGAGGGGGGGCAGAGGACCCCCCTCTGGGGCAGAGAATGCCAGAGCACCCCAAAACAGGAGGGTGGAGAAGACAACCGCAGCGCCTCACTCCCAGCTGAGTGCTTGGGTGGGGGTGGGGCCCACAAACCCCCCACACCTGTGCATCGACTCATCATGGCCATGCTGTTCCCGGACCGCGGCTGCAGTGGACACATGGGGGCTCCCCACTATCACCTTCAGGGCCTCCACAAACCCCACGCTAAGTTTGTCCTATGGGGAAGAAACGCATTGCCAGGTCACTCAGGAGGTCCCGGGAGTCCCGCCCGGTCCCTTGGCAGGTGGAGGGAGTAGGGGCTGGAGGGGTCCGTCCACTGCACACACACACCGTGTAGAGCGGTCAGCCCGGGGTCGGCCCAGGTCAGCCCGGTGGCCTTGCTAGGTGGGCCACTCCCCAGGGATGCCCTTCCCCCAGAACCACGGGGTCAGCGTTCCCTTTGGAAAACCAGGGGGAAAAAATCAAGGTAGGCCCACTCTACAGAAGGGGTCAGTGGGTTCCCACAACTTCCGGCCCTGCCTAGTGAGTGCAGAGGCTTCTCCCCCGTCCCCTCTCTTAGGCCAGCCATGGGGACCCAAGCACCAGGGATTCATCTTGGGAAGGGATGACAGGAAGAAAAATGTTCCCTTGCCCCCTCCCCAGAGCTAATGCACCCCCTCCCCACCTCCTACCTTGGTTGGGGGCTTGGAGGGCCCTGAGCCCTTCTGGGGACTTTTCCCATTTTACAGATGGGAAATGGAGGCTGACAAGTAGAGAGCCTGGCCTAGGACCTGACGCCCCTTCCCATTCTCTCAACATGCATGCGTGTGCACGTGTACACGCTTGTGTGTATGGTCCAGAGCCCCACGGGGGCCCTGGAGTGTGTGCATGCCTGTGCGTGTGCGTGTGCATGCCCTCGAGCCCCACGGGGGCCCTGGAGTGTGTGCATGCCTGTGCGTGTGCATGTGCGTGTCCTAGAGCCCCACGGGGGCCCTGGAGTGTGTGCATGCCTGTGCGTGTGCGTGTGCGTGCCCTCAAGCCCCACGGGGGCCCTGGAGTGTGTGCATGCCTGTGCGTGTGCATGTGCGTGTCCTAGAGCCCCACGGGGGGCCCTGGAGCCCACGAGCCCATGCACCTTTCATCTCCCACAGACCCACTCAGGGCAGCTGTGGGGCCTTGGCCCATCTCACTTGATACCCACATAGACACAGGGTGAGCCCAGTGATCCTGTGCCCACGGTCAGCTCCAACGGGGCTGGGACAGCCCAGAGTCAGGGCAGCTTGGTTTGTGGGGACCCTTCAGGGAGCTTCTCCCCACCTACCTGTGTTCCCCTGGAACAGTAGCCCCTCCAGGGGAACAACCCCCAGGTTGCAGCCAGGAGCCTACGGGCCATTGCAGGGCTGTGCCAGAGGGGTGTGGGACAGCGGCCTCAACCCATTGGCTGCCGGGGGGTGGGGTGGGGCCTGCTTAAGGTGGCACTAGCTTAAGGTGGTCCCTGCAGACCTTGCAAACCAGGGACAGTCTGTGAAAGCTAGGGTCAGAGGTGAGAGTCACAGACACACCCAGGCATGAAACCTGTGCTGGGGTCCCAGGGCTCTTTTCTTTTTTAAAGAGGTTTTTGCTTTAGAGCACGTGCGCTAGCTGGAGACAGAGACAGCCAGAGGGAAAGTGAGAAAGGCCACGCAGCAGTCCCTTCTCCAGGGATCTTAGGCAGCATGATTTTCAAGCCCCCAGGTCCAGGACTTGAACTGTAGTTGGCCGTGTGGGAATCAAGTAACATAACCATTACACCATCTGCTTCCCCCGCCCCCATCTTGTAACAAACTAACGAACTCCTTGCAGGGAGCCTCCACCTACTCCACTTCCTTCCAACCTGCTCTTTGACACCCCCCCACCCCCCCACCCCCGGTTTCTTCCGTTCCAGTCTGGAGCTCTTTCCAGACTCTTCAACTGACTTGTTCTTCCCCATCCTGCAAGTCTCAGCCCTGCTCACATGGTCACTGTGAGCTGCCATCCAGGCCCAGGAGGACGCTTGCTCAGGGCAGCCTTTCCTGAATGGAATGCAGCAAGCCAGGGAGCCTTCCTGGAAGAGGAAATCTGAGGGTGAGCAGCAATTCACCAGGTAGATGAAGGAAAAGACTTCACATCCCTTTCTTCCCGACCCTGCCCCTGGGCAGAGTCCAGGACTGTCCAGGAGTGATATGGCTAATGTTCTGGAAGCTATTCCTACTTCCATACTCCTTTCTGCAGTGACTCTGGAAAGGCCAACATCGCTGAGATCAAACTGCACTTGGCTTTTCCTTCCCAATCACGTCAGGAGTCAACTCCTACCTCATCCAATCGAATGCTTCACCCAACCACAGTTCCATGAGTTCATCCAAAGACAAAAGGCCAACGAATTTAGTTATTCTATCTAATTGGCTTTTCTCCACAATTCAGGAATTGAGCCAGACTCCTTTCTACAAAACAGAATGAGGGCTCCCTCCTACTGGGCAGGGACAGAACCGTGCCTCTGGTAAGGTGGGGACAGGGAAACAGCAATAGAAAACGCTGATCAGCTGGTCCTCACCATCTGGTTACTTCAGGTTACTGTGCTTTTCAGTAAGGATTAAGGCAAATGGGACTTCCTTATTACACTGACTAAGATAGACTGGAATGTCCTGTTTTCAGGAGAAAAATGGTCTGTTTTGGGATCTGTCTGCTTCCATCAAATTTCAGTTTGATTATTGTGGCATTTAGCCTGAGTGAATCATTTTTGGTTTGGTCTATTCTGTTGGGGCCTAGTGCAAAGGTTCTTTTGTTTTTATTTTAGTGTGAGAGTTCTATCCAAAACAATGGCCTCCCAGAATGTTTATAAGTTCATCCTTCTACCCTCCATGTGTTGTTTAACTGGCTTGTCTCAAAAAAAATGTCTGTTTTACAGTTGGTTAGCTCAAACGAGAGCCGCTGTAAGTCCACATGATACGTTTAATAATGTGTCTCATAAACCGTTTTTTCTTTTTTTTTGGAGAGGTTTTTGCTATAGGGCGCGTGCGCTCGCTAGACAGACAGAGAGACAGAAAGCGAGAAATCACCCCCCAGGGAGGATGGCCACGCTGCAATCCCTTCTCCTCCATTCTCCTCTCGGGATTTTGGGCACGCTTTTGTTTTTATTTTAGTGTGAGAGTTCTATCCAAAACAATGGCCTCCCAGAATGTTTATAAGTTCATCCTTCTACCCTCCATGTGTTGTTTAACTGGCTTGTCTCAAAAAAAATGTCTGTTTTACAGTTGGTTAGCTCAAACGAGAGCCGCTGTAAGTCCACATGATACGTTTAATAATGTGTCTCATAAACCGTTTTTTCTTTTTTTTTGGAGAGGTTTTTGCTATAGGGCGCGTGCGCTCGCTAGACAGACAGAGAGACAGAAAGCGAGAAATCACCCCCCAGGGAGGATGGCCACGCTGCAATCCCTTCTCCTCCATTCTCCTCTCGGGATTTTGGGCACGCATGTACCCTCGCCCGATGTGAGTTTTAAGCCACCGGGTCCGGGACACGAACCGCGGTTGACCACATGGGAGTCCAGCGACATAGCCATTACGCTAACTGCTGGTTCCCAAAATAAACAATTTTTAAAAAGTGTTCTTTAATATATTTGTCTAATCTTTCTCTTTATGTATATGTGCATGTATGTTTACATTTTTTTTAAGAATTGTTTGTTTTATTTATTATCACTATTTAACTTGCTGTAGCCATTAGAGAGAGATAGAGGGAGGGGGAGAGAGGGAAAGTGAGAAAGCAAGCTACCAGGTTCAGGACTGGAAGCATGGTCAGCCGTGTGGGAGTCCAGTGCCCCAACCACCACGCCACCTGCTGGCCCCCAATATGTGTATTTTTGCCAGAGGGTGCATGGGCTTGTCAGAGAGAGGAGAAAGCACTCCCCCAATGGGGTGTGATTATGCTGCAATCCCTTCTCTTCTGTTTCTCCATCCTGATGGGATTTTGAGCACACATGCCCACACACCCAGCATGTTTTTCAAACTACTGAGGCCAGGATTCAAACCATAGTAGGCCATGTGGGATCTGGCTCCCTTAACCACTAGGCCACAGGGCCAGTCCTGTGTATTCTTTGTGAAGTGCTGGCTCTAGGTGTGACCCTGTCTAATGAACCTACTTGCTCCGGTGAGATGTTCTGTTTCTGCATTTCCCACAGGGTGGCCACGTGGACTATTGAGCACTTGAAATGAGGTTAAAGGAACTGAATTTTCACTTTCTCTTCATTTTAATTTTGAATGACTACTATATTGAACAAAGCTAGGGACTCCATTAGATTCAAATTTCACTGTCTGTGGCAAGAATAGTACCTAGATTAGTGCTGTATATTCATGTACATTTTTTTCTTTTCTTTTTGTTTTTCTTTCTTTTTTTTCTTTTTTCTTTTTTTTCTCTCTCTCTTTTTTTTTTATTCTTTTTTTTTTTTTTTAGAGGTTTTCACTATAGGGCACGTGCGCTCGCCAGACAGAGAGAGACATAGAGACAGAAAGCGAGAAATCATCCCCCAGGGGGGATGGTCACGCCGCAATCCCTTCTCCTCCATTCTCCTCTGGGGATCTTGGGCACACACGCACACGTGCCCGGGGTGAGTTCTAAGCCACCAGGTCCGGGACGCGAACCGCAGTCGACTACGTGGGAGTCCAGCAACATAGCCATTATGCTAACTGCTGGTTCCCTCTTTTCTTTTCTTTTTCTTTTTTTTCATGTACATTTTAAACCAAGTTTAAGATTTAAAAAATCCCAACTTGGCCAGCCAGTGGCATGGTGGTTGTGCTGAGCCTCACATGGCCAACTGCATGGTTTAAGTCCTGAATCCACAGCTTCAAAAACACTCCTGGTGGGACCAGCAGATGGCATAATGGTTATGCTGCTAAACTCCCCCGTAGTTGACTGTGGTTTAAGTTCGGGACTCGGCAGTTTAAAACTCACGTCTGCGCTTGTGTGTGCATGCCTGAGATCCTGAGAGGAGAATGAAGGGATTGTGGCGTGGCCATCCCCCCCAAGCAGTGATTTCTCTCTAAAGAGCGTATATGCCCTATAGCAAAAATATCTTTAAAAAAAAAGAAAAAAAGAAAGAGAGAGAGAGAAAGAAAGAGAAAGAAAGAAAAGAGAGAAAGAAAAGAGAGAAAGAAAGAGAAACAAAGAAAAGAAAAATACTCTTGGCACAAGTGCTTGTGTACCCAAAATCCCATAAAGAGAAATGGAAGAGAAGGGATTGCAGTGTGATCATCCCTCATTCTAATTGGACCTGGGGATGTGAGAACTGGCTCACGAGGCCAAGGCACTGGTCTGTCAAAATTGTTTTTTAGGGACCAGCAGTTGGCATAACGGCTATGTCGCTAGAATCCCATGTAGTCCACCGCGGTTCAAGTCCCGGACTCAGTGGCTTAAACTCATGCCAGCACGTGTGCGTGTGTGCCCAAGATCCCGAGAGGAGAATGGAGGAGAAGAGATTGCAGCATGGCCATCCCCCTGGGGGGTGATTTCTGGCTTTCTCTCTGTCTCTCTCTGTCTTTCTGATGAGCACATGTGCCCTATAGCAAAAACTTCCAAAAAAAAAAGGTTTTTAATTCCAACTGGAATTTTTACTGAGATTACATTCTCATAAGTTATTAACTTATTCTCATAAGTTTATTAATTTATGAGATTTGGTGTATTTATATTAAGTTGACCCATTTGAGACAATAGAAGCTCTCCACGTATGAGATCATCTTTGACATGTTATTAAATTTAAGCTTTTCTCCTTAAAGATCAGACTGTGGGCTCCTGACTGTTTTCTCTGTTTCCATCCTATGTAGCTATAGTACAGTTATCAAAACTAAGAGATTCACAGTGGCACGGCACTAATTACAAGTTCCATATCACCAGTTTCTCCACTATTTTTTTTCCCTGTTGCAGGATCTAGCCCATCATTTGACATGGCATTTTGTTGTCCTACAGTCTGTGACAGTTCATTAGTCTTTCCTTGTCTTTCACAACTTTGATATTTTAAGGAGTGCTGGTCAGCAATTTTATATGTTCATCAATTGGATCTTTTCAATTTTTCTATTAAGAGTTGAGATTGTGGGGGCCAGGAGGTGGCATGGTGGTTCAGGTGTTGGACTCCCACATGGCTGACCACAGTTCAAGTCCCAGACCTGCAGCTTGTCTCACTTTCCCCCTCTCTCTCTGGTGAGTACACATGTCCTAGAGCAAATTTTAAAATAATAGTAAATAATTTTAAAAATAATTCTTTTTTAAATTATTTTTTATTTAATTGTATTCATTGTTATTATTTTATTTTATTTTACTTTATTTTGAAGTTAACTAGAGGGAGACAGAAAGAGAGAAGGAAAGTGAGGAAGCAAGCTGCCAGGTCCAGGACTTGAACTGTGGCCAACCATGTGGGAATCTGGCCGCCTTAACCACCATGCCACCTGCTGGCCCCAATAGTAAATAATTTTTAAAGAATTATTTTATTTAAATTTTATACACCATCATTATCATTTTTTTAAACTTTGACCGGTGAGAGACAGAGAGAGAAAGGGAATGTGAAAAAGCAAGCCGTAGGAACCAGCAGTTAGCATAATGGCTATGTTGCTGGACTCCCACATAGTTGACCGCGGTTCGTGTCCCGGACCCGGTGGCTTAAAACTCACGCCGGGCGCGTGTGCGTGCATGCCCAAGATCCCGAGAGGAGAATGGAGGAGAAGGGATTGCGGCGTGACCATCCCCCCTGGGGGGTGATTTCTCGCTTTCTGTCTCTATGTCTCTGTCTGTCTGGTGAGCACACGCGCCCTACAGTGAAAATCTCTCAAAAAAAAAGCAAGCCGTCAGGTCCAGGACTTGAACCACTGTCTGTCGTGTGGGAGTCTAGCTAACTTAACCACCTACAGGCCCCAAAAAATAAACATTTTTTTTAAAGTTGAGATTGTGCATTTTGGGCCAAAATACCACAGAAGTGATGAGTCCTTCTTTGTGTATCATGGAAAGGCTTCGATGATGCCAGTCTAGTTTATGACCAGTGACACTAGTCTTGATCCTTTAGTTTAGGTGCCTGTGGGATTCTGCACTGTGAAGTTATTCATTCTTTTTGGTTTGCTATAAGGTGTGTGTGCTCCTGAGAGAGAGACAGAGACAAATACACCCTCCCCTGGGGATATGGCTACCCATCTCTTCTCCTCTCAGGGTTTTGGCCTCTCAGGATTTGAGGCATGCAGGCATGTTTTTCAAGCTGCTGGGTCCAGGACTAGGACCACAGTCAACCACGTGGGATCCTGCTGCCTTAACCTCCGTGCCACATACTAGCCTTGAAGTTACTAATACATCTACTGGGTAATTCACAACCGGGTCTGAGAGAAGGGAAGCCCAGTCCAAGGGATTATCTCAGAGAGCGCTCATCCGATCCTCTAAACAAGACTTGGACTTTTTCGAGCGTCCCTAACGCCACGACCCCAGAGGTTTATGGGAGACGTAGTCCCGAAGGTCGACGGACCACCCCTCAGAGGACCCTGGGAACGGCAAGCAGTGCCACATCTGCGCATGTGCAGCAGTGCTGCGAGCGCGCCGGTGGCCGCCCTTCCCCCACCTCCGGGCGCGAGTGGGTGACAGGGCCCCCGACTCCGCGTGTCTTGGCAGCCCCGCGCTGTGACCCGGCCTGACTTGTGGCTACAAGCGGACGCTGTGCCCCTCCAG
>NW_006159850.1:12987220-13002449 GCF_000334495.1 Tupaia belangeri chinensis | reverse complement strand
GGTGCGTGCGGAGGCGGGGAAGGCGGAGGGGAGGGCGCCTGCGAGCTCTGCTTGCCTCCCTTTGTCAGGAGACGCGCCTCTAACGGGCGACAAGGGTCTCGGGTCGCGCGCGAGCGAGTCCGGAAGCCCGGGCGGGCGCGCGCGTGACCGGGTCCGGCCGGCGAGGGGCGTGGTTGTGGGCGGGGCCGGGCACACCTGGCCACGCCCCGGATGCGGCGAGCTCCCTGCCTGAGTCTGGGGAGAGGTTGGTGGGAGATTGGAAGTCAGCGGGTTTCTGATAATTGCAGTGTCGCCAGTGAGAGCTGGGACCTTTGTCAGAGTGTTTTCATTTAAGCCTCGCTTCTCCCTGTGACTTCTGGTGTTGTGATCTCATTATCAACAGGAGGGAAAGCGGGGACGTAAAGGGAAAGCGATTTTTCCCAAGGTCCGCAGTCAGCTGGTACTTTTTGTTGTATTGGTAGCAAAAATTTTGTCTTTGCTCACTGGTAGTGTCAAATGGCCAGACTGAGCCTAATCGCACAGTAGGCCAATTTCTGAGACAATGTGAGTTTGTTTCGAAGAGGCTTTGTTACAGAAGATATCAACGGGAGAGCAGGAAAGTCCAAGACTCTTACAGTACCTTGTCCACAATTGAGGGGCAAGCAGAGCTTTTTTCTGACGTGTCGTCGCCAGAGAGAGTGAGAAGGAAAATGAAAAGTCACTCCGGAGAGGCTGGCCACACCACAACCCAGTCTCCGTTCTCCTGGGATCTTGGGCACGCTTGCACATGCACCTGGCGTGACTTTTTTTTTCTTTTTTTGAGAAGTGAAGGGATTTCGCCAGCGTTTATGTATTCATATAACCAGTCACGTATAAGCCTAAATAAAACCAATCTCCAGTAGCCTTTGAGATGGCATTTAGCACCTTTGTAGAAAGATGAGCATCACTAATGAATTACCAATTATATGTTTAAAAAGGGCAAATAGTGATAGCACTTAACTGAAATTACTATCAAAATAATAAAAACAATAACAACAATATTAATTTAACCACAAGCCAGTCTTACTTAAATCAGGATTGTCCAACAAAAATAACCTGTCAGCCATTCGTGATCTGAGTGCTGGTGTAGGGGATCAGTTTAAATATGGTGCACATAAAAAAGGTGAGACATTTCTGTTCTGTCGTAAATAAGGCAGTGGCCACCTATTACTCAGTAGTAGCTTTTTAAAGATAAGCTATCAATTCTGCTCTTTCCGACTTCTTTTTAATGCCAGCGAAGGTCATTTTTGTTCCTGGGATGTACTGCTTAGGGTTCTCCAAATCCTCCATCAGAGAGTCCTCTCCCCAGGGCATGCCTTTGTTCTTGTTGGCATCTGTGTAAGAGAATCCAGGGGCCTGACCTGTCTTCCGCCCAGATAGACCATGGAGATGTGGGTCAGTCTTGTGCTTGCCTCCCTTTTCCACGGTGTGGCACTGGGCACACTTCTGAACAAGAATCTTGCCTTTCTCACATCACCCATTTTTACTTCTCTCTTTTGTCACTTGGGAATATGGAGTAACCGCTCAGAAGCCAGATGTCCCACTCTCTCCTGGCATGATTTTCAAGCCACCGGGTCCAGGACTCTAATGTAGCCAGCCATGTGGGAGTCCAGCTGTCTTAACCATCCTACCACCTGCTGGCTCCAAGCAGGGCTTTATTTTATTTTATTTTAAGAATTATTTAACTTTATTTTTTTATTATTTTCCAGTTTGAAGAGGGAGGGATGGAGTGAGAAAGCAAGCCACCAGGTTCAGAACTTGAGCCGGGGTCGGCCATGTGGGAATCCAACGCCTTTAACCACCACACCACCTGCGGCCGCTCCAAACAGGGTTTTTAATTACAAGTTAGGGATGTGACAACATGAGGATTTGTGAATAGGAATCCCGGAGCTCTCCAGAACAGTTTTCTGATGCCATCTTTGATGGAGGGTGCTGTTTCCTTGGTCCTAGGCAGTCTTGAGGGTCCAGAGTGAGATGGTATTGTCAGGACTGTTCTGGTTGAAGAACTAAAGACAGCCTTTAGGACTCCTGGCTCTCTTTTTCAGTCTTCATACGCTGCTTGTGGCTGTCTTGCAAAAGCTGAACAGTTAGGGGGCCAGCAGGTGGCGTGGTGGTCAAGGGTGCTGGATTCCCACATGGCTGACCACGGTTCAAGTCCTGGACCTGGTGGTTTGCTTTCTCCCTTTCTCTCTCTTGTCTCTGATCAGATTTAAAATAATAATAATAATAACAAATGGAATTAAATAAATAAATAATTTTTTTAAAAAGTTGAACAGTTAGGGCTTTGACAGTGTGGTCACTGTGTGCAGAAAGTATGTTTAGTCCAGAGGGAAAGAAAATATGGGCTAATCTTTTATTGTATAAAGTTAACTAGTTAAGACTCTAGGACAGGGAACCAGCAGTTAGTGTAATGGCTATGTCACTGGACTCCCACGTAGTCAACTGCGGTTCGCGTCCCAGAGCCGGTGGCTTAAAACTCACGCCGGGCGCGTGTGCGTGTGTGCCCAAGATCCCGAGAGGAGAATGGAGGAGAAGGGATTGCGGCGTGACCATCCCCCCTGGGGGGTGATTTCTCACTTTCTATCTCTATGTCTCTCTCTCTTTGTCTGGCAAGTGCACGCGCCCTATAGCGAAAACCTCTCAAAAAAAAAAAAAAGACTCTAGGATATATTTCTTTTTTTACCTGGTAAATATTGGGTCGTTGGAAAAGTCATGACACATTTTTTTTCATAGAAAAATGGAAAAATATGGCATGATTTTTCTGATGACCCAATATTATATTTTGTTGTTTCTTCCATTTTTTGTCATTTTTGGCTGAATCTTGTTCTTAACATTGACCTTTTCAAGTAACCAACTTTTAATTTTATTATATTTCTCTCTTTTCTTGCTTCTGGTTTCATTGGTTTCTACTTTTAGCTTAATTATTTTCATCTTATGCTTGCTTTGGGTTTAATTTACCTTTTGCCCCTTGGTTTTGTAAGGTATAAGCTGAGGACATTTGTTAATTTTTTCTAATATAAACAGCTTAATGCTATAATTGGCCCTCTAAATTCTGCTTTAGTTTTATCTCTCACCTTTCTTTTTTAGGTTTGTTTTTTGTGTTTTGTGTTTTTGCCATAGGCTGTGTTCGTTCTCTAGAGAGTTACGGAAAGAAAGTGAGAAATCACCCCTTAGGGGGATGACCATGCCACAGTCTCTTCTCTTCTATCCTCCTCTCAGGATTGTGGGCACGCATGCATGCACACATACCTGGCCTGATTTTCTTTCTTTCTTTTTTTTTTTAATAAGAATTATTTTATTTAACTTTATTTGTTTTAATTTGACCAGAGAGAGAGAGAAAAAGTGAGAAAGCAAGCTGCCAGGTCTGGGACTCAAACCACGGTTGGCCATGTGGGAATGTCCAGCACCTTTACCACCATGCTGTCTGCCGGCCCCATGGGACCCGATTTTTAAGCTGCTGGGTCCAGGACTTGAACAGCAGTCAGCCATGTGGGAGTCCAGCAACTTAAATACCATGCCACTTGTTGGCCTTCCTTTTTTTTTCTAAGATTTTTTTTTTTTTTTGCCATGTGCTCACTGGAGAGAGGCAGAGAGGGGGGATGGCCACACTGCAATCCCTTCTCCACCATTCTCCTCTCAGGATTCTGGGCACACATGCATATGTACCTGGCATATTTTCCAGACCACTGGGTCTAGGATTTGAACCATGGAGTCAGCCATGTAGGATCTAGCCACCTTAACTACCGTGCTACCTACGGGTCCCTCATTCCTCAGATTTTAATATGTCATATTTTCATTGCCATTCAATTTCAAATTTTAAAAAAATTACCATCATGTATCTGGAATGATCCAGGAGACATTAGTACAGATGCAGTAAACATGAAAGAGTTAATATTAGACAATAAAAATTAGATGCTCATTAGCTTATCACAAGAAAAAAGGAGGAAGAAACTCCAAATGCAAGTGGGAAATGACCAACAAAAACAAGGTAAAAAGTAATGGGAAAAAGATTCCATTTCTGGTATCAGTAAAATACTACACAAGAATAAAGAAAAAGAAGAAAATATTTTATGAAAATTATAGAATGTTGGGAACCAGCAGTTAGCGTAATGGCTATGTCGCTGGACTCCCACGTAGTCGACCACGGTTCGTGTCCCGGACCCGGTGGCTTAAAATTCACGCCGGGCGCGTGTGCGTGCGTGCCCAAGATCCCGAGAGGAGAATGGAGGAGAAGGGATTGCGGCGTGACCATCCCCCCTGGGGGGTGATTTCTCACTTTCTGTCTCTATGTCTCTGTCTGTCTGGCGAGCACACGCGCCCTATAGCGAAAAACCTCTCCAAAAAAAAAAGAAAATTATAGAATGTTACTGACAAAACAAAAGAGGACTGGAACAAGTGTTTGGGACTACAGAAAAAGCCAATTCCATAAAGGTGTCCATCTCCCTAATTTAATGTAGCCATTTATAAAAACAGTAAAATTATCAACAGTTTTTTTATTTGTTTATTTTTTAATTGTCGGAGGACATGCCACTTGACCAGAGATAGAGAAACGGGAGGGAAGAAGAAGGCGTCCCCGAGTGGGGAGTGGTCATGCCACAACCCCTCCCTCTGTTTTTCCGTCCCTTGGGATTTGGGCATACATTATTTATCCCAGCTTGTTTTCCAAGGTCCTAGGGCCAGAATTCAAACTGCGGTCAGACCCGGTAGGATTCAGTGGGCTACAGATCTAGCCTTCAAAAGTTTTGTTTGTTTGTTTGTTTGTTTTTTTATATATAACAAAAACAAAAATACCAGTTGATTTTTTTTTTTTTTTAAGAGGTGTTTTGCTATAGGGCACGTGCACTCACCAGGAAGAGAGAGAGGGACAGAGAAATAGAAAGCGAGAAATCACCCCCAGGGGAGAATGGCCACGCCGCAATCCCTTCTCCTCCATTCTCCTCTCAGGATCTTGGGCACGCATGCACACGCGCCCAGAGTAAGTTTAAGCCACCAGGTCCGAGACTCAAACTACAGTTGGCTACATGGGCGTTCAGCGACATAGCCATTACGCTAACTGCTGGTCCTGATACCAGTTGATTGTGATTGGTTAAGTACCAGAATCATGGGACTTTTTTTTTTTAATTAATATTTTGCCAGAGAGTACATGCACTTTCCAGAGATAGACAAAGGGAGAAAGCACACCCCCCCATGAGGAATGATCATGTTGCAGCCTCTTCTCTTCTCCATCGTGCCAGGATTTGGAGCATGCAAACACAAGTGCCTGGTGTTTCTCAAGCCACCCTCTGGGACTTGAACTTCGTGGCATCTGGTCGGACTAGCCACCAATCAGTAATAGAAAGAGATCTGGAAAATCCCCACATGTTTGAAAAATAAGCAATAAATTCCCTTCCTTCTTTTTTCTTTTTCTTTCTTTTTTTCTTTAAGGTTTTTGCCGTAGGGCATGTGCACTCACTAGAGAGGAGAGAGACAGAGAGAGGGAAAGTGAAGTCCCCCTTCAGGTATGACCATACCACAGTCCTTTCTCCTTCATTCTCCTCCCGGGACTTGGGGCACACAAACATATGTGCCTAGCATGATTTTCAAGCTGCCAGGTCTGGAACTCAGACCACCATACCACCTTCTGGCCCCACGCAGTACATTTTTAAATAACCAATGAGTGAAAATTAAGTCTTGAAGGAAATGTTTGTGGTGATGCTAGTGTAAATTAACCTATTACATTGCCAGTTATATGAAAAGTGTAACACATGCAATTTTATACAGTACATGATAATAATACTTTGTTACTTGTTTTTGTATTATATATAGACTTTTTTTAAAAGAATTATTTTATTTAACTTTGTTTACTTATTGTTCAGAGACAGATAAAAGAGTGAGGGGGGGGGAAGCAAGTCTCCAGGTCCGGCACTCGAACCGTGGTCGGCCAGATGGGAGTCCAGCGCCCCTAATCACCATGCCACCTGCTGGCACCAAAGATAAACTTATTTTTTTTATCATTTTACTTTTTTTTTTTTTTTTTTTGTGAGAGGTTTTCGCTATAGGGCGTGTGCGCTCTCCAGACAGACAGAGAGAGACATAGAGACAGAAAGCGAGAAATCACCCCCCAGGGGGCATGGTCACGCCGCAATCCCTTCTCCTCCATTCTCCTCTCGGGATCTTGGGCACGCACGCACACGCGCCCGGCGTGAGCTTTAAGCCACCGGGTCCGGGACACGAACCGCGGTCGACTACGTGGGAGTCCAGCGACATAGCCATTACACCAACTGCTGGTTCCCTCATTTTACTTTTTATCATTATTTTCAAGTGTTCTCTTTCTGCTTGTTAAAAAAAAGAAAAAAAGGACCAGCATGATATTTAAGGTACTGGACTCCTACGTGGCTGAGCACTGTTCTGTTCAAGTCCTGGACCTGGTGGCTGGCTTTCTCACTTTCTCACTTTCCTCTGGTCAAATTACAAAATAATAATAAACTGAGGCCAGCAGGTGGCATGGTGGCTAAAGGCACTAGACTCCCACATGGGCAACCGCAGTTCAAGTCTCAAACTGGTGGCTTGCTTTCTCTCTTTCTCTTTCTCTGTCTCTCTCTGATCAAACTGGAAAATAATAATAATAAATAAAGTTAAATAAAATAATTCTTTTAAAAAATATTAAATAGTTTTTTTCTTTTTCAGAGTTATTTTTTTCTTTTTTTTTTTGTGAGAAGTTTTTGCTATAAGGCACGTGTGCTCGCCAGAAAGACAGAGACCAGAGACAGACAGAGAGATAGAAAGCGAGAAATCGCCCCCCAGGGAGGATTGCCACACCGCTATCCCTTCCCCTCCATTCTCCTCTCGGGATCTTGGGCACGCACGCACGCACGCACACCCAGGATGAGTTTAAGCCACCAGGTCTGAGATGAACCGTGGTCGGCTACATGGGAGTTAAGTGACACAGCCATTATGCTAACTGCTGATCCCAAGAGGTTTTTGCTATAGGGCGCATGTGCGCACTAGACAGACAGAAAGTGTGTGTGGGGGGGTGGTCACGCTCAATCCCTTCTCTCGGGATCTTGGGCACACACGTACACACACCTGGCATGAGTTTAAGCCATCGGGTCCAGGACTTGAACCACAGTCAACTACGTGGGAGTCCAGCAACATAGCTATTATGTAAACTGCTGCTCCCAATAAATAAATCTGTTTTTAAAATTATTTATTTCTTTTTTATTTATTCATTCATTTTATTTTAATTTGACCAGAGAGAGACACAGAGAGAGAGAGAGAGACAGAGACAGAGAGAGAGAGAAAGTGGGAAGGTGAGAAAGCAAACCATCAGGTCCAGGACTTGAACCGTGGTTGGCTATATGGGAGTGTCCAGCATCTTAACCACCGTGCCACCTGCTGGTCCCCAATAAATCTTTTTAAAAATAATTAATTTTATTCATCATCTTTTTTTTTTTCTTTTTTTAAAAATTTGACCAGAGAGAGAAAGAGAAAAAATGAGAAAGCAAGCCACCAGGTCTGGGACTCGAACTGAGGTCATTCATGTGGTAGTCCAGTACCCCATCCACCATACCTTCTGTAAACATTTCTTGTAGTACAAGTTTTTTTTGTAAGAATTCACTCCAGTTTTATTTTAAAAGATTTTCACTTCAACTTTTTTTTTTTTTTTAAGAGAGATTTTTGCTGCAGGGTGCGTTCACTTGCCGGAGAGATGAGAGAGACAGAAAGCGAGAAATCACCCCCTGGGAGAATGACCACAGCGCAATACCTTGTCCTCCATTCTCTCAGGATTTGGGGCACACGTGCCCACATGCCTGGCATGAGTTTTAAGCTACCAGGTCCAGGACTTGAACTGTGGTCCAGCTACATGGGAGTCTAGCAATGTAGCTGTTACACCATCTTCTGGTCCCTTCAACTTTATTTTTTATTTTTTAAGAAATATTTATCTTTATTTATTTATTTATTTAAATTTGGCAAAAGAGAGACACAGAGAGAGTGAGAAAGCAAGCCACCAGGTCTGGGACTCTAGCCATGTGTGAGTCCAGCACCTTTAACCACTCCACCACCTGCTGGCCCCTCAACTTCATATTTGAAAGATATTTTTGCTGATTATAGAATTCTAGGTTGATCTTTTTTTCTCTTCTGTTTTATAGAGACTTATTCATTTTATTTATTTATTTAGTTAGTTAGTTATTAAATTTGACCAGAGAGAAACATAGAGAAAGAGAGGGAGTGAAAAAGCAAGCCTCCAGGCCTAGGACTCAAACCACAGTTGGCCATGTGAGAGTCCAACACCTTAACCATCATACCACCTGCTGACCTACCCCCTCCCCCATTTTTTTAAGTAATTTTAAAATGCTACTGTATAGAATAGTTTCTGATTGGAAAGTATTTATTTTTTCCCTAATATTTATTTGTTTCTCTATTTGTTGTGCCACCAGATCCAGGACTTGAATCCCAGTTGATCATGTGGTAATCCAGCACCTTAGCCACCCCTCCACCTGCTGGTTCCCAATAATAGCTGTTTGTTTTTGTTTTTGCTATAAGGAGTATGTGTTCTCCGACAGAGAGAGAGTGGGAAAGTGAGATATCCCCCGGGGGGTTTGCCACATCAGTTCTTCCAGTCTCCTCTTGACATCTGGGGCATGCACACACACACCTGGTATGATTTTCAAGCCACTAGGTCTGGAACTCGAACCACGCAGTCAGCCACGTGGGAGCGATAGCTGTAATCTCCACACTACCTGCTGGCCAGTAGCTGTGATTTTTAAATTTCCGTTCCTCTATGTGTAATGTATCTTTTTTCCCTTCTGGCTACTTGCAAGACTTTCTCTTTAATGTTGTTTTTCCGTGGTTTAGACATGATAATGTCTGTGTGTGCCTTTGTTCCTTTGGTTTTGGCGCTTATCCTGTCTAGTAAATTACCTGAGCTTCTTAGATCTGGGGTTTGATGCCATCCTTTGTTTTTTTTTAGCTTGGCCATTATGTCTTCAAATACTTCTTTTTCCTTTTGAAATTCCAATTACATGTTTGTTAGACCATTTGCTAATTGTCACACTGTGTTTCGGTTGGGGAAGTATCTTCGGTTTTCTCTTCGAATTTGCTGAAACTTGTTGAGTCTGAGTCTGAGGAAGGTATCCTTCGTCCCTGTTACCATGCTTTTTTTCTCAGCATTTTCATTCCTTTTTTTCTTGCAGCTTTTATCTCTGCTGAAATTCTCTATTTATTTATTCCTGTTTCTATGAAAGCCTTTCGTATATGAATCACACTTGCTTTAAATTCTCTAGCTGATACTTTCCGCAGTTGACTGGTTTGGCTGATTGGTCTGTCTCTAGGCTGTGGCTCGTCTTGGCCTTGCCCTTTGGGGTGTCTCATAATGTTTGACTGAAGGTGGGTGCTGCCAGTGTGATTCTTTTGTTCCTTCTGAAAAGGCATATGGTCCCACGTGGTACATAGGTATTTCTTTTTTTTTTTTAATAATTACTTTATTTAACTTTACTTATTATTTTCCAATTTGATCAGACAGAAGGAGAGAGGGAAAGTGAGAAAGCAAGCCACCAAGTCTAGGACTTGAACTGCCGTTGGCCTTGTGGGAGTCCAGTGCCTTTAACCACTGTGTCACCTGCTGCTGCCTCCCCCATACCCCCATGTGTAGGGATTTCTAAATAAGTTATTCTAGGAGTTGTGAGACAGGTCAGATGTTTAAAACGGTGCCTTCTTTTTTCCTCTTTTCCAGTTCTGCCTTCATAATTCTCTGCTTCTACCCAAAAACTGCAGAAAATGAACAAATCCCAGGTGAGTTGTTTTTTATCTCTTACTTTGTTATTCAGTGTATGTGAGGAAGTTTGTACGATTCCAACGAATGAAATGGGAAAGTGCAGATGACTGAAACTCAAGGAAAATATGGGAAGAATAGCTAATCAATATCAGCAGCCAAAAAGCAAATTGAGCATGTCGCATTGATTATGAATACCATTTTCTTTATTCCCCTGAGGTCTCTACATTGAAGTTCTCTACATTTATATCTTAGGTCGTCAGGAGAGTCATGATGTGTTTCTCGATGTAAAATTGCTTTATGACTTTCCCGACGACCCGATCGTGTTTTGGACGGTATTCTCAGGAACAAGCAAGACCAAACAGGTTATCAGCCTGTGGTTGTTTCATATAGCCTTCTTCTGTGTAAGCCCAGGACTTTATTATATCTATTTGTCTTACTGATCAGATTACCTAGCCAGGAAACTTGGTCAGCATGTGCATGTGTCTAAATTTTCCTCTTAACCCTTGAGGATTCAGTTGTCATTTCTTTGAGTTACTTTCCAGAGTTTATTGTGCAAATTACACAGATAACAAATATAGGTACAACTTAAGGAAGTGAGTCAATCGTACTGTTCAGTTGAACTGTGTGAAGTGACCCTTTTTGTGTGTTCAGTTGAATCTCAGTTCGATATGGTTCAACCTAATAATTATCAGCTATTGTACCATTTAGTAATAAATATGTAACATTTTGATATGTTTGCTTCTACTTGTTTTATATATAGAACTATTTTTTAAAATATTACACAGGTGAGACTGGCAGGTGGCGAGGTGGTTAAGGGTGCTGGATTCCCACATGGCCGACTGTGGTTCGAATCCTGGACCTGGTGGCTTGCTTTCTCACTTTCTCTCGCATGCGCGTGTGCGCACGCTCTCTTTCTCTCCCTGGTCAAAATTGAAAGAAAGAAAGAAAGAAAGTTAATTAGAATAAACCTTTAATAAAATAAAATATTACACAGGCTATACATATTAATAATTTCTGTCTTTTATTCCTTCTCACTGTCTCTGTCACGTATTCGTACTTTTTTAATTTTTTATTTTTTTTACTGTCATTATTTTAATATTTCCAGAAAGACACAGACAGTGAGAGAGAGGGAAAGTGAGAAAGCAAGCCTCCAGGTCCAGAACTTGAACGAGGGTCGACCCTGTGGGAGTCCAGCACCTTCACCACCACACCACCTGCCGGCCCCCGGATTTGCACTCTCTAACATGCTCTCCGTTTTATGTCACCTCACTCACTGCTAAGATCTTTTCACCATTATAGCCAGTGTCCTCACCTTAGAAGGTGACGAGCATTACAAAGCTCTGTCTTTTAATAACGTGTGTCTGTGTTAATGGAATTCTGTAGAATACTTCGAGCATGTAATATGCACACTTTTGGAATTGCCGATTTTCATGTGCCTGCTTTCTGTGCATTTGCATTTTAGTTTCAGGCTTCGTATTATTTGACTGTTGTAAAAAGTCTGTATTTCGGAGGACAGTCCAAATGTCCCCCAAATGCAACAGTTAGACACAGCCAAGAGGAAGCTGGATTCATGACTGACCAAGGTTCAAGAGTTTGAGTCCCAGCCCCAAGAGCTTCATGCCGGGTGTAAATGGAGAATTGGAGCAAGGAGCCTTGTGTGTGACAGAACCCCATGGGGGGGGGCTATTTTCTCTCATGCATGTGTGCACACCCTCTAGTATTAAAAAAAAAGAAGTATGAGGATCAACAGTTGGCATAATGGCTATATCGCTGGACTGCCATGTAGTTGACCATGGTTCAAGCCCTGGACCCGATGGCTTAAACTCATGCCAGGCGTGTGCACGTGCATGCCCCCAAGATCCTGAGAGGAGAATGGAGGAGAAGGGATTGCGGTGTGGCCATCCTCCCTGGGGGATGATTTCTCGCTTTCTGTCTCTCTGTCTCTCCATCTTTCTGGCGAGTGTACACGCCCTATAGCAAAAACCTCTCAAAAGAAAAAAAAAAAAAGAGATGTATTTTTAGAAGAACTCTGAGGGGCGAGCAGGTGGCATGGAAGTTAAGGTGGCTGGATCCCACATGGCCAGCTGTGCAGTCTGAGTGCCAGACCCAGCAGCTAGGAAAACATGCCTGGCACCTGTACATGTGTGCTCAGAAGTCTCACGAGGAAAGTGGAGGAGGGGGGATTGAGGCACGGCTTTCCCCCGGGGATGGTCTCTCTTTCCTTCTCTCTGTCTCTGTCTTTATGTCTGTCTCTGGCAAGGTCACACATCCTACAACAAACTAAAAAAAAGAACTCTGAGGTTTTTTAATCTTTTTACTTTTAAGAATTATTCTTAGAATTTTATTTATTATTATTATTTCTTAATTTGATCAGAGAGAGAGAAGGAAAGTGAAAAAAACAAGCTGCCAGGTCTGAGACCAAAACTGCGGTTAGCCACGTGGAAGTGCAGTACCCCAACCACCACGCCACCTGCTGGCCCCAGCTCTTAGTCTTTTAATTTTGATTATGGGTTTCCTTTTATTTTATAAGAAAATTTAACCCATAGTTCATGAAGATATTCCTCTATTTTTTATAAGTTAGAGAAAGAGAGAGCGAGCAAGCACCTCCCACCAGGTCTTGAGGCCTGGTGTACCTGGGAAGTCCTGGCTGTGAACCGGCAGCCTTCCGTGTAGGTCTGCCTCAGAGAGGCACCGCCATCTGGCCCCTGATTACTGATCTCTTGTTTCACTTTTTCTCCGCTGCTATTCTGTCAAAGTATATTTCCATCCTTTTTTATTTTCCTTAAAATAATTATTTAATTTTATTATTTTAAAATTTGTTATAGGGTACCAGAGAGAGACAGAGACTGAGAGAGGGAGGGAAAGTGAGAAAGCGAGCTGCCGGGTCCAGTTTTCAAACCATGGTCAGCCATGTGGTAGTCCAGCACCTTAACCACCATGCCATCTTCTGGCCCTTTCCATCCACTCTGCAGTCCCTTCTCTTCTAGTCTCCTCTCAGGATTTTGGGCACACATACACGTTGGCCTGGTGTGATTTTCAAGCCATCAAATCTGGAACTCAAGTTGGCCTTGTGGGATCCTGCCACTTTAACCTCCGTGCAGCGACATAACCACTACGTCATCTGCTGGTCCCCAAGAGTACATTTTCATGGACCCTGTCTGTATGGCCACCTCTGCTCATTTCAGGGATCCGTCTCATTCACGGACGTGACTGTGGACTTCACCCAGGAGGAATGGGAACAGCTGGACCCGTCTCAGAGGGTCTTGTACATGGACGTGATGCTGGAGAACTACAGCAACCTGCTCTCCGTGGGTAAGGCCGCACTCACTCCTCCTGCTCTCCTCCCTGCTCTCCTCCCCTCCTTCCCTCCATCTGCCCCCACCATCTTCGGTTTCACTCTCCTCAGCCCTCCCAGTCTCTCCATCAGTCTCTCTCCTTCCCTCTCCCACCTTTAGCTCGCACTCTCTCAAGTCTTTGTCCTAGCTCCTGCATCTCCTTTCTTTCTTTCCATCTGTCCTGTGGTCGGGCATGTGGGAGTCCAGCACCTTGACCATGCCACCTGCTGGCCCCGGATGTATAATTCTGATCCCTCTAACCAGAAGCACCATGACCTCATAAAGCCAAAGGACCCTTGTCCTACTCAGAATGTCACTTCTAGGGCACATTATGATTTCTACCTAACCTTATCCTCAATTTAACTTTAGATTTGTGTCTTAAAAAAAAAAAAAAGAAAAACCAGAGCGAACCTATATTTCAGGGTCAGCAGATGGCGTAGTGGTTAAGACGCTCAACTCCAACGTAGTCAACTATAGTTCAAGTCTCAAACCTAGTGGCTTGAAACTCTCTCTAAAAAAAAGAAAAAACAAACAAAAGTAAAGTCACATTCTTTATTTACCCCTAAGCTAGGAACTCTAAGGAAACCATTAGACACTGACCAGGCTAGTTTTTTGGTTTTTTTGCTATAGGACATGTGTGCTCTCTGGAGACAGAGAGAAGGGGAAAGAGAAAGTGAGAAAGCACCTCAAGGGGGGTGAGCATGCTGCAGTCCTCTCTTTTCCATTCTCCTCTCAAGGTTTTGGGCACGTGTGCACATGCACCTAACACGTTTTTCAAACTACTAGCCCAAGCTAGTTATTTTGAAGGGGCTTTTTATATTAGTGTCCATAAAATATCAACCTTGTTTACTTAAAACTATTTGGCCGTGACATTCCAGTCAAAGCCTTGGTTCAGTTGTGTCCTGTTATGAGAAACCCAAGATCCGGGACCAGAGCCACAGTTGGCCATGTGGGAGGTCAGCACCCTTAACCATCACGCCACCTGCTGGCCCCCCAGGTTCTTTTTCTTAATACTAGGAGACCGGGTCCAAAGCAGTAAGCCCTATAATAGAACATTTGTAACAGAGTGAAGGAATTGACAGTACATTTTACTGTGTTCTATCCTAGAGGTGTGGAAGGCTGATGACCAGATGGAGAAAAAGGACCAAAGGAATCCAGACCAGCCAGCAAAGCAATTCCTAATCCTTAAGAACCAAACCCCAATTGAGGAAAGAGGTAATCTCATTGGAAAAACATTTAATCTGAACACAGACTTCATATCTTTAAGACAAGTACCCTATAAATATGACCTATATGAAAAAACTTTGAAATATAATTCAGACTTACTTAATAGTAATAGAAACTATGCAAGAAAGAAAGTGGATGAATGTAGCAGATTTGGAAAAGCACTGCTCTATCTGAAGCAAGAGAAAATCCACCCCGGGGTCGAGTACTCTGAATATAATAAAACTGGAAAAGTCCTCAGCCATAAAGAAGGCATTTTTAAACATCAGAAAATTAAAAATCTGGTTCAGCCTTTTATTTGTAATTACTGTGACAAGGCTTTCTCCTTTAAGTCACTCCTCATTAGTCATAAGAGGATACATACTGGAGAAAAACCCTATGAATGCAATGTATGTAAGAAAACCTTCTCCCATAAGGCAAACCTCATCAAACATCAGAGAATTCATACTGGGGAGAAACCCTTCGAATGTCCAGAGTGTGGAAAAGCTTTTACACACCAGTCCAACCTCATTGTACACCAGAGAGCGCATATGGAGAAGAAGCCCTATGAATGCAGCGAGTGTGGGAAAACATTTGCCCAGAAGTTCGAACTCACTACACATCAGAGAATCCACACTGGAGAGCGACCCTATGAGTGTAACGAATGTGCAAAAACCTTCTTCAAGAAATCCAACCTCATCATACATCAGAAAATTCACACGGGGGAGAAACGCTATGAGTGCAGTGAGTGTGGAAAGTCCTTCATCCAGAATTCGCAGCTCATTATTCATATGAGAACTCACACAGGAGAGAAACCCTACGAATGTACTGAATGCGGCAAAACTTTCAGCCAGAGGTCAACTCTCAGGTTGCATTTGCGAATCCACACAGGAGAGAAACCATACGAGTGTTCTGAGTG
>NW_006159850.1:12981776-12987189 GCF_000334495.1 Tupaia belangeri chinensis | reverse complement strand
AAAGGCCTTAAGCAGGAAGTCCCGACTCAGTGTCCATCAGAGAGTTCACATAGGGGATAAACCCTGAGACTACCACTGGACTGTACTCTGAACCCTCGCACTGGAACCTTCCAATGGGGGAGAAACCTCATGAAGATACTGAAGGAGCATGGGAATTCATATTGAGATACTGTCAATTCAAAACCATGTCTAAAATGTAGGGTCTCATAAGAATGTCATGACAGAAGTTAGAATATGATACCCAGCTAAAGAGTACCTGTCAGTTCATGTCCAGTTGTAGATAGACACTCTCAGCTATATTACAGTGAGCTTTAAGAATCTTGAATGAGTTGAATATTCTGGGCAACAGCATAAAGGCTATATAGACAGTGCCCTAGGAATTTGGTGGTTGCGTGTGAGAATATGCCACAAGACACAAATGGTAGGTTTTAGATCTGCACATGTGGATTTAGCATAATCATTGGAGATGGAAATTCTTGTCCTCTGTGATAATTAGAACATACCAAACAGGGTTTGTCATACCAAACAGCACATATAAAATGTGTGCGTTTCAGTACCTTTACACCCCAGTATACATTCCAAATGAAATACCTACCAGATTTTACAGTAGCACTTAGCCCGTAGCTTCTGCTGCCTGCTGGCCTGTGGGAGTTGGTACAACCATTATTACTGAGCCTTTTTTTCAGTAAGCAGAAGAAAATGTTGGCGTTTTACCTGCTTCTGGGCTTGAGGATTTTCTAGAAGCATTATTTACAAAATATGTATCTATAAGATAAAACAGAGGAGATCCGCAGAGTACAAGGAGGCAAGTGTGGGCTGTCTGACACGGTTGCACCACAGTATAAAAACCTGCCCCGCGCAATGGGAATACTCCCCTCCATCCTGCTCTGGTTACTTTTCAGTGGGGTATTTTCCTTACAAATGCATGTCTATTACCAGAATATTGTGTAACCCAGAAGCCACTTGTATTTTTGTGTGTTTTCCTGTTTCTCTTAATATTTTATGACTTGTCTTACAAGAATTGATAGGATGCTTTTGTACTTTACAAATGTTAGTTACATTTCAGAGACTTAAGATGAAAAAGTAATTTATGTTGAAAAAAAAACTGTTAAGAACTGTTGCATTGCTTTTTAAGTCTTCCATGTGCGTAATCCACTTTAGACATGTATATTTGCAGTGTTTTGTTGTTAAAGGGAGGCATTTCTTTAAGAGGTTATTGCCTTAGAGCATATGCGCTCGCTAGAGAGATGGAGACAGTGAGAGGGAAAGTGAGAAATCACCCCCTAGGGGGCGATAGTCATGCTGCAATCCTTTCTCTTCCATTCCCCTCCCAGGATCCTGGGCACGCATGCACATGCACCAGGTATGATTTTCAAGGCACTGGGTCCGAGACTCAAACCGCAGAGAGAGAGAGAGAGGGAAAATGAAAAAAACAAGCTACCAGGTCTGTGGTTAACAAAACATTTTCCTTTGGAACCTGACTTAGCATTAAGTTATTATCTTTCCTTTCCTTTAAATACTCAAAGTACTTTGTAAGTCAGACTTTTCAGTGTTCACTCCACATATTGCTTAATGATTAATGTAAAAGGTTTTTTTTTAGTTTTGTTTTTGTTTTATGCATAACTTAAAGACATGTTAGGCTTGATTTCAAATTCCTAAGTTCAGTCTTTTCCCGTTAATCACAAATCATGCATTTGACTCTTAAATGGCAGCCCAAACCAGCCCTTTTTATATTAGTTTTTTTTTTTTAAAGAGATTTTTGCTATAGGGCGTGTGCGCTCGCCAGAAAGACAGAGAGAGACAGAAAGCGAGAAATCTCCCCCCAGGGGGGATGGCCACGCCACAGTCCCTTCTCCTCCATTCTCCTCTTGGGATCTTGGGCACACATGCACACACACTCGGCGTGAGTTTTAAGCCACCGGGTCCAGGACATGAACCGTGGTCGACTACATAGGAGTCCAGCGACATAGTCATTACGCTGGTCCCTATATTAATTATTTTTGAAGATCCTTGATGTGTTGTGACTATGTATGAATGTGAGGGACTTTTTGAACAAATGTACCAGAACGCCCACAGCCCCATCAGTCTTCGTCTTTCTAAGCTGTCGTCTTACCTTCCAGTGACAAGGAAGCAAGGGGGCAGTGGCTTCCTCCACTGCTGGTGGGGACACATTCAGGACAGCACCTTGGAAAACATTGTGATTCTCTGAACATTACGAATTTATGTACTCTTCAACTCAGGAGCCTCGCTCCTAGGAACCTGTCCCTAAGAAAAAACAAAAGTGCCAGTAACTTAAAATTATATGTTTATCAGTGTATATTGTAGTATTTTTTGGTAAAGATCCAAAAATAAATAAATAAATAAATAAAGGTGGAGAATGACCATCAGTAAATGAATGGTTGAATCAATTGTGTGTAAAAACACACCAGGACTGAGTGGTCCTCCACTGAGAAGAATGTGTAGGAATCAACTCCAGGTCAAGTGAAAGCGAGATGAGTGGGGAGAGAGTATACCAAGTTTTGTAAAATAAACATCTAAAACCCTTACAGTGTGTTCTTGTGTGCAATTTTATGGGCCCGGAGAATAGTGGCATCTCATGAGCTGTGTCGCGAGGGTTCCGGCAGGAACCTAAACTGGCCCCACCATCTGCACGTGACAAGAGCACTCAGAAGTGGGGCAAGAGTTGCGGGAACAAACGGATGGCCGGCCCGGGAGGCCAGCAGCATCAGGTAGCTGTGGTCTCCTTGGAGATAAAGGGACAGGGAGGAGCAGTGTTTGGCAGCCCAGCGAGAGCCACAGTCGAGAACCAGGGTCTGCCCGTGGGTGTGACTGACCCCTCCCCCAGGTCCGCACAGGCACACCTGAAGGGACTGAAGGGGCCGGGCAACGGCACAGTGGTCAAAGCAGCGCCCTGGGAGGCTGGCCACGTGGAAAGGTCCCCCGTTCCACAGGAGACCTCCCTGAGCATGCTGGGAACACGGCCGGTGAGCCACGCGGCTGGGGCTGGAGTGCAGCATTGGTGGTCCCCCTCCGCCACCTCTCCTTGTCTGTCTCACTTGTGGAATGAAGTTTTTATAAAAGGGTGAAAACTTGATCCAGTATAGCATGAAAAGAGGGGGCTTCAGGGAGATCAGGATTAAGGTCAGCGGGGCAGGGCCCCGTGACTGCTGGTGAGTTTAGGAGACACGGGGACACAGACCGCGTTCTTCCGTCCGCCGTGTCGTGATGCGGCCAGAGGTGGCCCCTGGGCTTCACACCTCCAAACTGAATGGAGAAGACCTCCGTCCTCTCATACTGCCCAGACTCGGTTGTGTTATTAGCCGTGGGCTGGGCTAGAACTTGCAGCTGCTATGAGCAACACAGAACCAAAGCAGGGAGGGGAGTAGGACAGCCTCACCTCTGCTCTCACCCATCTCCTGGAGATGCCTCCATTGACTGAACACAGGCGAGTCCTGGGGTAGAGCAGGCCAGGGAGGGGTCCGGAGTGCAGACAGGCACGACCCACCGTCTCCCATCAGCGCCCCCTCCTCGCTGGCCCCACAGCAGTGTGGCTTCACCAGGAGGACCCTGTTTCCCGGGAGTCGTCCCGGTGGCAGCCACTGGCCCAGGTCCCCCGTGCACTGGAGGTAGGGTGACGGTGCAGGAAAGCCCAGGCAAAGAGGAAACAGATTCGGAGTGACTGCGTGGGTTGTATTTTGAGCCATAAAATTAGATGAGGTGGTCTCGAAAAAGAACAGGCGTTTCAGGCTGGCTCTGCTGTCCACAAGAAGCCTGACCACGGCGGCACGTGGAGAGCACCTGCTGCTGGGCAGAGGGCCGGGAAGGGGCGTGTGGCCCCCGCAGGGCTGTGCAGGGCACCCTCAGGTATGCGCACGTGCCCCATCGTGAGCATAAAAGTTCAGGGACCGCCGAGCGCTCGCCCCGGGGTTCAGAGGGACCAGCGAGGCAGGGAGCACCCAGCTGGGGTGAGAACGGGAGAGGGCGGCACCTGGGAAGGCACGTGACAGGCGTTTCTAGGTAGAGCGAGCAGTCACGGTGTCACGGCGAGGTGAAACTGGGCGAGTACCCGGAGTGACCCCAGGGAGGTCGCAATGGCACATTTTACAGGGATGGCCAGGGGACATCTGAGAGGACTCCAGGTCAAACTGGAAACAGGAAGTGTAAGGGCAAACACGGGCAAGGCTGGAGGGTGTGGATTTTGCCCTGGCGAGCTGAGGGCGGAGCCTTCCACAGTTCGTGGCTGTTGGCAGGCGCTGTCACGCCGGCCTGGAACGTGCCTGTGATGGTCCTCATCACAGTGGTGGCAGCCGGGGGAGCCACCGAGTTCCTGTGTCAGTACCCAGGCTACTTCCCGCTGCCACAGTGCTGGGTGGTGTCACGCAGGTGAACTCTGGGTTCAGGGAACCTGAATCTTTTCTTAAATATATATATATTTTTTCATTTAACTATTATTATTACTTTAAATTTGACCAGAGAGGGGGGGGAAGTGAGAAGGCAAACTGCAGCGTCCAGGACTTGAACCGTGGTTGGCCATGTGGGAGGCCAGCACCCTTAATCACCACACCGCCTGCCGGCCCCAGGGCTGCATGCAAACCTGCTCAGACTGCCCTGACAGACCACTGTCTATTACGGGATGTGAAGCAGACCTGCTGTTTAGAAAACTGTCTCCTGAGGCTGTTTGCTATTCAGATCTCTTGAAAAGGTACTCTGGAAAGAAGGCCGTCAGTCCCTGTGCTTGCGAGAAACAGGAGGGGCCGGCAGGTGCCATGGTGGTTAAGGCAGTCCCTGTGCTTGCGAGAAGCAGGAGGGGCCGGCAGGTGCCATGGTGGTTAAGGCGCTGAACTCTCACATGTCCAACTGTGGTTCGAATCCTGGACCTGGCAGCTTGCTTTCTCACTTCCTCTCTCTCTGGTGAATTGAAATAATAATAACAAATTAAATAATTCTTGTCAAGGACACCAGTGGGCATGCACAGGCCCACTCACATGCTGGGCCTGGGCATGCCAGTGAGCTGGCTGAGGCTGAGGCCATCAGTGACAGTGAGAAAAGGAGGGGCGGCAGAAGGGTGTCTGAAGAAGGGAGGAGAGGGGCAGCAGGTGGCGGGTGGCGGTATGTGGGCGTCCTGCCTGGCAGGAGCTCACCGGAAGGAACTGGGACCTCGGCTCACTTTGCTCAGGACCACAGACCCTGGAGTGCTGAAAACCCAGTCAGGCTCTGCGATGGGAGCGGCCAGCTGTGATCCGCTGGCTTGGCCACCTGGACACAGGAATGTCCTGCAAAGTGGGCTCGGGCCATGGCCAGGAGGGCGGCCCTGGTGAGGTGCAGGTGCCACGGATGGATCCGCCATCTGGAGGCCAGGTGAGCCACAGCAGGCATAGACCAGGACCTCGCAGGGCCAGGCTGGTGAGGACGG
>NW_006159850.1:12972051-12980807 GCF_000334495.1 Tupaia belangeri chinensis | reverse complement strand
CAGTCCCCAGCCTACTTCCCGCTGCCACAGTGCTGGGTGGTGTCACGCAGGTGAACTCTGGGTTCAGGGAACCTGAATCTTTTCTTAAATATATATATATTTTTTCATTTAACTATTATTATTACTTTAAATTTGACCAGAGAGGGGGGGGAAGTGAGAAGGCAAACTGCAGCGTCCAGGACTTGAACCGTGGTTGGCCATGTGGGAGGCCAGCACCCTTAATCACCACACCGCCTGCCGGCCCCAGGGCTGCATGCAAACCTGCTCAGACTGCCCTGACAGACCACTGTCTATTACGGGATGTGAAGCAGACCTGCTGTTTAGAAAACTGTCTCCTGAGGCTGTTTGCTATTCAGATCTCTTGAAAAGGTACTCTGGAAAGAAGGCCGTCAGTCCCTGTGCTTGCGAGAAACAGGAGGGGCCGGCAGGTGCCATGGTGGTTAAGGCGCTGAACTCTCACATGTCCAACTGTGGTTCGAATCCTGGACCTGGCAGCTTGCTTTCTCACTTCCTCTCTCTCTGGTGAATTGAAATAATAATAACAAATTAAATAATTCTTGTCAAGGACACCAGTGGGCATGCACAGGCCCACTCACATGCTGGGCCTGGGCATGCCAGTGAGCTGGCTGAGGCTGAGGCCATCAGTGACAGTGAGAAAAGGAGGGGCGGCAGAAGGGTGTCTGAAGAAGGGAGGAGAGGGGCAGCAGGTGGCGGGTGGCGGTATGTGGGCGTCCTGCCTGGCAGGAGCTCACCGGAAGGAACTGGGACCTCGGCTCACTTTGCTCAGGACCACAGACCCTGGAGTGCTGAAAACCCAGTCAGGCTCTGCGATGGGAGCGGCCAGCTGTGATCCGCTGGCTTGGCCACCTGGACACAGGAATGTCCTGCAAAGTGGGCTCGGGCCATGGCCAGGAGGGCGGCCCTGGTGAGGTGCAGGTGCCACGGATGGATCCGCCATCTGGAGGCCAGGTGAGCCACAGCAGGCATAGACCAGGACCTCGCAGGGCCAGGCTGGTGAGGATGGCTTGCGATGGGAGCGGCCAGCTGTGATCCGCTGGCTTGGCCACCTGGACACAGGAATGTCCTGCAAAGTGGGCTCGGGCCATGGCCAGGAGGGCGGCCCTGGTGAGGTGCAGGTGCCACGGATGGATCCGCCATCTGGAGGCCAGGTGAGCCACAGCAGGCATAGACCAGGACCTCGCAGGGCCAGGCTGGTGAGGATGGCTGCCACAGCGCCCCCGCGGCCTTGGGAGGGGGTGGCCCGCCAGCCACAGCCCCCCCTGGCAGTGTAAGAGCCACAGCAGAGCGCCCGCGGTGGGGACAGAGACCGACAGCCCTGTGGGCTCGGCGGGATGCTCTGCTCCGTGAGCTCGTGCTCATCCGCCACCGCGGCGCCTGAACTGCGGGCCCTGTCCCTGTTTCATAGACGGAGTCACTGAGGTTCAGGAACTTTCTCAATGCGCGAGAAGTGTCCAATGCTAACTCTAAGAAGAATATGAAAGGGGCTGGCCCCATAGCCTAGTGGTTAAGGGAACTGGATTGTACAAGGCAGGCTGCAGTTCAAATCCTAGCCTGGAGGCGTGAAAAATACACACATGTGCGCTCGTGTCCATAATACTGACACATGGAGGAATGGACACGGGACTGTGGCGTGACCGTGTCCCACTGGCAGGGGCTTCTCCTCTCTATCTCCAGCCATGCACATACCCTCTGGCAAATTTTTAAAAATTATTAAACAAAAAATTAAAAGGCTAAACTTCAACAAGAGTTGAAGAAAAACACACAATCTTTGAAAATCTAACAATCTGGGACCAGCAGGTGGCATGGTGGTTGAGGCGCTGGACACTCCCACATGGTCAACTACAGTTCAAGTCCTGGACCTGGTGGCTTGCCTTCTCACTTTCCCTCTCTCTCTCTGGTCAAATTAAAATAAATGAATGAATAAATAAAATTAAATAATAATTATTTTTTTAAATCAAGCAATCCATTCTACATGAACTACAAGTCAAAGAAGAAATCAGAAGGGAGGGTAGAAAATATTTTTAACTGGGACCAGCAGTTGGTGTAATGGCTATGTCGCTGGACTCCCATGTAGTCAACTGCAGTTCGAGTCCTGGACCCGGTGGCTTAAACTCAAGCCAGGCGCATGTGCGTGCGTGCCCAAGATTCCAAGAGGAGAATGGAGGAGAAGGGACTGAGACAAGGCCGTGACCCTGGTAGTGGTGGGCATATATATATATATATATATATACATAATTTTAACTGAATGATAATGAAACTGTCACAGATGGAAATCTGGGCCATGTAGCTAGGGTCCGTGATGGGAGGGACATTTTTGGCATTAAATGCTCTTATTAGAAAAGAGGCATAAAATCAGTGGCATGTTTCCATCTTGAGAGGCTGGGAAAAGCAAAGCAAAGTAGAACACAATTAGGCAGAAGAAAGATAAGAGCAGAAATCAGTAAACAGGAAACACAAGGAATTTGCACAGAGGAAGCTTGACCCAGAGCAGGGCGGCACCGGGAGCAGCAGAGGACGCAGACCCAGGCCTGCGGGACCCTAGCGCCTCCATTCTGTAACACGGCTCTGCCTTCTAGCATGATCCTCTGCTGTGCGCGAGTCCTACCTGGGGGCTGCCCAGGGAGGACCAGGCTCACAGCTGGGCGCCCTTCCTCTGTGAGCGGTGCCTTGGGCCAATACTGCCCCCTACTGGTCACAGCTGAAACGACACATTTCTCTTAAACGCCCCCTGTCCCTGCCGGTCACCGAGTCGGTCTCTGCTGCTCTGATTCTCGCAGCCGGTGCGCACTGGACGCACCTGGAAGGTTCCTTACACCACAGAGCGCTGCGTGCCAGCCCCGCTGGGTTTCTGAACCGCAGGTCTGGATGGGCCCGAGGACTCGCATTGCCCCCGAGGCCCAGGTGCTGCTGCTGGGTGGGGCCCCCCCGGAGAAGTCGTGCTCACGGTGAAGCCCACTGCCCTCCGGCCCCCCCGCTGCCACGCGGGAAACGCCGAGACTGTGACCCACAGGCACAGAGGCGTGTCCGGCTCACAGGCTGGAGTCCAGGTCCAGCGGCCGCACGGCCGGGATCCGGCCGTCCTGAGGCAGCCCGTGAGGCCCAGGGCGAGAGCAGAGCGCCCGGCGGGGAGTCTGTGTCCTTCCCTCTCCTTGTAAACCCTCCCGGAGTCGATCACGGAGCCCTGCGGATTAATCCTCACCCTAGCGTCCTCCCAAAGGCTCCCTTCAACACCGTGGTCCAGTCTTCACCGTTAACCCGTCGCAACCAAACCCTAACAGTGAGCTTTGGGGAGACATTCGTACCGTCGCAGCTGCCCCATGGGACACCGAGGGAAGTAGCTTCTACCTCAAAGCCCACGTCTGGGGGCCAGCACGTGCATAGTGGTTAAGGCACTGGACTCCTACGTGGCCAACAGTGGCTTGAATCCCGGACCCAGCAGTTTAAAACTCATGCTGGGCATGTGTGCATGCATGCCCAAAATCCTAAGGGGAGAACGGAGGAGAAGGGATTGTGGTGTGGCCATTTCTCACTTTCTGGCTCTCTGGGGAGCGCACGCACCCTATAGCAAAAAATCTCTTTAAAACCCCCTAAAACCTCCTCCCTCCCCCCAAAAACATGGTCTGGCCTGGCATCAGGTCAGTGTGAACTGAGCCTCTAGCACTAGGGGCACCTGGGGTGCCACTCTGGAGGGGCCTGAGACGAACCTGGGGCCAACCGGCCTGCAACCACCCAGCCCTGACTGCGGTGGTGTGGAGGACAGCGCCCTGGTCAGCGCAGTCAGTTTCCCCCCAGCGGGTGTCTCTCTCCGCACCCAGTCACTCTGCAGGGCCGGGTCCCCGGCTGCTGCAGTGGCTGGTGTCTCCTGGCGACTCTGTCCCCTGGCCCCACCAGCACCTCATGCCATCAGCAGCAGCGTCCATACTGCCCTGGACTCCTTCCTGCTGCCACCGTCCCATGGAAACATTCCTCACACCTCCTGGAACGCTGCACCCACGGATCCTGCGGGTCAGCCCAAGGCCCCACGTGCCGGCCGGGGCCCTTCAGTCCCTCTTCCCCCACCAGTGCGCCCTGGGCTCTCTTCTGTCCAGACGGTGCTGGACTCCCCAGGTCCTGAGTGCAAGGTCAGGTTGGGTCCTGTGGGAGTCGAACTTCGCCCACCCAGGTTCCTGTCTGGCGCCCCATCCCTGTCTCAGCTCGCAGCCGCAGCCCTGCACTCCTGCACCCCTGCACTACTGCACCCTGGCACTTCTGCACACCTGCACTACCATACCCCTGCACTCCTGCACTACTGCACCCCTGCACCCCTACACTCCTGCACCCCGGCACTCCTGCACTCCTGCACCCCTGCACTCCTGCACTCCTGCTCCCCAGCACTCCTGCATTCTTGCACCCCTGCATCCATGAACTCCTGCACCCCTGCACCCCTGCACTCCTGCATTCTTGCACCCCTGCATCCATGAACTCCTGCACCCCTGCACTCCTGCACCACTGCACCCCTGCACGGCTGCAGCCTCGGGCCAGGTTTTAAGAGCCTGGGCCTTTAGCACCTACTGACCAGTCACCGGTATGGGCTGCCTGGACAGGCGGCGAGAGCCTTGGGCAACACCATACTCTGCAGCTGGTGAACCGCTGAAGATGAAGATGGACAGCTGTCTGCCCGCCACGCCCCTGCAGCAGAGGGGACCTGGAGGGGGCCTAGAGGGGGCCTGGCAGCCGCTCACAGCATCCGCTCGCCTCTGACCTGACCAGACTTTCTTCTGCTGGCTTCTCAGTTTCAGTTAGGAAGCAAAATCGTCACCAGCAGGTGGCATGCTGGTTATGGCACTGGACTTCCACACGGCTGACCGCGGTTCAAGTCACAGACCTGGCGGCTTGCTTTTTTCTCTCTTGCTTTGTCTCGCTCTGGTCAAGTTAAAACAAAAATAAGTAATAACAAATAAAGTTAAATAAATTTTTTTGAAAAGCAAAAGCATGAGAAAGGAGAGGGGTGGACGCTGCCTGACGTGGGCTAACTCGGAACCCAATGGGCGGCCCTGCCCCGGGGGGCTGCTTCCAAACTGAGAGGAAATGACGGAAGACCCCTAGTTACACGCGAGCTTTCGGCTTCCTGTGCCTGCTCGTATAACACCTACCTGGGAAACTCGTAAGTATATGTGGGTGGAACAGGGCCAGCGGGTGGTGTGGTAGTTGGGGCACTAGACTCCTACGTGGTCCACTGCAGCTCAAGTCCTGGGCCAGGTGTCTTGCTTTCTCATTCTCTCTTTCTCTCTGATGAGCACATGTGCCCTATAGAGAATAAAAATAATTGGGACCAGCAGATGGCGTAATGGTTACGTTGCTGGACTCCCACATGGCTTATCGCAGTTTGAGTCCCAGACCTGGGAGCTTTAAACTCAGGCCAGATGTGTGTGCAAAATTGCAATGTGTGCCCAAAATCGCGAGGAGAATAGAGAAGATGGGATTGCGGTGTGGCCATCCCCCTGGGAGGTGATTTCTTGCTTTCTGTCTCTGTCTCTCCAGAGAGTGCATGTGCCCTATAGCAAAAATCTCTCTATAAAAAAATTTTTAAAGAAATATATTATAAAATTATATGTAATATGTAATTATAAAATTCTTTTTTCTTTTTTTATTTTTAGTATGGCTACAGATACTCTACACTCACCCACTTGGGTACTAGTGGGTGGCACAGAAGTAACGTACCCACATGGGGAGGTCCTAGGCTAGGGGTGGATCTCTACCTTAAAACTGTTGAGGGTGGGAACCAGCAGTTAGTGTAATGGCTATGTCGCTAGACTCCCACGTAGCCAACCGCGGTTCACATCCCGGACCCGGTGGCTTAAAACTCACGCCGGGCACGTGTGCGTGCATGCCCAAGATCCCGAGAGGAGAATGGAGGAGAAGGGATTGCGGCGTGACCATCACCCCTGGGGGTGATTTCTCACTTTCTGTCTCTCTGTCTCTCTCTGTCTGTCTGGTGAGTGCACGCACCCTATAGTGAAAACCTCTCAAAAAAAAAAAAAAAGAACTGTTGAGTGTGTCTGTTCCCCTCTCTCTATCTCAAGGAAAAAATGAATAATTTTTAAAAATCTTTAAAATCACCATAGTAGTGTGGTGATTCTTTTTTTTTTTTTCTTTTGAGAGAGAGATTTTTGCTATAGGGTGACAGAGACAGAGACAGAGAGAAATCACCCTCCAGGGGGATTGCCACACCACAGTCCCTTCTCCTTCATTCTTCTCTCATGATTTGAGGGGCGCACACACTCATGCACCTGTAGGTTTTTTTTTTAAATTTCATTAAATTTTTTTCATTTTAATTTCACCAGAGTGGGACAAAAAGTGAGAGAGAGAGAGAGGAGGGAGAGAGAGAGAGAAAGTGAGAAAACAAGCTGCCAGGTCTGGGACTCAAACCATCGTCAGCCACATGGGAACCCAGTGCCTTTAAGCACCACACCACCTGCCGCCCTCTGGCCTGAGTTTTAAGCCACCAGGTCCCAGGACTCCAACTGTGGTTGGCTATGGCAGTCCAGCGATGTAATCATTCCGCCATCGGCTGGGCCCGTGGTGATGAATGTGGCTGGATCCCACGTGGCTGACTGCGTGGTTTGAGTCCCTGACTCAGCTTGAAAAAAACCACACCCGGGCGCGTGTGCATGTGTGCCCAAAATCCCAAGAGGAGAATGGAGAAGGGATTGCAGCGTGGCCATCCCCCTAGGGAGTGCTTTCTCCCTTTCTCCTGTGTCTCCGGTGAGCACACGCACCTTAGAGCGAAACTTTTCAAATAAACAGAAACACCCATCTGCCTCCCGTTCTGTCTCTTGGACAGCGCCGGCTGGAAGAGCAGCGGAGCGCAGCCATGTAGTTTTCATTTTGACCACCAGGGGGCAAACGTGTCCTGAAAAGGCTGATTCTAGACCCGCGGGCGGCCAGCGGGTCGGGCGCTACCGGGGCGGCGTGACCGGTGAGAGTGATTTGACCAGGTGGCGCTTGCCGTCCGTGCATCTGTCACCTCGCCTGGCATTCACCTGCACGGAAATGACCCTTGACATAATAAGACACATGTCCTTTCCTGCATTCAAGAACGGTCCTCTTGGGGCCCAAAAGTGGTGTGGTGGTGAAGGTTGCCGGACTCCCACCAGGCTAACAGCGGTTCGAGTCCAGGACCTGGTCGCTTGCTTTCTCGCTTTCCTTCTCTCTCTCTCACTCAAATTAAAATAAATAAGTTTAAATGAAATAATTTTTAAAGTATAAATACAATTAAATAAAAAATAAAATAATAAGAACTGTCCTCCCCACTGCCACGAGTTTCCTCAGACCATGCTCCTAGTGCTCTTTCATTGAGGAGCTGGCAGGTGACCCGGCAGTCAGAATGCGACACTGCAAGGCTGTTCATGAAGGTCTCGGGCCCCCGTGTAGTCCTCCAGGCATGCCGCGTCCACGACGGGGCTTGTAGCGGCTGGGGGTGGACCACGGTGCTGCGACCCTGTCTGCGGCTCTCTCTCCCTCCCTCTCCCTCTTACTCGGAAATAAATAAATGTTAAAAATACTGAGATAACCCCATTTTGCAACCCTCCAAGGACTCTGTGGACACAGCCTGGAGCCCCAGGGAGACCAGCCTCGCAGAACCAGCCAGTCTTACGGCGAAAGCCAGCTGAGCGTGACAGCGACCACGCCTCTGACCTCAGGGCTGAACCCAGAGAACACTGAGCCGAGGGGACAGGAGCATGGGAACCCAAAGGACAGTGGGGCCGGTGACTGGGGCGGGATCGGCGGGAGCTTTGCAGTTTAGTCTGAGCCCGAGTTTAGCGCAGGCTGGGGTCTGAGCAGAAGTCCGAGGGGACCTTTGCTCGGGGCCCTGGACCTGGGGCTGCGAAGGTGGGGAAAGGAGCCTGGAGCCGAGGCGGAGGGAGATACCTTTCTTGGAAGACTGTCTTGGTTCCAGGCTGACCCTTCAGGGCTATGGACTGCCTAGCCTGGCCAGACTCCTGCCTTCCAGAAAGTTCCATGGATCATTGGCTCTGGCAGGAGTCCTGAGTAAGGAGACACAAGAACCTCAGGGAACCTGAGGCCTAGACAGGGAGCAGCAGGGCCACCCTTGGTGGGTGACGGGAAACCAGCCCCATGTCCCCCAGGGCCACACACAGAGACACACGCAGTGCTTCTGAACACATGCTTTTAATGGGGGCTCTTGAGGGTGGTAGGAGCTGCAGGCTCAGTTGGCGGCCAGGATCTCCTGCACCCAGGGCATGAGCTCAGTGACACGGGCGTACACTGCAGGGGTGGACGTGGAGCAGGTGCCACTGCCCCAGGACACGATGCCCACCAGGGTCCAGGCTCCATCCTTCTGGCAGACCAGGGGGCCGCCGGAGTCGCCCTGCGGGGAGAGAGCATTTGTCTCCAAGCCTGAAAGGGTGCCAGGGCCCCAGGACACCCTGACCTGGTGGAGTCCAGGGAGGTAGGAGAAGGGCAAGTGTGGGCACAGAGACCGTGGCCAAGTCACCATGATCTGGGATCACATGGGTCCCTAGCTCCGCCTTCTGCTTCTGGAGGGCCTAGAACAGGCGGCTTCCCCTTGCTAGGCCCCACTGTACTCCGTAAAATGGGCATGAGGCAGTGGCTGTGGGAGCTGTTGCTAAATCCCGAGGACCCCCGGGGAACATCTGCTGGCCTTGGTTCTGGCCTTAGCTGGGGCTGCAGCCAGGAGGGAGGGGGGTGAACAGGCAGAGAGGAGGGGGCGG
>NW_006159850.1:12967105-12971495 GCF_000334495.1 Tupaia belangeri chinensis | reverse complement strand
ACATTGGGCAGCGGGCAGCCCCTGGGCCCTGGGCCGCACTGCCGGGGCCCTGACTAGGTCCAGCCCGGGCTCTGGTCGGCCTCCGCGTCTGCTCGGGGCTGCCGGGCAGACCAGGCTGGCCACTCGCGTCCCCAGTTTGCTCGGAGGATTCCGAACCAAGGGCGTGGAGGTCTCCGCCTTGGCTGATTCAGACCAAAACCCGCCGGTCACGGCCGCCGCGCAGCCCGCCCGGCACACACCGTTGTACTTGGTCTTGCCCCAGCCCGTGGTGGCGCACAGCGAGCCCGCGGGGAAGTCGTCCTGGGCGCTGGGCAGGCACACGGGGGACACGGTCTGCGAGAACTGGGCGGGCGTGGCCAGCTTCAGCAGGGTGATGTCGTTGCGCACCGTAAGCATGTTGAACTTGGGGTTCTTGAAAACCTGCAGGTGGGGACCAGCAGATGGCACAGTGGTTTTGCCGCTGGACTCCCACATAGTGGATTGCAACTCGAGTCCCAGACCCAGTGGCTTAAAACTCATGCTGAGGGCGTGCATGCCCCAAAGCCAGAAAGGAGAATGGAGAAGGGACTGAGGCATGGCCATCCCCGCTGAGGGGGGATTTCTCGCTTTCTGTCTCTGTCCCTCCTGCCAGTGTATGTGCCCTATAGCAAAAAACTCTAAATAAATAAATAAAAACCAAAAAAACCCAAACCTGACTTCTTGCACCTGTGGGTGACCAGGAGTCTGAATGGGAGGATCCCGGGACATGGCTTTTCCCTGCGGCCCCCCAGGAGCAACAGAACTTGGGCGCCCACAAGGAGGATCCTTTGCCACAGGGCTCCCCTCTCCTGCAGGGGGTGGGGTGGGGGGTGGTAATGTCTTCCCCCAGGGTCTTCCCCAACCCAGCTCCTCCACCGATGGCCGCAGGCCGGTACCTGGGCAATCTTCAGGACCTGGATGTTCTCCTCGTCGGAGCCCTGGTCGAACTCCCCGGCCACCACCACGTCAGTTGTCCTAGAGAGCAGGAGGGTGAGGACGAGAAGGCGTCACCCCGCCCCAGCCACCTGCCCCCAGGCTGCCGGCCCTCACTTGACCCCGCAGTGGGCGGCGGTGACCACCCAGTCCTCGCTGATGAGGGAGCCCCCGCAGAAGTGGAAGCCGGTCTTGTCCTGGGGAGGAAGATGGGGAGGGTCAGTCACTCCCACCTGGGCGCACCCCAAGGCTGGGCAGCCCCCAGGGTGTCCGCTTGGGCTCAGACGCCCCTCCTCACCTGCAGGGACACCTGCCAGGGCCAGGAGCCGGGGATGGCGTCCTCACCATTGACGATCCTGGACAGGCCGCTCAGCACGGGCTGGATGGCGGGGACGCCGCAGCCTGGGGGCGGTGAGAGGGGCGGGTGGGGACAAAGACCTGAGCCAACATGGGCCTCCCCTGCCCTCGCTGTGAGCCGCCCAGTTCCACCTCCTCCTGCCAGGCCCACACAGCCGCACACTGGTCCCGGCCAGCCACTCTGGAATCTTCCCTGCCTGGCCTCTCCACTCATCGCCCCCACTTGCAACCCGCTGGCTGAGGGACATGGCAGCCCCACCTGGGCTGGTTCTGCCTGAAGGAGCAGAAAGAGGCCCGGCCACAGCCTGGGCTCAACCCAAGGCCCACACTTTGCCACCCTGGGACCTGGGACCAGTCACAACTGCGGGGTCTCGGTTTCCTTCGCTGTAAAGTGGAGAGAACGAGGCTGACAGCTCAGTCACTGCTCAGTTGGTAGCTGTGGGGCCCGCCAGGATACTGCTGAGGGCAGCGTGGACTGTCGTGCTCACTCTGAAGTCTCTGTTTTTTTCTTATTTTAAACTTTTTAAAATTATTTAATTTAATTAATTATTTAACTTATTTTTAATTTGACCAAAGAGAGAAGAAAAGTAAGAAGTCTCCAGGTCCTTGGGGCCTGCAGGTGGCATGGTGGTTGAGGGTGTGGGACTCCCATATAGCTGACTGCGGTTTAAGTGCTTAACTTGCTTTCTCACTTTCTATCTTTCTTTCTTGCTCTGTCCCTCTCTAGTCAAATTAAAATAAATAAATAAATAAGTAAACAAACAAAATAAAACAAAAATGGAAGTCACCAGGTCCAGGACTCAAACCGTAGTCAGCCACGTGGAAGTCTAGGACCTTTACCACCACGCCACCTGCTATCCCCCCTAATGTGAGTTCTAAGCCACAGGGTCCGGGACTCGAACCATAATGGATTACGTGGGAGTCCAGCCATGTAATCATTATGCCATCCGCTGGTCCCAGGTTTGGCTTTCTTAATTATTTGATGAAACAAGACTTTGCTGCCACATGTTGAGGGCACCAGGAAGTAGAATGCAAACAGAGCAATGAGGAAAGACTCCCTGGGTCCCTGCCCAGACGAGGCCTGGGCGCCTGTGCTCTGGGTCCACTTATTGGGCAGAGGGTGCATGTGCCTACCAGACAGAGAGAGAGACAGAGAGCAGGACCCCAGTGGGGTCGGCCACACGGCAACCCTTTTTCCCCCATTTCTCCATCCCATCAGGATTTAGGGCACACAAGCACACGTGCTGGCTGGGCCCAGGACTCGAACTGTGAGCGGCCACGTGGGATCTGGCTCCCTGCACACTCGCCCACTGTGCTGTGGGCCAGCCCTGCAATCTGGGTTTACACTGGAGCAGGGACAGCCTACTCCTAGCCAGGCCACCTCCGGTACATTCGTCTCAGGCAGGCCCAGTGCTCGCCCCGTGCATGGACAGCAGATGGACGAGGCCCTTCTCTGAAGATCAGCGCGGCCAAAAATCAATCATCATAATGATCTGGTTTGGGGATGGCAAAAAATAAATAGAAGGGGGACCAGCAGTTGGCGTAATGGCTATGTCGCTGGACTCCCACGTAGTCAACAGCGATTCAAGTCCCGGACCCAGTGGCTTAAACTCACACCGGGCACGTGTGCATGCGTGCCCAAGACCCCAAGAGGAGAATGGAGGAAAAGGGATTGTGGCATGGCCATTGCCCCTGGGGATTTCTCGCTTTCTGTCTCTCTGTCTCTATCTGCCTTTCAGGCGAGCGCACGTGCCCTACAGCAAAAAATAAAAAGGAAAACCTCTCCAAAAAAAAAAGAGAGAGAGAAGAGAAAGGAGGAAAGGAAAGCCACACACACTGCCGTGGTCCCGCCAGAGCACGTCACTGCGACCCCGGCGCGTGAGCTGGGGCTGCACCCTGACCGGTGTCTAAACACGGCCTGAGTGGGCCGAGCTCGTGGCGAAGCTGACGCAGCATGACCGTGAGTTCTGGACGTTTGTGAACGGCCTACATATGACTTCGTAAACACGCAGTGCGCTTGTAAAACTCTGCAGCGCGTGTCAGAATAGGGTGCACCTCCCAGGGAGGGAAAGTTTTTTTTTAAGGAAGCTTCAGCCAAACCGGTTTTGTTTTAAAAAGAAATATATGGAGGACCAGCAGGTGGCGTGAAGGCTAAGGTGCCGGACACTCCCTTATGGCTGACCACAGTTCGAGTCCTGGACCTGGTGGCTTGCTTTCTCACTGTCACTCTTACACTCTCTCTCTCTCATTTCGTTCCTCTCTCTGGTCTAATTAAAATAAATAAAGTTAAATAAAATAATTCTTTTAAAAATAAATGTATATGTTAAGTAGATGAATTGCATAATATGTTATCACTAAATGGGAATATTCTTTTTTTAAGAAAGAGCCATTTTTAGTAGGCATTTATGACCCATTAAAGAATGCCTCTATGTTCTGACCAAATAGACAAAAGTCTACAGATTTGGAAACCCATCAGCCCAAATGTCAATCATCTTTTAAAATCAAATATATGACTCGAGGCCGACAGGTGGCATGGTGATTAGGGGCACTGAACTCCCACATGGCTGACGATGGTTCAAGTCCTGGACCTGGCGACTTGCTTTCTCACTTTCTCTTTCTGTCCCTCTCTGGTCAAATTAAAAAATAAGTAAATAAATCAATAAAGTTAAATAAAATAACTCAAAACAAACAAACAAACAAAAAAAACACTCCTCCTTTTTGCAAGCGTTCCAGCCCTAAAAGAAAAAAAAAAAAGAAATAAAAAGAAAGAAAGAAAGAAAGAAAGAAATACATGAAGCATATACATGTGCTTTTGCACAAAAACCTGCTAAATCCTAATGGTAGATGCCGTATTATTTTCGATATTTTCCACTATTTCTTTCTTAAATTTTTTTTTTTTTTTTTTTTTTTTTTTTTTTTTTTGTTTCTTTGTAAGTGGTTTTTTTTTTTTTTTTTTTTTTTTTTTCCTTTTCTATGTGTCTGAATTGTCTGAGCATGGTGCTTGGAATAAAGCCCGCAATATACATCCTGTTTGTGAGAGAGTGGTTTTTTTTTTTTTTTTTTTATGCTTTTGAAATTTTAG
>NW_006159850.1:12962485-12967047 GCF_000334495.1 Tupaia belangeri chinensis | reverse complement strand
TGGATATTTTCCTCGATTTCGTTCTTAAATTTTTTTTTTTTTTTTTTGCTATGAGTTGCATGTGCTCACCAGAGAGAGAGGAAAAGTGAGAAAGCACCCCCTGGGGGAATGGCCACACCACCATCCCTCTCCTTCATTCTCCTCTCGAGATTTTGGGCATGCACACATATGCGCCTAGGCTGTTTTTCAAGTCACTGAGTCCAGGATTTGAACCAGGGGCAGTTGGCCATGTAGGATCCAGTGTCTTAACCCCCACGTCACTCGCTGGCTCTCCAGCTGGCTGTCTCTTTTTTTTGAAAAAATTATTAATTTAATTTTATTTATTATATTTTATTACTTTTTAAACAAATTATTTAACTTTATACATTTTTTTTTTTAATTTGACCAGAAAGGGACAGAATGAAAGAGAGGAAAGTGAGAAAGCAAGCCGCCAGGTCCGGGACTCAAACAGCTGTCGGACATGTGGGAGTCCAGCACCCTTAACCACCATGCTACCTGCTGGCCCCCATGTTATAATATTTCTGTCTTACGGGTTTTGAAAGCAGTCTTGCTTATACACCATCTATTGGATTTTTTAAGAGAATTACTTATTTAAAACAATTTTTTTTGGAGAAGTTTTTATTATAAGGCATGTGCGCTCGCCAGAAAGACAGAGACAGAAAGGGAGAAATCACCTCCAAGGGGGCATGGCCATGCCGCAGTCCCTTCTCCCCCATTCTCCTTTCGGGATCTTGGGCATGCACGCACACGTGCCCAGCGTGAGTTTTAAGCCACTGGGTCAGGGACTCGAACTGCAATCAACTACATGGGAGTCCAGCAACGTAGCCATTGTGCCATCCACTGGTCCCTTTAATTTTATTATTATTATTTACTTTACAATAGGACACACTGGTTCACCAGAGAGAGTGAGTTGGAGGGGAGTGGTTGAGAAAGCTAGATGCCAGTTCTAGGATTCTGACTGTGAGAGTCCAGTGCCTTGACCACTATGCCATGTGCTGGTCACCCCAAAATTTTTTTTGGGGGGGGGAGGTTTTTGCTATAGGGTACCTGTGAGGCAGAGAGACAGAAAGTGAGAAATCACTCCCCCCCTGGGGGGGATGGCCACGCCACAATCCCTTCTCCTCTTGGGCACACACGCACATGTGCCTGGCGTGAGTTTAAACCACTGGGTCCAGGACTCAAACGGTGATCGGCTACATGGGAGTCTAGTGACGTAACCGTTATGCCATCTGCTGGTCCCGGATTTGGGCCAGTTTAATAGGTGTATATTGGCATCTCATTGTTGTCTTAATCTGTAGTTTCCTAATGGCAAGTGATGTTGAAAATCTTGCCATGTGCGGTGAGGTGGAGGCTTCGCAGCCCCCAGTTCAAGGCAATTCCCCCACAGGCTCGAAGCAGCAGCCGGCTGTGCCAGGAGGCCCACAAACTTCTTGTGGTCCTGGAGCCCTGGGACATGGCGGCCAAGGGTTCGTGGCCCGGCCTCCCTCGAGGCAACACTCCTGGGAAAGGGAAGGACCGCAGAGCGCCTCCAGGTGCCAGGCCCCAGTCATCCTCGCCATTCCTGGGGGTTGAGGGCATATGGGTGGGCAGGGACAGCCCGGCTGGTGGCTGTGACGGGTGGGCAACCCTGCAGCAGGCTGCCCCGCGCCTGCCCCTGTGCCTGCGGAGTTCTCTTTTTCTGAGATAACCCACAGTTAAGGAGCTGGTCATTGGATGAGCCCTAGTTTGTTTTAGAATTGAGCTGTGATTCCATGCCACAGAAAGAACCCAAAAACAAACAGTTTACTGTTTCTTCTATGAGCAAGAGAGACAGAGAAAGAGTCAGAGGAGGGCCAGCCGGTGGTGTGGTGTTTAAGGCACTGGACTCCCACATGGCTGACCACGGTTTGGGTCCCGGACCGGGAGGCTTGTTTTTTCTTACTTTCCCTTTCTCTCTCTGTGGCGAATTTAAAAATAACAATAATAAATAAAATAAAGTAAATAATTTTTTTTAAAAGGAAGAGATAGACAGCGCCCCCAGTGGGGTCCTGACACTGTGATGCACTCCTGGCCGCAGCCAACTCTGATTAGGGTATATGTGGGCCCGTTGTGCTCAGGGAAGGCTCTGGATGCAAACTCGGAACCTTCCCATGTGGGTCAGCCTCACAGAGCACCATGTTTTACCACTGAGACCGTCCACTTCTCCTTCCATGGTTTATGAGAAAACAGAAAATACTGTTGTCGCAGGATAAGGACAGACAGGTGACATGTGGGTGGCAAGTGGAGACCGAGTAACTCCTTGGTGTCCTGCACGCAGGTCCCTTCGGCCCTGGCCAGACACTGTCCTAGGCACTGAGGCACTCAGGGGACGGCACACACGACGCCCCCCGCCCTGGTGGGACTGAGAGGCTTGCAACGCGCAGCAAGAATAGCATGCAATACACAGGTCGGCCAGGGAGGGCGCCTGGGGCTGGTGCTACACGGACTCCCTGGTGGGACGGTGTGAAAGAAAAGCACAGAGGGGCAGCTGCATGGCCTGGTGGTTAAGTGAACTGGATCCTTCCTGTCTGACCAGTGGTTCCAATCCCAGCCCTGGCAGCTTGGGAAACACACCTGCAGGTGACCTGGGCAGTGGGGTAGGAGGAAACCACCACCCAGACGGTGTCCGCCAATATCATGGGACTGGGTAAGCACAGGGAAAAGGCCACCGTCATCACCGGTGATGAAGGCACATAAAGCAGACCCACAGAGAGAGCACTTTGCACCTACCAGCCGGCTCTGCAGGAAGGCGAGGAAACAGCAGCGAGGGGAGAGCGTGGGGTCAGACCCTCGTGCACTTGGCAGCTGGAATCTAAAATGGTGCGGCCATGTGGAAAAGTCTGGCAGGTCCTCGGACAGCTGGGCGTAGGGCTGACTTCATAGCGCAGGGGTGACGTGCTGCTCAAGAGAAGCCAGATCCCACACAGTGACCACAGTTCGAATCCCTGGTCCAGTCAGCCTGGGACACGGCAGGAGACTGGCCAAGCAGAGGGCCCTCCTGTCTCTGTCTCTCATCACCCCTGGGCCAGCCCCGCGGGGCAGTGGGTCAGCGCTGGGCACTGGGAGTTGGACCCCTCACAACTGACTGTGGCTTGAATCCTGGCTCTGGAGGCTTGAAAAACATGCCGGGCACATACATGTGCATGCATGTCTAAGATCCCAACAAGATGGAGAAAGGGAGGAATAAGGATTGTGGCAGGGCCATGCTCTCTTGTGAAGTGTTTTCTCTTTCTCCTTCTCTGTCTCCGGCAAGCTCACATACCCTCTGGCAATTAAAAAAAAAAAGGAAAAAAAATTTTTTTTTGGATAGGTTTTCACTATAGGGTGCGTGCGCTCGCCAGACAGACAGAGAGAGACATAGAGACAGAAAGCGAGAAATCACCCCCCAGGGGGGATGGTCATGCCACAATCCCTTCTCCTCCATTCTCCTCTTGGGATCTTGGGCACGCACGCACACACGCCCGGCGTGAGTTCTAAGCCACCAGATCCAGGACGCGAACTGCGGTCAACTACGTGGGAGTCCAGCGACATAGCCATTACGCTAACTGCTGGTTCCTGGAAAAAAACATTTTAAAGAGCATTTTGGAAATAGAGGTCATGGTGACACGATAGGAATGTAATTAGTGTTACTAATTGTCTATATAAAAGTGGGAACATTTTATGGTCTATGTGCTTGACCAAAATTTTAAGGAACATATGTAATATACCAAAAGTCATTTTATTTATTTTTCTAAGGTTTTTGCCATCAAGTGCATGCATTCACTGGAGAGAGACAGAGAGACAGAGAGAGTGAGGCATCACCCTCTGGGGGCGTGGCCACATTGCAATCTCTTCTCCTCCTGGGATTTTTAGGCATGCATACACATGTGAGTTTCAAGTGAGTTTGAAAGAGTTTCAAGCCACCAGGTCTGGGGCTTGAACCATGGGGTGCCATGTGGGAATCCAGCACTTTAACCGCTATGCCACCTACTGGTTCGTGGATCAGGCACGGCAGGTATACGTGAGGTCCATCCCAGGGAACTGATTTTCACCCGCTGTGGAGACAGCCTGGAGGAGGGAGATGCCGACGACATCCACGTTCAACCCGGATCGTGGGCAGCCACCGGAAAGCCTTGCGGCCCGCTGTGGGAAGCCCCCGACTCGGCTCTCAGGACAGCCAGACCTGATGACGCGCCTGCTGGCCACAGCCTGCCGAGTCCGCTGGCCCTCGAATGACACGGGCGTTGGAACCGCACCTTTTCACGCACTGGCGGAGCTTTTCGGTGCCGTCGGTATTTTCTCTCCCCGTGATTTTCTTAGGCGTATTTTCTCTAGCCTGCTGTACTGTAGGGATGCAGGACTGTGGGCTTACGGTTTGTTTTGGTCCTTGGTCTCTGGCTCCTAACTACCTGGCCTGCTGTGCTTGTTCTTTATCTTTTTGTTTGTTTGTTTTTTTTGAGAGATTTTTTTGCTATAGGGCGCATGCACTCGCCAGACAGAGAGAGACATAGAGACAGAAAGCGAGAAATCACCCCCCAGAGGGGATGGCCATGCCACAATCCCTT
>NW_006159850.1:12961005-12962412 GCF_000334495.1 Tupaia belangeri chinensis | reverse complement strand
GGTCGGGGCCTCGAACCGTGGTCGACGACGGGGGAGTCCAGCGACATAGCCATTACGCTAACTGCTGGTTCTGTTGTGTTTGTTCTGAAGTAGTTTAGAAACAGAGGCCAAGAGAGAAAGGTGGGGGCGTCTGACCGCTGTCTCCCTCTTTTGATGGCAGGAGGACGCATGCACTAGCTGGAGAGGGAGAGGGAGAGGGAGAGAGCACCGCCAGTGGGGGGTGGCCGTGGTCCCTTCTCCTCCATCCCTCTGCCCTGCTGGGATTCGGGACACACACACATGCACCCAGTGTGGCTTTTTGTTTTGTTTTGATTTAGAGAGATTCTTGGTATAGGGCACGTGTACTTGCCGGAGAGACAGAGAGAGACAGAGAGACAGGGAGATGGCCATGCCACAATCCCTCTTCTTCCTCCAGTTTCCTCTTGGGATTTTGGGCACACGCATGCCCAGCGTGAGTTTCAAGCCACCAGGTCCGGGACTTGAACTGTGGTTGGCCATGTGGGAATTCAGTGCCATAACCATTATGCCACCTGCTGGTCCCACCAGTGTGCTTTTCAAGCCACTGGTGCTGGGATTCCAGCCACACGGTAAGCATGTAGGTCTGGCTCCCATAACCACTAGGCCCCGGGGCCTGCTCGAGACAGCATAAACTTTCCTCACACTCCTCCTTGCGCCTTTTTCTCCCCAAGGCAGGCCACAGACACTCTAGTCTCCCTCCACTTTTCTGGTAATAAATCACGAGACCTGGGGTCGGCAGGTGGCATGGCGGTTAAGACACTGGACTCCCACATGGCCGACTGTGGTTCCAGTCCTGAACCTGATGACTTGCTTTCTCACTTACCCCCCTTTCCTACCCCGCCCCCGTCTCCCTCTGGTGAGCGCACATCCCCTGTAGCAAATTAATAATAATAAGTAAAATTAAATATTGGGTCTTTGGAAAAGTCATGGCACATTTTTGCATAGAAAAATATATCATGGGAGCAGGAAATGACATAATGGTTATGTCACTGGATGCCTACATAGTCGACCATGGTTCAAATCCCAGACCCAGCAGTTTAAAACTCATGCCAGGTGCATGTGCATATGTGCCCAGGATTCCAAGAGGAGAATGGAGAAGAAGGAATTGCAGTGTGGCCCTCTCCCTTAGGGGGTGATTTCTCATTTTCTATCTCTCTGTCTCTCTCTGTCTCTGGCGAGCACACATACCCTATAACAAAAAATCTCTTTTAAAAAAATACATCATGATTTTCCAATGACCTAATAATTCTTTTTTTGGGGGGGAGGGAGAGGAGGTTTTTGCTATAGGGCACGTGCGCTCGCCAGACAAACAGAGAGAGACAGAGAGATAGAAAGCGAGAAATCACCCCCCGGGGGGATGGCTACACCGCAATCCCTTCTCCTCCATTC
>NW_006159850.1:12957872-12960146 GCF_000334495.1 Tupaia belangeri chinensis | reverse complement strand
CACGAGCGTTGGAACCGCGCCTTTTCACGCACTGGCGGAGCTTTTCGGTGCCGTCGGTATTTTCTCTCCCCGTGATTTTCTTAGGCGTATTTTCTCTAGCCTGCTGTACTGTAGGGATGCAGGACTGTGGGCTTACGGTTTGTTTTGGTCCTTGGTCTCTGGCTCCTAACTACCTGGCCTGCTGTGCTTGTTCTTTATCTTTTTGTTTGTTTGTTTGTTTTGAGAGATTTTTTTGCTATAGGGCGCATGCACTCGCCAGACAGAGAGAGACATAGAGACAGAAAGCGAGAAATCACCCCCCAGAGGGGATGGCCATGCCACAATCCCTCCATTCTCCTCTCGGGATCTTGGGCACGCACGCACATGCACCCGGCGTGAGTTTAAGCCACCGGTCCGGGACTCGAACCGTGGTCGACTACGTGGGAGTCCAGCGACATAGCCATTACGCTAACTGCTGGTTCTGTTGTGTTTGTTCTGAAGTAGTTTAGAAACAGAGGCCAAGAGAGAAAGGTGGGGGGCGTCTGACCGCTGTCTCCCTCTTTTGATGGCAGGAGGACGCATGCACTAGCTGGAGAGGGAGAGGGAGAGGGAGAGAGCACCGCCAGTGGGGGGTGGCCGTGGTCCCTTCTCCTCCATCCCTCTGCCCTGCTGGGATTCGGGACACACACACATGCACCCAGTGTGGCTTTTTGTTTTGTTTTGATTTAGAGAGATTCTTGGTATAGGGCACGTGTACTTGCCGGAGAGACAGAGAGAGACAGAGAGACAGGGAGATGGCCATGCCCCAATCCCTCCTCTTCCTCCAGTTTCCTCTTGGGATTTTGGGCACACGCATGCCCCGGGTGAGTTTCAAGCCACCAGGTCCGGGACTTGAACTGTGGTTGGCCATGTGGGAATTCAGTGCCATAACCATTATGCCACCTGCTGGTCCCACCAGTGTGCTTTTCAAGCCACTGGTGCTGGGATTCCAGCCACACGGTAAGCATGTAGGTCTGGCTCCCATAACCACTAGGCCCCGGGGCCTGCTCGAGACAGCATAAACTTTCCTCACACTCCTCCTTGCGCCTTTTTCTCCCCAAGGCAGGTCACAGACACTCTAGTCTCCCTCCACTTTTCTGGTAATAAATCACAAGACCTGGGGTCGGCAGGTGGCATGGCGGTTAAGACCCTGGACTCCTGGGATCAGCAGTTAGCCTAATGGCTATGTCACTGGACTCCCACGTAGTTGACCGTGGTTCGCATCCCAGACCCAGCGGCTTAAAACTCACACCAGGCACGTGTGCGTGCGTGCCCAAGATCCCGAGAGGAGAGTGGAAGAGAAGGGATTGCGGCGTGGCCATCCCCCCTGGGGGGTGATTTCTCGATTTCTGTCTCTCTGTCTCTCTGTCTGGTGAGCACACGTGCCCTATAGCAAAAACCTCTCAAAAATTAATTAATTAAAAAAAAGGAAGTTAAAAAAAAGAAAAAAAAAAGACACTGGACTCCCATGTGGGTGAGCGTAGTTCTAGTCTCGGACATGGCGGCTGGCTTTCTCATTTTCCTTTTCTCTCTCTGTGTCTCTTTCCTGTCAAATTAAAAAATGATAAAATTAAATTAAATAATTTTTTTTTGAGAGTTTTTTGCTATAGGGCACATGCACTCGCCAGACAGACAGAGAGAGACATAGAGACAGAAAGCGAGAAATCACCCCCCAGGGGGATGGTCACGCCGCAATCCCTTCTCCTCCATTCTCCTCTAGGGATCTTGGGCACGCACGCACACGTGCCCGGCGTGAGTTTAAGTCACCGGGTCCAGGACTCAAACCACAGTCGACTACGTGGGAGTCCAGTGACAAAGCCACTATGCTAACTGCTGGTCTCCTCAATAATTTTTTTTTTAAAGAATGATCTGTTTATTTAATTCCATTTGTTATTATTATTTTTTAATTTGACTAAACAGAGACAGAGAGAAAGGGAAAGCGAGAAACCAAGTCACCAGGTCCAGGACTCAAACCATAGTCGGCCACGTGGGAATCCAGCGCCTTTAACCACCACACCACCTGCCAACCCCTTAAATAATTATGAAAAAAAAAAATCACAAGACCCATTCATTCCCGAGGGGACAGGCCGCAGCTAGAGAAGGGATGCTATAGGGGAGGGGGGGCTGGAGAGCTTCTGAGTAACTGCACACAGGGAGGCTCCTGGTGGGACCAGGAAGCTCCCCCCCACCCCCACCCCCACCCCGCCCGGCGTCCTCATCTCCTTCCTGGCAAACTGTTTCCTGAGCCCCCTGGGC
>NW_006159850.1:12956384-12957369 GCF_000334495.1 Tupaia belangeri chinensis | reverse complement strand
GGCATCCCCCTGCCCTGAGGGAGCCAACTTCCTCTGCATAAAAACTTCTGTGCAACCCAGGGCCCCTCAGACGACCCAGCTCTCCATAGAACTCGCCCCCAGCCAGCCTCATGGCCTCCAGGCCCTTGGCAAGAGCAGATCCTGCAACAGGCTGCAAAATGACCAGCAGGTGGCATAGTGGTGACATCACTGGACTCCCACGTAGTCAACCGCGGTTCTAGTCCCGACCCAGTGGCTTAAAACTCACACTGGGCGCATGTGCGTGCATGCCCAAGATCCTGAGAGGAGAATAAAGGAGAAGGAATTGTGGTGTGGCTAAAAAAATATTTTTGGGGAGAGATTTTTGGCTATAGGGAGTGTGCGCTTACCAGAAAGAGAGAGCCAGCGAGACAGAAAGCAAGAAATCACTCCCCAGGGGAGGTTGACCACGCCGCAATCCCTTCTCCTCCATTCTCCTCTCGGGATCTTGGGCATGCTTGCACACGCGCCTGGTGTGAGTTTAAGCCACCAGGTCTGGGACTCAAACCTTGGTCGACTACATGAGAGTCCAACCACATAGCCATTATGCCAACTGCTGGTTCTGCAAAAATCTCCCTTTAAAAAATTATTTAAATTTTATTTATTATTATTTAATTTGACCAGAGAGAGTGAGTGAGAAGGAGGGAAAGTGAGAAAGCAAGCTGCCAGGTCCAGGACTTGAACTGTAGTCAGCCAAAAGCCACTTGCTGGCTCTGCCTAGTGTGTTTTTAAAGCCATTGGTTCCAGGACCCCAAATGTGTAGTTGGCCATCTGGGACCAGCGCCTTAGCCTCCATGGCACATTTTTACTGTGGTAAAACATGGATAAAACTGACCGTCTTCGGGGGTTCGCAGTGTGCAGTGCTGGCCTGTACAGCAGTGAGCATCCTTCTCTGACTCCTCTCATCTTGCCAAAGGAAACTGCTCCTCCCGATTTCAGGGGCCGCCTCCTCCCGGTGGCCCTCCTC
>NW_006159850.1:12949034-12954936 GCF_000334495.1 Tupaia belangeri chinensis | reverse complement strand
AGGCGGCAAAATGCCCAGCAGGTGGCATGGTGGTGACATCACTGGACTCCCACGTAGTCAACCGCGGTTCTAGTCCCGACCCAGTGGCTTAAAACTCACACTGGGCGCATGTGCGTGCATGCCCAAGATCCTGAGAGGAGAATAAAGGAGAAGGAATTGTGGTGTGGCTAAAAAAATATTTTTGGGGAGAGATTTTTGGCTATAGGGAGTGTGCGCTTACCAGAAAGAGAGAGCCAGCGAGACAGAAAGCAAGAAATCACTCCCCAGGGGAGGTTGACCACGCCGCAATCCCTTCTCCTCCATTCTCCTCTCGGGATCTTGGGCATGCTTGCACACGCGCCTGGTGTGAGTTTAAGCCACCAGGTCTGGGACTCAAACCTTGGTCGACTACATGAGAGTCCAACCACATAGCCATTATGCCAACTGCTGGTTCTGCAAAAATCTCCCTTTAAAAAATTATTTAAATTTTATTTATTATTATTTAATTTGACCAGAGAGAGTGAGTGAGAAGGAGGGAAAGTGAGAAAGCAAGCTGCCAGGTCCAGGACTTGAACTGTAGTCAGCCATGTGGGAGTCCAGCGCCTTAACCACCAAGCCACTTGCTGGCTCTGCCTAGTGTGTTTTTAAAGCCATTGGGTCCAGGACCCCAAATGTGTAGTTGGCCATCTGGGACCAGCGCCTTAGCCTCCATGGCACATTTTTACTGTGGTAAAACATGGATAAAACTGGCCGTCTTCGGGGGTTCGCAGTGTGCAGTGCTGGCCTGTACAGCAGTGAGCATCCTTCTCTGACTCCTCTCATCTTGCCAAAGGAAACTGCTCCTCCCGATTTCAGGGGCCGCCTCCTCCCGGTGGCCCTCCTGCCTGCTTCTTCAGCTCAGCAACATCGCACTGTAGGGTCCCTCCTGCTTCTGCAAGCATCGGTAGCTTCCCCCCTTTTTCCCCGAGTAGCTAATAGCCGAAAGCTACAAAGCATCTCCCTGTCTCTGGTTTCCAGCGGCTGGACGAAGCTGTCGCAACATTCCAGGACGCGGCGCTTCAAATCGGGGCACGTCACGGTGCAGGGCAAGTCTACCTCCATTTTTAAAATAAAGAGGTGGCCCAGGAGGCTGGAGTGCGTGGGGATCCCAGCACATCCGACCTCGCCCTCTCTGAAGGGGCTGCAGCGGGGCCTCCCCCATAGCTCTGGGTGCCTCTTCTCTCTGTCCCTGAGCAGCACGGGCTCTCGGGTCCCCCCCCCCCCCCTGCCCAGCTGCCTAGCCCCACCTGGCACCTAACTCTCCACTTTTCCTTGTTGCCTGGGATCTGCCGGGGGTGAGAGAAGCCTGGCAGGCTGCCCCCTCCCAGCAGCTGCACGGGCTCCCACGCACCTTAGCAGCCTGCACCGGAGTGGCGCGGAGGGCTGGGGCCAGCTGTCGGCTCCCATGGCCACAGTCTTAGTCACGGTCAAGGTCACAGTCAACTCAGCTGCCAGCGCCTGGCCATCAAGCCCTCTCCTCCATCTGTCCAGGTCGGCTGTGGGCACCCAGAGGCCACCACCATGGCTGGAGAGGCAGGCAGTGCCCTGTTCCCAACAGCACCCTCTGCAGCTGCCCCGACCATGGCCCCTGGCCCCCCTCACGCCTCTCGGCCACTGCGGCTTCCTTGACCTTCTGCCGCCCCCTCTGCCTGGGCACTGTTTCCTCCCAGATTGTTTGACTACTGGGCGACTCTTAGGTTGTTGACTTAAATATTCACGCTGAACAGGGCCTTCTGGCATCGGCGTCGGTGGTGACAAAAGCCTCTTATGGTGACATACAGTTTTTTTAGAGAGAGATTTTTGCTATAGGGCATGTGCTCTCACTAGAGAGACAGAGACAGAAAGTGAAAAATCACCCCCCAGGGGGGATGGCCACGCCACAATCCTTTCTCCTCCATTCTCCTCTCGGGATCTTGGGCACGCACACACGCCGGGCCTGAGTTCTGTCGCCAGGTCAAGGACTCGCACCACGGGTGACTACATGTGAGTCCAGCGACGTAACCATTGTGCCATCTGCTGGTCCCAGTTTGCTTATTTTAAAAATGGACTCCTTTCCCTAAACTCTCCCACCCCCTGCTGCATGCACACTTGCCAAGGGTGGGAGTCGTGCTTCTCTGTGCTCTGGCCCATTCCGGGGGGGTGGGGGGCAGGACGGACTGAGCAGGCTGATGGCTCCACGGAGAGTGGCTTCATGCAGATCCGGTCTTGTCCAGTTTGGTGTCCTCTTTCCCACCTAAAACTGCCCGGTCGTTAAATAATTGAGAGTGAGCATACCAGGCAATTATTCCAAGAAACAGAAATACAGAGGCTGCTCAGAAGGTGGCTGGATCCCACATGGCCGACTGCAGGTTCGAGTCCTAGACTCTGGCTTGAGAAACTTGCAGGGCACATGTGAACACATGGCCAAAATCCTGAAAAGAGAATGGAGGAGAAGGGATTGCGGCGTGGCCATCCCCCCGAGCCCCCGCTCTCTCTGGCGAGCCCATGTGCCCTCTTGCCAAATTTTAAAAAAGCAAAGGAGAGAAAGTGAAGGACCGGCCAGCATGGCCGGCGTGGCCACCCGTGAGGACCCACGCGGAGAGCACCGGGGCCGGGTCCATCTTCTTCGTCTATGGGATTCATACTGCTGGGCCGTCAGGAAAGTCATGGTGTATTTTTCTATGCAAAAATGCGTCGTGATTTATTTTCCCAATGACCCAATACAAACATCCCCATTTATACACATAGAAATGGGAACAGAGAGAGCAAGTGACTTAGCCAAGGCTGCACAGCTGCCAGAGACTGAACCCTGTGCTGGGAACAGACCACTACAGTCATTGATGCCACAGAAATTTGAAGCAGCCACGAGGGCCCGTCCTGTGTGTTCAGGGACTTACCCTAGGTCTGGCAGCCTCAACCCCAATTTCTCCCTCACCAGCTTCCCTACCACTGGGAAAGGGCCTCACCACTCACCTGTCACCCAAACCGGGGATCAGGTCTCCTTGCACCCCTATACCTCAAGGCCCAGCCTCCATCATTTCTCATGGGGTGACAGGGCCCCTCACTGACCCACAGGCTACCTTCCCTCAGAACGCCACACGCTCAGCCCCGGGGCCTGAACGTACTGGCGCCTGAGCACAGGGCCCTGGTTCAGTGTGGAGAGACAGCAGGAAGTGACCGTCCACGAGGTCACCGAGGAGGGCCCTCACTGAGCTTTTGGGGATCCTGAGACCAGGCGAAGCAGCCTCTGTCCACGCCATGGCACATAGTCCTGGTACACATTCTTGCCCTCCTTGACCAGGGACTTCTGGACAGCAAACACTTAGCACATCCCTGTCCCAGGCCCTCCAGCCACAGGAGATGAGCTGGGGTCAACCCGGGCTCCTGGACTCAAGCCCGGAGGAGGAAGGCCATGGGTCAGGGCTGCCCTGCCCAGCCCGCCTGGCCCGTGGGCCACAGCTGCTGCCGTCCCAGGCTCCCAGCTCTGGAGCACCCTGCCCACTTGGCGGGCCCCCAGGGAAAGATTATCGCCCCAGGTCTCCAGATAACAGCCTGTGGCGCGGGGATATAACGGAGCCCCTGGACCAGTGTCTAACCTCCGCGACCACAGCGCCATGGCCTTCCTCTGGCTCCTCTCCTGCTGCGCCCTCCTGGGCACTGCCCTCAGTGAGTGTCCGGCCGTGGGCTGCCTCCCACCCCTCAACCCCAGGCCAGCAGGGGCTGCAGGGTCCCTGCTCCCAGAGAAGCCGCGCAGGTCCTGTGAGCTAAGTGCTCCCCCTGCACCTCCTCCCCTCTTCCCTTGCAAGGCTCCAGTCTCAGATGAGGCCTTGGAGCTGCAGCCTCAGGCCCTCCCTACACCTGGCAGGTCTGAGGCTTCCCGAGGAGGAGGGGGATGTTTCTGGGCTGCTCCGAGGCTTTGAACGCTGTGCTGGGGACAGGAAGGACAAATTTAGGGACAGAAAACTATCCTGATAGCCGGTGGCTCGGACACAGGCTCAGAGGCAAGTGTGTAGGCTGGCAGCTGGGGTTCAGCCCCTGTGAACCCTAACCTATGTGGATCTCGCACTTTACTCTTTTGTTTTCACCATAGGGCGCGTGCGCTCGCAGGAGAGAGACAGAGAAAGAGAGGGAAAGTGAGAAGGCACCCCATATGGGGCGCGGCCATGCTGCAACCCCTTCTCATTCTCCTTGGATTCGGGGCACACACGAACATGCGCCTGCTGTGTATCTCATGCTGCCAGGTCCAGGATTCAAATGGCACAGCCACGTGAGATCCAGAACCTTGACCACCAGGCCACAGGCCAACCTGATCTCTGCCCTTTTTTTATTAAGAGAGATTTTTGCTATAGGGTGCATGAGCTTGCCAGAGAGAGAAACAAAGTGAGAAATCACCCCTCAGGGGGATGGCCACGCCGCAATCCTTTCTCCTCCACTCTCCTCTCAGGAGAGTGCACGCATGCACATGGGCCCAGCGTGACTCTCAAGCTGGGTCCAGGACTTGAACCACGGTTGACAACATGGTAGTCCAGTGGCGTAATGATTATGCCATCTGCTGATCGTGTGCCCTTTTAAACTCATGTTGGTAGAGCACTGTTTGCCAGGGACACTGGAGGATCTTTGCTGTCCTGTGTCCTCACGCTGGCTCTAAGTCAGTGACCGCTGCTCTGTCCTGGAGATGTGAAACTGAAACTCAGAGAGGTGTGCTAGGCAGTGAGGGGGCCCGGGTTCCGAGCAGTCTGGCCTTCCGTGACCTCGCCCTCAGGCTGGCTGTCCTGAGCTGAGGTGGGGCTGGGGCGGTCCCTCTGTACCCCAGGGCCCAGTGTGTGGACTGATTTGCTCCTAGGGACCGAGGGCAGGGGTTGGAGAGTGACGGTTGATAGTCCGAGAGGGTGGGGAGCCCACTGGGTCCAGAGGATGAAAGAGGGCTGAGAGGAGGTGGCACCAGTGGGACCTGAGTGGGTGGGGACTAGAGTTAACCTCGCCCTACTCTCCCCACCCGCCCCTCTCACCGCCCCCAGGCTGCGGCGTCCCCGCCATCCAGCCCGTGCTGAGCGGCCTGTCCAGGATCGTCAATGGTGAGGACGCCATCCCCGGCTCCTGGCCCTGGCAGGTGTCCCTGCAGGTGAGGAGGGGCGTCTGAGCCCAAGCGGACACCCTGGGGGCTGCCCAGCCTTGGGGTGCGCCCAGGTGGGAGTGACTGACCCTCCCCATCTTCCTCCCCAGGACAAGACCGGCTTCCACTTCTGCGGGGGCTCCCTCATCAGCGAGGACTGGGTGGTCACCGCCGCCCACTGCGGGGTCAAGTGAGGGCCGGCAGCCTGGGGGCAGGTGGCTGGGGCGGGGTGACGCCTTCTCGTCCTCACCCTCCTGCTCTCTAGGACAACTGACGTGGTGGTGGCCGGGGAGTTCGACCAGGGCTGCGGGGCGTGGGGAGACACTACGACGCCCCCACCCCGCCCCCTGCTGGAGAAGGGCAGCCCTGCAGAGCTCAGGATCCTTATTGTGGGCGCCCAAGGACTGGTTCTCCTGGGGGGCCGCAGGGAAAAGCCTGTCCCAGGATCCTCCCAGGCCTCAGCTCCGTATCTGGGTCACCTGCAGGTTTTCAAGAACCCCAAGTTCAACATTTTCACGGTGCGCAACGACATCACCCTGCTGAAGCTGGCCACGCCCGCCCAGTTCTCGCAGACCGTGTCCCCCGTGTGCCTGCCCAGCGCCCAGGACGACTTCCCCGCGGGCTCGCTGTGCGCCACCACGGGCTGGGGCAAGACCAAGTACAACGGTGTGTGCCGGGCGGGCTGCGCGGCGGCCGTGACCGGCGGGTTTTGGTCTGAATCAGCCAAGGCGGAGACCTCCACGCCCTTGGTTCGGAATCCTCCGAGCAAACTGGGGACGCGAGTGGCCAGCA
>NW_006159850.1:12939031-12948413 GCF_000334495.1 Tupaia belangeri chinensis | reverse complement strand
CTGGTCAGCCAGGGCACGTAGGCCACACTGGAGGCTGGGACTCCCCCTCCTCTCTGCCTGTTCACCCCCTCTCTCTTCTCCCGGAGGTGCCTTTTTTTTTGGATAGAGGTTTTACCCTTAGGGCACATGTGTTCGCCCAGAGATAGAGAGAGAGAGAGAGAGAGAGATACAGAGACAGTGAGAGGGAACGTAAGAAATCACCCCCCGGGGGAATGGCCATGCCACAATCTCTTCTCCTGGGATCTTGAGCATGCACATGTACCCGGCCTGAGTTTCAAGCTTCCAGGCCCAGACTCAAACTGCCATGGGCCACATGGGAGTCCAGGGACATAACTGCTACGCCACTTGCCAGTCCTGGTGCCATTTTACGTTTCATTGACAACATCTGAGTGAATGGCACCTCCGGAATTGTACAGAGTGCAGCCTGGACAAAGGGACATGGTGGCCCAGAGGGCTAGGGTGGCCCCTCCTCCCTCACAGTGGCCCGTGGCTGGCTCCATCCAGCTCCTCCTCCTGGTCACTGCAGCTCCTGAGCCTCTACCACAGGACTGAGCCCGAGGTGGGCGGGGACTCAGGCTGCAGGCACACCACCCACGAGGAACTGCAGCCTCTCCTGCCCCACCCCCATGGGCGCGTGCTAGCCTCCGCTGGGAGTCGGGCTCCGGTGGACTGTGGGAAAAACATCCTTGGGCCCCCAGGCTAGGCTTCTGGGTTGCCAGCTCAAGTCCCTCCCCTCTCCCCGCAGGGCGACTCCGGCGGCCCCCTGGTCTGCCAGAAGGATGGAGCCTGGACCCTGGTGGGCATTGTGTCCTGGGGCAGTGGCACCTGCGCCACCTCCAGCCCCGGCGTGTACGCGCGTGTCACTGAGCTCATGCCCTGGGTGCAGGAGATCCTGGCCGCCAACTGAGCCCGGCCCACCCCAGCCTCCTCTGATGCTGCTACCCACAAAGCCCCAATAAAGCTGCGGGACACACGCCATGCTGTCCGGTTCCGGTCTTGCTCTGCTGCAGAACGTGGGCCTTTGAGGTCTGGGTGGGCGTGGGGTCTCCAGGAAAGTCTGCCTCAGGCCCTGCCCACCACTGTGGCTCCAGCCCAACCCAAGCAGCCAGGGAGTCAGGGAGGTGCAAAGAAGAGCAGCCAGGGGCTTGGCCTCTACCCCTCACCCCCACGTCAGGCAAGGTCCCCGCCATCCACCCTGAGCAGTGTCAGGACCTCTGCAGTGCTCAGAGGAGACAGCCCCACACACCCGGGGCTCCAGAAAACCTCCCCGACAGCACCTCCCCCACCCCAGGGCTGCCCTTCCCAAGCCCACCCTGGAGCTGGTGGCCTCAACCCAAGGACACATGGGGGGCGAGGCAGGCTGTAATTGGGCTCAGGGACCATCAGGGGTCCCTCCGGAAGAACCCCCTGCCGCACACAGGAACTGACTTTGGCTTGGCCTCGGCTTCCCTCTTTTGCAGCAGTTTAGGCTTAAGCAGGCCTGGGTGCCCCAGGTCAGACCTGGCACCCCAGGTCAGACCTGGCACCCCAGATGCTTAGATGCAGAGAAGAGGGACTTGGGGGATGGGCCTGTGGCCTCTAATCTCTCACCCTACTCTGGTCCTCCCTCGCCCCTCACCCCTCTGGTGCCCCTCAGCCTCAGGGAGAGCCGTTATCTGCAGGGATGCCCCACCCCATCGCCTGCCACTCCGCTTCCCAAACCGCAGTCTGGGGAACCATGCTTAGTCCAGTGGCTTTGCTGGGCAGATGGGCAGACAGTTCCCCAAGGGATGCAGGCTGACGGGGGGGCTCCAGGGGGCCCCCCGAGGTAGCAGCCAGGAGCCTGGCACCATCTGCGGCTCCTCCCTGCAGGACGTGCCACCCCGTGGTGGCTGGGGACATCTGACCTTGGTCTGACCAGGACGCCATCCAGGGCTGCTGGTTGCCCAGGCTGCATCGCCGAGCGGTCAGGAAGGCTGAGCAGTCGGGCGGGCAAGCCGAAGAGCTGGGCTTGTGGGGCCCAGGCGGGGCTGCACCTGGGCCCTAGGCGGAGGGCCAATAAGCCCGCAGGTGAGAGGGCTTTGGGGATGCCCGAGCCTGCCGCCTCGGCCTTGGGCGCTCACGATGACCTCCTAGAAGCGTTTCCCTCTTTCCTGAGCGGTAGGCGCCTGGGAGCCATATCCAGGTGTCCCCACTTACCGTGCACTGGACTAACGCTCACCACGTTGCTATCCCAGGGGCGCCTGGGTCGTTCCCATTCTTTCCCGACACCCGGCTGCACTGAGTCCTCCTGTTCCCTTAGTTCTCCCAGGCCCCCTCCAGGTCTGCCCGACACCATGCTTGTCCCACAGGGTCTTGAGTACCTTCTGCAGGCCAGCTTCCAGGAGGGTGAGCTCCCTGCAGAGGGCACTGCAGCACCTCTGGGCCTGACCCTGGCCCTTGGACAGTTGCTCCCCAGGTCCAGGCTCCACCCCAGACCTCTGGCCACATGCAGACCTGGCCTCCACTCTGCAGGGCACCTGGCCCATCTCCTGCCCATCTCCACTTCTGGGCCCTTGGTGCCCTTCCTGGGAGGCCATGCCAGTCTTCACCCTTAAACCACTCACTCTGCTTAAACCTGCCATGCCAACCCGGGCCGAGGACACAGCTGCCTCCCCACCCAAGGCGCCTTCTCTTTTCACACATCTCACGCAACTGCTTTTCGTTTTTAAAAGTTTTATTTAAATGTAGACTATTAGTCAAATGATTGGAAAATCAATAATGAAAAATAGTTCTTTAGGGTTTTCTCCCAGTACAGAGGGAACACGACAGCTCACGGGCCTGGGTCAGTCCAAGCAACCGGTCGAGGCTCCGTGAGTGGAGGCCCCAGCCTAGTGACCCTCTGAGGGGGCACTGCCCCACATCCTGCCCTGTCATAAATACGTACAGATCCCTGGGCAGTCGGGGCACCGGGCCGAGGTGGGCTGGGGTTGCTGTGCGGGTGCTGTAGCACACGGACTCTCCAGGTGGGCCTGGGGCCACTGCCACCTGTCGCCCCTGCCGCCTCCGTCCTGCCGGCCATCGGTTCTCATGCCGCCGCCAGCTGGCCCAGGACCCGGCGGAACTGCTGAGTGCTGTGGCCCAGCTCCTTGACCCTGTCCACCATGTCCTGGGCGGCGGAGGGCGAGGGGTACTGTAGTGCGGCGGCCTTGGTGGTGGCCACAATGCCACGCAGCAGCTCGCACAGCAGGTTGCTGTAGTGAGTCACCTGGCTGCGCACGTCGGCCGCCTTGGCCTGCCGGGACAGTGTGTCCCCGATGAACACCAGCTTGTGGGCGCTGAGGATGACGAACTTGCTGTGTGCCACGAAGATCTTGGGCGGCTGGTTGGTGGCCACAGCGGTGAAGAAGGCGTCCACTGCGTTGGTCAGTGTCGTCAGGTTGGCCTCACACTGCTCCAGGTAGAAGAGCAGCAGCTGCCGGTCCGAGGGCCCCAGGCCTCCCGGCCTCCCCGCCGCCAGGGGCTGGGCCGGCGTCCAGCTGGCCAGGTCGTGGTCTATGGGCCGCGACACCTCCTGCTCCAGCCGCTCAAACTGCTTCAGCTGGAACGGAGCAAAGCAGGGCAAGGTTAGGCTCTAGGACAGGGCCGGGGCACAGCCAGAGAGCTGGGGACTTGCCCAGCACTCGGTAAGGGCTTTTTAGAAAGTGAGTGGCAATCAAGGGGCTCTGGGGGCAAGCAGCCCCCACCCTAGTGGACGGATGTGTCCTTCCAGCCTTTCTAGAGGGTCGCTGAGTACTGCCCTACTGTTTTGTACCTTTGTATCAAACACATGTAGCAGAGAACCGGAGGGTGTCACCTGTGATCCACGCCCTAGCAAGGAGCCTCTATTCCAACTCCGGTGAATTATCAATTACACCCTCAGGTATTTGCAGGCGAAATGAGAGTGCCTTTAAAATCATTTGGGGCAGAGAAGGAGCCAGATAAAACATGGTTAGCAGTTATGCCGGACATGGTTGAGGCTGGGTAAAGTGGGGCTGGTAGTTAAGGTGCTGGACTCCCATATGGCCAACTGCAGTTTGAGTCCCGGACCTGGCAGCTTGCTTTCTCACTTACCCTCTCTCTCTCTCTCTCTTTGGTCAAATGAATACAATGAGAAATAAAACTAAATACAATAATTCTTTTTAGAAAAGAAATCAGGTAATGTATATTTGGTAGACTAATTCCAATTTTTAAAATATATATATATTAGATTTTCCATGGCAAAATTGAAATAAAAGGGGCGAGTACGCAGGACAGTGGTTAAGGCATCTGGATCTCACATGGCCAACTGCATGGATCAAGTCCAGGACCCCCACGTCTTGAAAATCACGCTGGGCACATGAGCATGCATGCCCAAAATCCCCAAAGGAGAATAAGGACTGCAGTGTGGCCGTCCTTTTTGGGGGATTTCTCATTTTCCCTCTCTGTCTCTGGTGAGCACAAGCACCCCATAGCAAACTAAAGAGAAACAAAAATTAAACAAAGGAAAAAAGACATATGGTGTTGATAAAATACTCGGAACAAAAATTCACACACGCAGAAATTGGTGAATATTCTTAAAGACATTTCCCTTTATACAGGAACACTCCCATGGTGTCCTTTATAATTAGAAAAATGGTTTTTGCTAAAGATGATGAATATGGTAATATCCCTGATTTGGTTACTGCACGCTGCACGGCTTTGAAAAACCATATTGTAAAACCATATTGAAAGACACACAAAGATGCACAACAATAAGTATAAATAACAAATTATAAAATAAGAAAAAAAGGAACCGAAACTCATCATATACAAACTTCGTTGCCTACTTCATCACTTAATAATGTATCACCGTACTAAGCGGCCCTGACGTAGGAGCTACCGGAACAGGACAGCGTGTCCTTCCTGGAGCTGCTTCTGAGAGAAGGTGGCTGTGATGACCCACGCCCAGACTCGGCGAGGGACAAGTTCTATCCTGCCCACGTTGCCTGGTTTCGAGCCTTAACTGACAAAACTAACCCCTTCCTAATACATCAGCTCTTAGCTTTTCCCTGTTAGGCAGCTACTTGGTGAAATTCTTCACCTCTTGGTTTTCTTATTCAGTGAGTGAATATACTCAGCTTTTTTCTTACTTTTAAAACTGGTGGGGCTCCCACAATCCTGTGCAGTCTCTCTAACTTGGGTCAGGCAGAACGGCTCCCACAAAGAAGGGTGGCAAGGGCCAGTTGCTGGTGTGATGTTAAGGTGGCTAGATCCCACGTGACCGACTGAGTGGCTCAAGTAGGGTCCCAGGGGTTGAAGAACATGGTGGGGACACGTGTGCGCACACCCAAAAATCCTGAGAGGAGAATGGAGAAAGGACTGCAGCATCCCCACAGGGGGGCTGATTTATCTCTTACCTTTCCTTCTCCCTCTCTCTCTCTCTGGTAAGTACATATGCCCTATAGCAAAAATGAAAAAAAAACAAAACAAAAACCCTAAACCGTCAACAAGGTGGTAACCGAGAATACGCCATCAATATTCATGAGTGCGTGCACTGAGTGAGTGTCAAGAAACACGCCCGCAGGCACTCAGGGAGGAGCTGGGACTCCGGGTGTGCATCGATACCAGGTTCATCGGAACTCTGGGCCAAAAGGATAAGGAATGTCCCACGCAGCATCCAGGTGAGATTGTCCAGAAAACATCACGAGGATGACGACCCACCAAACAAGTGCCACACTGTGGCCACCTACACACTAGGTTGTCGGGAAACTCATAATGCATTTTTTGTTTTTAATTTGTCTTTTTTTTTTAAGAAATTTTTTTAAATTTATTCATTCATTTATTTCATTTTTTAATTTTGACCAGAGAGGGACAGAGCAAGAGAGAAGGAGAGAGTGAGAACGTGAGAGAGCAAGCCTCCAGGTCCAGGACTTGAACAGTGGTCGGTCATGTGGGAATCCAGCGTCCTTAACCACCACGCCACATGCGGGCCCCTAATTTGTCATTTTTTAAAAGAATTATTTTATTTAACTTTATTTATTTTTATTTTACCAGAGAGAGAGAGAGACAGAGAAAAAGAGAGAGAGGGAGAGAGCAAGCGAGCAAGCCACCAGGTCCAGGACTCGAATCATGGTTGGCCATGAGTCCAGCGCCCTTAACCACCATGCCACCTGCCGGCCCCCTGGACATATTTTTGCATAGAAAAACTCTCATGCCTTTTCTAACAACCCAATACTTACTGCCACTTTCAAATATCTATAGTCAATGTGGATTTAAAAACTAGCCGCTGGAGACCAGCAGGTGGTGTAATGGTTACATCACTACCCACATAGTTGACCGCAGTTTGAGTCCCAAACCTGGCAGCTTAAAACTCATGTGTATGGGGAGGACAGCAGGTGATGTGGTGGCTAAGGCATTGAACACTCCCACATGGCCAACTACAGTTCAAATCCCGGACCTGGTAGCTTGCTTTCTTACTGTATCTCTGGTCAAATAAAAAGAAATGAATAAATAAAATTAAATAAATAATTCTTAAAACAAAACCAAAAACCATTAAGTCTGCATGCATGCATGCATGCCCAAAGTCCTGAGAGGAGAATGAAGGAGAAGGGACTGCGGTGTGGCCATCGCTCTGGGGGGTGACTTCTCACTTTCTGTCTCTGTTTTTCTGTCTCTCTAGCGAGCACATGCACCCTTTAGTAAAAAACAAACAAATAAAAAACTAACCACTGATTGTCAATAAAGTTATAAAGCCAATATTAGAACAACATACTAGGTCATTAGTTTCTTTTACTTTTTTTTGGAGAGGTGTTTTTGTTATAGGGCGCATGTGCTTGCCAGAAAGACAGACAGAGACAGGTCTGTATCCATCACACCACTGTTTACAAAACTGAACCTTCTGAATGGGGTCCTGGTAAATGGGCAATAGCAGAGGCTGATTAGATAAATGTCAGCAGGGAACAGAGGAAGGACAAAGAAAAAGTCCTTTTTCTTTCTTTTTTTGGAGAGGTATTTTGCTACAGGGCGTGTGCTTGCCAGACAGACAGACAGAGACATAGAGACAGAAAGCGAGAAATCACCCCCCAGGGGGGATGGCCACTCAGCAATCCCTTCTCCTCCATTCCCCTCTCGGGATCTTGGACATGCACGCACACACACCCGGCGTGAGTTTAAGCCACCAGGTTCGGGACACGAACCGCAGTCGACTACGTGGGAGTCCAGCGACACAGCCATTACGCTAACTGCTGGCTCCCGAGGCTTTTTTTTTTTAAAAGTTCTTGGCATAGGACACATACACTTGCCAGAGACACAGAGAGAAGGAAAGTGAGAAATCACACCCCCCCACCCCGTGATGGCCACGGCCACGCCATAATCCCCTTTTCTCCATTCTCTTCTCAGGATTTTGGGCACACACACACACACACACACACACCTGGCATGATTTTCAAGCTCCTGTGCCCAGGGCTCAAAATGCAGTCAGCCATGTGGGAGTCCAGCACCTTAACCGTTAGGCCACCTCCTGGCATCTACGGATGGTATTTTTAATGCTTATTTTGTGCTGTTCTATTATTGTAGCTTTTTAAACATTTTGCCATAGGATGTTAGTACTCACTAGAGAGAGAGAAAGTGAGAAAGCACTCCCTGGGGGGATGGCCATGCCACAATCTCTTTTCCACTTGTCCTCTTGGGACTGTGGGTATACACATATATCTGCCTGGTGTGTTTCTCAAGCCTCCAGACTTGGGACTTGAACCACATGGTTAGCCATGTGGAATCCTGTTGCCTTAACCACCATGCCACCTACTGAATGCATTTTAACTTTTTTAAAAAAAGAATTATTTGTATTTTAACTTTGTTACTATTATTTTCCAATTTGATCAGAGAGGAGATGGGGTGGGGGAAGTGGGAAAGCAGGTGACCAGTTCTAGGGCGTGAACCATGGTCAGCCATGTGGGAGTCCAGCGCCTTTAACCACCATGCCACCTGCTGGCCCCTATTTTAACTTTTTAAATTGTCTTTATAATCAGAAAAAAATTGTATTAAAAAAATATCCTCTCCTACCCTCAGGAAATGATTCAAAGTATGGATAAAATTCTAAGTCTGCAAATAAACACATCAGTATAGTTACTTAAAAAAGAAAAGTAAAAAAGTCTGGGGACCAGTAGTTAGCGTAATGGCTATGTCGCTAGACTCCCACGTAGTCGACCGCGGTTGGTGTCCCGGACCCGGTGGCTTAAAACTCACGCCGGGCGCGTGTGCGTGCGTGCCCAAGATCCTGAGAGGAGAATGGAGGAGAAGGGATTGCGGCCTGGCCATCCCCCCTGGGGGGTGATTTCTTGCTTTCTGTCTCTCTGTCTCTGTCTGGCGAGCGCACGGGCCCTATAGTAAAAAAAACTATCAAAAAAAAAAAGTTTGATGTAAACATTCAACAATAGTAAATCAGTCATGTGTCCTTTAAAAAGAATTTATGGGGAAACAGCAGTTAGCGTAATGGCTATGTCACTGGACTCCCACGTAGTCGACCGCGGTTGGTGTCCCGGACCCGGTGGCTTAAAACTCACGCCGGGCGCGTGTGCGTGCGTGCCCAAGATCCCGAGAGGAGAATGGAGGAGAAGGGATCGCGGCGTGGCCATCCCCCCTGGGGGGTGATTTCTCGCTTTCTGTCTCTATGTCTCTCTCTGTCTGTCTGGTGAGTGCACGCGCCCTATAGCGAAAACCTCTCAAAAAAAAAAAAAAAGAAAGAAAGAAAGAAAGAATTTATGGGGCCAGGCAGTGATACGGTGGTTAATGTGCTGGACCCCTCCTAGCCAACTACATGGTTGCAGTCCTGGACTCGGAGGCTTGAGAAAGGCTAGACGTATGCACATGTGACCAAACGTCTGAAAGAAGGGAAATGGAGGGGGAGGAGGGGCTGCTCACGGCCATGCCCCATGGGGGTGCTTTCTCACTTTCTCACTCCATTCCCCACAGGGGCTGCATTCTCGCCTTCTCCCCTTCTCTCTCCAGCAAGTGCACATGGCCTCTGGCAAATTAAAAAAATATATACATGGAGAGTGCTCAACACCTGACTTGAAGTGAGAGTGTGACTGCTCACGGGTGTCACCACAAGGGACAGAGACCGAGGCAGAAGGCTCGGCTGAGTACCAGCCTCTGGGCTGAGTGGTTTCTGCTCTTTTACACTTCGCTGTATTCTCTAAAGTGTCTATGACAACTGCCCTGATAGTCACTTGAGAACAAACCTAACAGTCCACAGCTGGTCAGTGGCTGAGCTGTGGGCGGCAAAGGGCAGGCTCGGCTCTGTAGGCAGGCCTGAGGGCTCCCCTGCTGCAGAAGCTGGGGGACCCACAGGTCTGGCCCAGCTGGTCAAGCATAGCATCGCAAGGCCTTACCAGGTCAAGGCTGGGGCCCGGGGGCTGCGTGGGTA
>NW_006159850.1:12936123-12938525 GCF_000334495.1 Tupaia belangeri chinensis | reverse complement strand
TGCTCCCGGGACCTACACACACCCAGGCCCGTGCGCTCACCTGAGCCTGTACATGCACCCGGGCCCTACACACACCCAGACCCATGCATTCACCCGAGCCTGTACATGCACCCAGGCCCTACACACACCCAGACCCATGCACTCACCTGAGCCTGTACATGCACCCGGGCCCTATACACGCCCAGGCTGTACACTCACCCGGGTCCGTGCACACACCCGGGCCCTTATACACACCCAGGCTCACACCAGCAGACTCCAGGCCTGCATCCCTTGCTGGCTCCTCCTCCTCCTGCCAGCCCAGGAAGGGCATCCACATGGAGAATGCCCATTCCACGTGGCCCTGACCATCTCCCTACCCCGACTCCACAACCAGGAATCAAATCCAATCCCCTCCTCTGCCTGCCAGGCCTGCCCACCAGGTCCCTGCCCATGGGGCATCTCCAATTCAACCCCTGGGCCTTGGCACCTGCGGGTTCTCAGCCTAGGATGCGGCACAGGATGCTCAAGAGCCCCAGCCTTGCTGGTCCCTCCCACCAGCTTCCCGTCGCCTTGGTCTACTCATGCTGCCCCTCTAAGTAACTCTGTGTTTCATCAGGATGTGTCTCCGCAGGCGGGAAGGTGCTGGCTCTGCCCGTTCATGGAAAAGCCCAGACTGAGGTGCTTGGGAGCTGCTCCTGGCTGGCAACATGGGACCCAAGCCACACTGGCCACGAGGCCCAAGCTGGAGCTTCCCAGGGAGCCAAGTGGCTTGGAAGGTCAGGGAGAGAAGGTGCAGGGACTCACCAGTGACCAGGCCCCGCTGAGGCCCGAACCACCCTCTGCCCACAAGAGCCCTGTGTGCGCTTAGGGGGATCAGACGGGCACCCACCTGCAGGTGGACGTAGTCGTAGTCTTCCATCCATCCCCCCTCACTGTTCTCGTACTGCCCATCTGGCGAGTCCTGGGAGGTAAACTTGGGGGGTGAGGGCAGGGGGCGTGACTGGATGCTGCTGGCCTTGTCGGTGGGGTTGGGATGCAGGGGGCCACCCCCTTCAGGCCCTGGAGCAAGGGCCTTGGTCCGTCTGAAGAGCAGTGAGGCATTGCCGTGCAAGAAGGAGGCCAGCTGCTTGGCATCTTCGGGCACAGCCCGTGAGCAGGCCACCAGACGGTCCAGGTCTTCAGGGGCGGCCCCTGCCCGGCCTCTGTCCAGAGCCTGACCGAGCACCACTAGCGTCTGGTGCACATCCTCCATCTTCTGCAGTTGCCGACTGAGCTTGGCATGCAGGGTGCGGTCAGCAGTGTGGGCTGCGTTGCCCACAGCGCTGCGGGCAAATTCCAGCAGCTGATGCACAGCCCCCTGGACGGCAGCCACAGCGGCCCGCAGGTCCTGCCCTGCAGGCTCTTGAGGCTCGGGGTTGCTACGCCAGCCCCCAGCTCCACTGGCGCTGCCCACCAGGTCCAGGAGGTGAGCCACGGTGGCACTCACACCCTGCTGCAGCCGGGCCAGAGCCTCCACGGCCACCTCCAGCTCCAGGGGCTCCCGGCCCGGCACGGTTGCCTCCAGGGAGGATGCGGACTGGCTGCTGCGTGTGCTGCCTGTGCTGGATGCTGACAGGCGCTTGGCGTCAGCCGGGGCCTCCCGCTCAGCTGGGGGGGGCACCGAGTACACACCGTCATCGGCCACACTGCCATCGGCCCCCTCAGGGGGAAGCACCCGCTCACGGGGCACGTCGTAAAGGGTGCCGGGGCCAGGTCGCCGCAAGCCAGGGGGCACGTCGTAGAGGTCGGGGGCAGGGGGCGGGACATCATACACATCCTCAGTGGGCGGTGAGTCTGGAGGGGGCGCGGCAAGGACCAGCGGGTGGCGGGCTGGGTCAAAGGGCTTGACCTTGGTGAAGGCGGGGGGTACATCGTAGGTCTCCTCACGCAGCAGTGGGCCGTCGGGCACATCCTTGCTCACCGACGGAGGAACGTCATACACCTGGGGGCCAAGTGCTGGTCAAGGCTGGCCGTCTATCTACCCACCTGGAGCAGGCGTCGGCCACACACACACACACACCCAGCCCAGCCCAGGTGCACACATTCCCGGGGATTCTTAACCACGCTGGTAACGTTGTGAGCCAACCCTGGAGCTAGACGACTCAACCTCTCTGTGCCTGTCTGCTTGTCTGTGAGATGAGGGAACTCCCCTACAGGCTGTGGTCAGCACTACACATCTCATTTCACGTAACCACGAAACTGCAAACCCTGGGGGACAGGTTATCACTGCCACTGCTGCCGCTGCTACCACCACTGCCACCAGCACCACCAGGAACACCAGCAGCACCACCAGCAGCAGCATCACCACTAGAAACACCAGCAGCATCACCACCACCACCACCAGAAACACCAGCAGCAGCAGCACCACCACCACCACCAGAAAC
>NW_006159850.1:12935599-12935867 GCF_000334495.1 Tupaia belangeri chinensis | reverse complement strand
CCCGGCAGGAGCACCAGCGCCACCTGCAGCATCACCAGCAGCATCACCAGCAGCAGCACCACCTGCAGAATCATCACCAGCAGCATCACCCACAGCACCAGCACCACCTGCAGCATCACCAGCAGCATCACCAGCATCATCACCACCAGCACCAACACCACCAGCAGCATCACCAGCAGCACCAACATCATCAGTACCAGCATCATCACTAGCAGCATCACCAGCATCACCACCAGCAGCAGCATCACAAGGAGCAACACCAGCACGA
>NW_006159850.1:12928409-12935505 GCF_000334495.1 Tupaia belangeri chinensis | reverse complement strand
AGCACCAGCACCAGCACCAGCAGCACCACCAGCAGCAGCACCACCAGCAGCACCAACATCATCAGCACCAGCATCATCACCAGTAGCATCACACCAACATCATCAGCACCAGCATCATCACCAGCAGCATCACCACCAGCAGCATCACCATCACCAGCAGCACCGTTCCCCTGTGGGCTCTCTACCCTGCAGCAGAGACCGGGCTGAGCTCCGTCTGTATTACATCCAGTGATCACACCCTGGCTTGTCCAGGACAGTGCTGGTTTGTGCCCAACACCCCCATCTAATCATCAGTTCGCCTTTCACTCATAGGCGACTTGGTTTGGATGACAGATTCTGGGTCCCCTTGCCTACACCCCGGACAATCCTCTGAGGACCTGCCTACTGACGAGGCCCTTCAAGGGGCTGTCCTGAAGATGAAGACCTGAGGCCCAGAGTTGGGTGCCTCACACCCATGACCTGCAGGGCTGAGGCCTCAGCTTGGAGGCACCAGCATTTGCTAACTGCTCACCGCGTGGTGGCTGGATGGTGGCAGGCCCTTCTCCACACTGGGGGGCACGTCATACACGTCCAGCGATGGGTCTCGACCATTGGGACCTTTCACAGCCATTGGTGGGGTGTCATAGACCTGGGGGCAGAAGAGGTGCTGATACAGGTGCCGTGGCCAGCCCACAGTACCACCCCAGGACCCTAAAGGTAGAGGCTGGGCCACCTGGTCCCCGGGAAGCACCAAGCAAGCCCTGCTCGAGCCAGAGTCAGGTGGAGCTGTGGGCATGCCAACTCTGCCCTCCCACCCCAACCCTGAACACCCACCTCCTGGCCATACTGGCTGGGAAGTAGCCCCCGAACAGGGGGCACATCATAGATGTCCTGGGGCCCGGGGACCAGCAGGTGGCGTGGGATGTCGTACTCGTCCTGCTCCGGCTGCGCCGTGTCGTATATGTAGCCCTGCCCCACACGAGTGGGGACCACAACCTGGGGACAGACAGCCAACTGTCATCGCTGGTCCTCGAAGCCAGCCTCCTGGACGAGCCATGGGGCCTCCAGGAGACCCCACAATGTCGGCCGTGGGGTGAGCCAGTTCTCATCCCTGTGTGTCACTGACTTCGGTGCAAGAAGACCCCTAGGCCTTCTGCAGCAGAATCTGGTCTAGGCCAGGAAACAGGTCTCCACAGCAAGGTGACCCAGAAGGGTGCTGGCAGGACAATGAGAGGGGGCAGGAAGGGTGAGGGCTCAGGTCCTGGGGAGCTACCTGGACTGAGACAGCCAGTCCTGTCATGCCCAAAGTCTTTTGAGCCCTGCCTGGTGACACTGCCCAGAGGCTTCATCACACTCAGCTGTCCAGTGGGGGACTGTTCCCACCACGGGACCCATAGCTGCCTCCCTGCCCTGAGGACAGATTCAGGTATGAGTGCCACATTGGCGAGGAAGGTGCAGGCAGAGCACCAAGAGCCCTCCCTGACCCCTGTTTATCCTGTGAGATTGCTGGGACAGGGCCACCAGGGACACCCAGATTTCAGGGCCCTCTCGGATAGGTGGGTGGGGCTGGTTTGGGGCAGGAAGAGATGTGACTAGAACCACGACCCCCGCTGCCCTCTGCACATGGACATACCCAGCACCTTGGGGCAGGCAAGGCCTCAACTTCTCCTGGACGGACTAGGCCTAGCAGGGGCACTGGCCAAGTGGCAGGTCCCTTCCCCTCCCTGGGCTCTTACCCGAGCCTGGCATCCGGCAAAGCTCCAGCTCTGTATGGTGGGCAGGCGAGAGCCTGGGGAAGCCAATCCCAGGACACTCTGGGACCCCTGCCCAGGACGTCGGCCCGTCGCACCAGCACTTGGCCTGGGAGGCTCAGAGGTGTGCCCGGCAGCCTCCTTCCCGGCAGGCATCTCTGTCCTTGGGGAGGGACCTAGCAGGCTCCTCTACCAGCTCAGGGCACGCCTCCAAGAGGGACTCCCTGTTCAGCTCACAGAAAGACCTTTGTTCCCTAATCAAAGGGGATGTCTGGGACAGGGCTGACTCGGGCCCACCCCACACACATCCTGGGGCAGCAGGGCCCAGGCAGGCCGTCCCTTGGCTCCACACCCCTAGACCCTGTCCAGGTCCATGTGCCCTCTGGGACGTAAGCTGCGTGGGCAGGCACGGACCGCCACAGCCCAAGGAAGCGCAGGCACCCGCACCCCTTGGCCCGCAGAGCCTCCTGCCATGCTCCCCACACACCTCCCGGCCACGCGGCACAGCTGGGCAGGCGACAAGAAGCCAGCTGGGCCTCTGGGTTGTCCCTGGCAGGAGAGGCAGGCTGGTGCGTGCCACTGCCCAGGCCTCTGCAGGGGTGTTCCCGGCCCTCAGCCCAGCCCGGCATGTGTGGGAGTCAGGCCGCCTCTCCAGACTCATCTCCCTCCTGGCGCCCCAGACTTGAGTCTCCTCCAGAGCTATTTTTAGATGCTGGAACCTGCCAAAAGTGGGGCAGGCGAGAGCTAGAGGGACGTGGCAGCCTGGCCAGGCCTGGAGGCAAGGCCGGAGGCTTTTCCAGGCCCCACCTCCTGAAGGCAGGTGGGGACCAAGGCCAGGAGGGGTGGGCCCATGACACACCCACTGGTGCCCATCTCACTGTCTTGCAGGGGGGCTGGGCAGGTGGGCCCAGGGGGCTCTGGGGGGTGGACCCCAGACCCCCAGCTTGCTGACAGTAGCAGCCAGCTGGCCAGGAATGCTCTGTTAGCAAACAGAAGCAGCCGTGGGGCAGAGCAGCCCCCACCCCCAGCTGCTAAACCTGCTGATCACCCTCCCCAAGCCACGCCCCACACCTGGAGTCCCGTCAGCAGACCTGGAGGCCCTGGGGGCAGAGGGTAACAGCCCGACTAGGAAACAACAAGCTCAGAGTGTGCCGGACACGTGCGCGGAGCAGGGCTTGGTCAGGCCAGCGCTGCCCATCCCTTGGCCCCTCTCTGCCCCATGATCAGGTGTCCAGGGAGAGGGCCAGTGAACTCCGATCTGTCCTAGCCTGGCCCTGCAGCAACTAAGGCAGGGCGCCAGGAAGCAGGTGTAGAGTGTGGGGAGCAGGGCCAGGGTGGGCCCTGACCAGCCCCAGGCAGCTGGGCTACTGGACTCCCTCCTGCCTCGTGGACCTGCTGACCTGGGCCAGCTCCACTCTGGCGCACCACAGCCCCCCACCCCCCACCCAGGAGTCTCATTTTCCTTCTCTGGGAATTGGAGCACGGGAGCAGAAGCGCCGTGGGGGTGGGCAGGTGCTGCTCACCTAATCACTCCTCGTGACCAGGCAAAAGCAGGGCACGTGGGGTGGGGAGGGCTGCAGCTCCACAGTGAGGAGGGCGGAATGAGGTGGGGCAGGACTGAGCCAGGGAAACACGTCCCCACGCCTGACCCAGAGCCACCACTGGCCCGACTAACTTGGGGGTGCTTCCTTAAGACCGACCTTGCACAGATGCCTCCCATTCCAGAGGTCCCTTGGCTTCCTGAAGCTCATGCCCTGGCCCACAGGGTCGGCCCACAGGGTCATGGTGCCCTGGTCTGGGCCTGACCTCCCCACCCACGCAGGCCACTTGCTCCCACCAGGGTACCAGAGAGCATCTGCTCAGGCCCCAGGGCTTGACCCTTCCTCCCCCACCCAGGCTTCCTGGGTGCCAGGACCCCAGCAGTCCCCCCCGAGGACTCCTTCTGCACCAGCTGACTTGACCCAGAACCAGGAGTTTTGGTTTCCAGACATCTCAGGGGAGGACCCGAGGCTGGTGGAAGTGGGATCCGAACCCATGGATGTGAGGAGACACCGCGCTGACTGCAGCCACCTGGGGATAGAGTCTGACTGGGGCCCACTCCCAGCAGAAGGGCAGCACAGAAAACCCGGAAGCCATCACCACCAGCTCGGGGAGGGGGTTCTCTAACCCCGGGAGATGCTTCTGATATCTTAGGACTCCAAAATGCGAGACAAACGCGCCAGGATCTCAGCTATGACCTCGTGTCTAGGGGCTGCGTCTCTCAGCTTTTTCCACACATGGTGCATGCATGTTTATGGCCACCAAGTACTGCTCTCCCGACCCCAGGACACAAGCAGACACAATGAGGGCTGCTCCAGCTGGGAGACGTGGCCTCTCAGGACACAACTGGGTCTGGGACGGAGGCTCTTGCTGGGAGACGTGGCCTCTCAGGACACAACTGTGTCTGGGACTTAGGCTCTCCCTCCTGGGCCACCCAGCACTTTGGGACCTTCAGGACATAGGTCTGGGCAGCTCCCTGTGGGCCCAGGCAGAGGATGACCCCAGCAGTGAGCCCCTGAGCAGCCAGAGCGGGCCCCTCCCAGGAGGGGAGAAAGCAGAACAAGTGCTGAAACATGGTCTCCAGGTCAGGCCTACCCCAGGGCTCCTGCTGCTTCCCAGCCCCAGGGCCCCGGCCCATCTGCAAGGCTCCTCTTGCCTGGCTACACTGAGACCAGTTTCACTGCAAAGACCCCAGAGGGGAGGGGAAGGGAGGGGAGGGAGAGGGGGCTCCTGACTGGGGTGCATGTGCAGTGTGACCTGTGTGTGCGCATGTGTATGTGTCAAGGATGTTCTATGCCGTCTCCAAGGCTCCCTATGCCTCACCCCCCACCACTCCCCAGGACAGCTTCCCTGGCAGGGCTCTGCCTGTCTGCTAAAGCTGGTTTGGGGCAGCCCCACTCTGGACTGTCCCATACCTGCTGCCAGCCCATCTCTGGCCAGTGGCTGAGGAAGTACACAGGACAGGACATGGCAGACAGTGCCCAAGGTCTCCTGGTGACTGGGGCCCACAGAGCCTCACCATCCACATGCTAGTGATCTCTGGCCAGAGCTCCTGGGAGTCAGGCCACCTGTGGCCAGGGGCAGGGTGACACAGCCTGCTGACTCGCTCCAGCTGGCACTGGCGAGGTCCCCACCTTAGCCCTGGGCCAGTCTGAGGACAGAGGCTCTGTCCCTGGGCTGAGTGTCCATGGGGCTCTGTCTTTCCAGACACAAGTGGCTTTGGACAGGACATGGTGAGTACCCAGGCTGGGCCTCAGTGAGCCTGGGTTGCTGCTCCTAAGGGCAGGTGCTGGGCCTACCACCAGCAACCCTGTCCCCAGGGCACTGCCCCACTGTGGTCTTGCCATGGAGTGATGATGAGCTGGGTGCTGGGGCAGGGCTGCTGTCAGGGCCGGGTGGGCTGGGTTTCCCAGGGCCCTGGGGGTGAGCTGCACTGCAGGAGCAGGCATGGAGGTATAAGGGAGCTGGGGTGACACCTCTATCCTCAAAGTACACAAGATGCTCCTCTACTTCCAGGCCTAGGAAACTCCACTCCCCAGCTCTTGAGGGACCCTGGCACAGAAGACACAGGCCACCCAAGGGTGAGAAGAGGTTGCTCCTGACTCCCCCAGGCAGCCAGTGGGACCCTGCCTCCTGCCAACAGGACTGGGTGGCGTGGGGCAGGTGGGCAGGCCTACGTGTGGCCAAGGGTGCCGGGCTCAGAACCTGAGGCAGAGGTCTTATCCCTGGGCCCTGCACCCAGTCACGATAGCTCCCGAGGGGCTTGAACCTGAGCCTCTGTCCCTCCAGCAGCAGCCTCTCCACGGTCCAGCAGGAACTCACTGCCCCACCCATGCCTCAGAAGTAAAGAAGCACACCCTGTAGGTCTGGGACGGCCCAGAGCAGGGCCAGCTTTAGCGGACAGGCAGAATCCTGCCAGGGGAGCTGTTCTGGGGAGCAGGATGGGGGGCAGAGGCAGAGGGAGCCTTGGAGATGGCATAGGCCACAGTGAGAACCAGGGACCCGCATGCAGGGGCTGACACACAAACCCAGAGGACTCATGAGGGTGCCCTGGCATTAGACGATGGCCTCTCCTTTATAGGCCAGAGGCTTGCGGTCCTCCAGCAGCCTTCCACCCTGCTTCCTTAGAACAGAGACTGTATTAGTGAGCCCTGTGGCTGCTGGGGACAGGCTCCGTTCCCCAGCCTTCCTTGCAGCTAGGTGGACATGAGATTACGTTCTGGTCGGCGGAGGTAAGAAGCGCCACATGTGACCTCCAGAAGGGTCATTAGAGAGGCATGTGCTCCTCTATTCCTTCCTTCTTTTCCTGGTGGCCAAAAAAGCAGACAGGATGGCCAGAGCTCAAGCAGCAACCCTGTACTATGAGACACAAGCCCCGGTGAAGACAACAGAGCAACAGGATGGCTTGGTCCTGGCCTCTCACAAGGATTTGGCTTTGCTCAACCCCCAATCTGACTGATGTGCTGTCTTGCAACTGACTGCTCCTCCCCTTCGAGTGCTATGCCAGCCTCCCCGCCTCCCGTCCCTGTGCTCCAGCTCTTCTCGGCCCTGCTGTGCTCTGCCGCCCACCACTCTAGGGTCAGGACGAGTTTACTGCAACCCAGACCTGGGCAGGCCTCTTCCGTGTTATGCTCTCCCTTCCAAGCTGGCATCTGGCTCTTCAACAGGCACTAGGCTCCTCGAGGGCTGTCCCTGGCCTGTCACTCTGGCCTTGTCTGCCTAGACCACAGGGCACCGTTCTACCCCTTCAGGCCTGACAGGTGCACCCTCTGTAGTCAGGTGCTCCCACACAGGTCAGCTTCTGGAAAGCTCTCTCAGCTGCATGGCCTATTCCCGCCCACCACGGGCAGAGATGAACAATCCCCCACACATGCACCTCCCACCTGACCTGAGTCCGGGGCCTGCCTGACTGTGCCAGGGCAGCCTTACCTTTGCTGGTGGCTTTGTCCCCTCCCAGTTGCGGGTGTCCATGGATGGGGGGACCTGGTAGATGTCATGCCCCATCCCGGCAGAAGGTGGCACCTGGTAAATGTCCTGGGCGGGACTTCCAGGCCCTGGGAGCACCTGGTAAAGGTCAGTGGCCGGGCTGGGAAATGCGTGATGAGGCGTCGGCTTCGAGAACATAGACGTCTGCTTGGCCGGGGGTGACTGGAACTGGGGGCTGGGCCCTGGGGCTTGGTAGAGGCCTTGCTGCGCCTTGCTGGGAGTGGGTACCAGGTAGACACTGTCGGACTGGGGCGGGTAGGCGGCAGGAAGCATGGGTGTGTACTGGGAGGCTGGGGGCACTGCAGAGTGGAGGGCGGGGGGGGGGGGGGGGGGGGGGGGGG
>NW_006159850.1:12919264-12928343 GCF_000334495.1 Tupaia belangeri chinensis | reverse complement strand
CGGGGGGACCCGGCCCAGCTGGCTTCTTGTCGTACATGCCCACCAGGATCTTGAGGCGGTTCCCGGGCACGATGCCTTGGCGCCCGTGCAGTGAGCAGAGCCACCAGCCGTCCAGGCCCTGCGTGTCGCGCTCCAGCACCGTCATAATGTCGCCCTTGCGGAAGGAGAGCTCATCGGGGGACTCGGCCACGTTGTCATAGAGGGCTTTGGCCAGCACGTTCTGGGGAGAGAGGACATGGACTGCATGAGGACTGGGGGCTCACCCAGGTTCCCTCCATTCTGGGGTCGGGAAGCAGGCACTGGAAAGACTTAGGTTTGATGAGATACGGTGCCTTTGCTCCTGGGGGCCCTGTCTGTCCCCAGATGAGAGGTTCAGTTGATCCTGGTGTCTCTTTCAAGTGGGCCGGAGAGTACCTTCCACTGCGGCCACCAATAGTCCAGGACAGCACTCAGATCCTCCTAGAACCATCTGAGCCACACCACAACCTGGACCCACACAGGGAGGGTAGTGGTCCACCATGGTCAAGCGGTGAGTGGACAGCTATGGGAGGCCAGGAAGTAAGTGGACAAAACACGGCTCCTTAGGATACACACAGGAAGGATGAAAGGGAGCTTCCTCTTTTAAAAAAAAAAACAACTATTTATTTATTTATTATCATCATAACCTTGTTTATATTACATTGAATCACATATACCTTAAAGGGAGCTTCTTTCACTTAATGAAAGTCCATCTACCGAAATACGAATAATCAGTGGAGAATTTCAAACCCCTTCTCCCAGGGCTGGGAGGAAAACAGGATGCACACTCTGCAGCCCAACGCGGTCCTGGCGCCCCGGCCGGTGCGATTTACCGTGAGGAGGAAATGGAGGGAGAAATAGGCGGGCGTGCACCCACATGGACAAAAGGGCCGTCTGCAGACCATACAACTGCCTACGTGAAAGACCCTACGACCAGAACTGCTGATGAGGAACATCACAGAAAAGACATCACACACGAGGGGCTGGCAGGTGGCGTGGTGGTTGAGGGCACTGGACTCCTACATGAGTGATCGTGGTTTGAGTCCCGTACCTGGCAGCTTGCTTTCCCACTTTCCCTCTCCCTCTCTCTCTCTGGCCCTCACTCTGTCCCTCTCTGGTCAAAATTAAAAATAAATAAGATAAATAAATAAAGTTAAATTTAAAAAAGGGATAAAAAAAAGACAAGACATCACACACGACAAAAGCTAGAGGTGATCAGGACTTAGTCGCGCAGAGACGGCACCAGACCTCGGTGAAGAGCATGGTGCAGTGCCCAAGCACGCAAGGGAGCACGGGGTCAGGAGAGGCGCGTGCTGAGTTCACGGTGGGATGAGTTAAGGCTCAGAAAGCCCATTTGTCCAGGCTTCCTTAGGTGGTTCCCTAGCAACTACAATAAAATAGTAAGACTCTCTCAAAAATTCACAGGAGAGGCCAGCAGGTGGCAAGGTGGTTTAAGTTGCTGGAGTCTCACATGGGCAACTGCAGTTCAAGTCCCGGACCTGGTAGCTTGCTTTCTCAAATTTCTCTCGCTCTCTCTGGTCAAATTAAAAAAAAAATAATAATAATAAATAAAATTAAATAAACAATTATTTTAAAATAAATAAACTCATTATAGAGAGAGAGAAAGAATCTCTGACAGGGTCTTGTCATGCCATGACTCCCTTCCCACAGTCCTCCAGTGAGATCTCTGCACACCTGCCTGGACTGTGCTCAGGCCGACCTAGGGACCCACACCTATCATCTGCCAAATGACTTCCAGCACTGCAGTTCAGTTTGCCACCTACTGTGCCACCAGGCTGCTTCTAGGACTTTTTTTTTTTTGTGAGGGAGGCAGGGAGAAACTTAACTAAAATTAAATGGAAGAACAGAGGTCCGTGAGTAAGCAGTCGATTCTAAAAGCGGACAGCGAAGGGACAGCCCTTCCTGGCCCAGGGGTGTGCTGCAGCTGGGGGGCCGGGGGGAAACAGGAGCAGGTGCAGGGACCAGCAGACAGGGCCAAGCCCAGGAAGGGCCTGCTCTCTGTGAGCACCTGGCAGACGACACAGGTGGGACCACAAAGTGATGGGGAAAGGACAGGCCACTGGGAGAACTCAGCTGCTGCCGAGACACAGCTGGTTTGGACCATGGCCTCTCGTATAAACAGCAGCAGCTGACCACTAACAGGCCCAGCTTCAGCAGGCTGCATGGGAGGCCAGGCTCGGTTCTGGTGTGGTGGCACTGGCCTGTGGTCTTTGGTGACTGGGAGACTGGGACAGGAGGACAGTGACATGGTGAGACTGTCAAGAATACCTCTCTCACTGGAGAAAGGGGCTCACAGAGTGACCTGACCCGTGGATGGTGCCCCAGACGCATGTGCATGTGCTCCACTGTGAAGAAAGAAAACAGTGAAAACAAAGTAACTAGGAAGCCCCTTTCCTTCCCTCCCACATTCTCTCATCAAAACAACAAAACATGTAAAGGAGCAAAGAAAAGAAAACAACTGGAATAGGTCAGTGATGTTAAGGTAGGAAAATACCATGAAACAAAGCCCCAAAGCAAAGACCCTAAAAATGTAAACCACAAGTCAACAACGACAAAATCCGATGCTTTGGCTTCAGCGTGGGGCAGAATCCTGAGACAAGGAGCAACTTGAAGCCAGAGACCAAGTGACAAGAACAACTGACCCAGAACATGGAGGAGTCTGCACAGCAACAGGAAAGGAGCGCACTGACAGAAGGAACCTCAGAGCAGGGAGGACGCCCCGAGACAGGAGGCGACGGCCGAGGACTACGTGCAAAGGCCCAGTCCCAGCTAGCACAGATCCCAGGCTGGAGCACCCCCGAGACCCCACGCATGGCCACAGGGTGTCCTAGTGTCTGGGGTAGTGGCACCCTGGGTGGTGCTGGCTGGAGCACCGAGGGGCCCACCGACCTCAGCAGCACCAGAATGCTTGCCCGTCACGACCAGGGGCCACCTGGGTTGCGCACAGGGGCCAGGAGCTGGTAAAGATTGGGTCAGAATAAGGAGACTGCAGGCAGCACCCACTCGAGAATGTTCCAAACTCCAGAAAAGGCCCGGCGTGCTGGGAAGATGCACTACCTCAGCATGGGTGCTTCGGAGGGAGGAGCCAAGCTTAGGGACAGTGGGGAAATAAGGCAGAAGAAAAACGGGATCTCGCATGTACAGAAGACAGCCAGAGGAGGACAGAGGCACCCGGCCCTTTACATGGGCTCCTGTTGGTTCTCACAGCCACCCTGGACGTGGGCACTGCACTGGTCCTCCTATGGTCAGCAACCCTGGCTAGGCAGGGTAGTGCCCCACCGCCCATGGGTCGGGCACCTGTGTGGGGCATGGAGGGGCCGGCGGGGACTACATGGGGCAGCCAGGGTCCGGCAGACCCTGATGGTCCTGCCACCACTGCTCTGCTCCCTAGGCCAGGTGCCAGGCTGAGGCTGGGTCCAAAGGCCCCAGCTGGAGGATTCTGATCGGTCTCAGAGGATGGAAGGAGGGGAGGGGTTCCTGCATCTACTGCAGCCTGGCCCAGGCTTCACACAGGGAAGTCAGGTTTCAGAGGACAGTGCCAGGCCAGCTAGGCTGCCCTGCAAGGTCCCTCCTCTGAGTCTCTTGGGACCCAAGAACATGCAGCTGGTCTAGACCTTGAGTAGAAAAGGGAAGTGGGCTCTGGGCCCCGCTGGTTGTGCGGCCTTCCCTGCTAGGGCCCATCCTCTGGACTCCATCTCCAAGGACTCAAACAGGACCTGGAATTCCAGGCGGAAGGAAGGGCCAAGGCACCTTGGGCAGAAACAGGGAGTGCGCCTTGGCCCTGGGCAGAGCAGAGCGGGGAGGCCCCGTCCTAGTCCCGAGTGCGCCTTGGCCCTGGGCAGAGCAGAGCGAGCAGGCCCTATCCTAGTCCTAAGCGCCCCCTTCTGAGGGCCCTCTTCTTCCTCCATACCAGCAGCTGGGACACAAAGCAGCCCTCTGGGCGCTCCCTCAGAGCCCCCCAGCTGGTGTCCCCAGCTGCCACACTGAGCATTACGCCTGCAAGCATGGGGCACACTGGGGGAGGCCTGGGGAGAGCCCTGGCAGGCAGCACCCCCCGGGCTGCCTGTGAGCCCAGGGAGCAGCGGTTGGGAGTCTGTTTCTCCCAGCAGCTCAGAGTCTCCAGGCCTAGAAAGGGCCAGAGAGTTGGGAGCCAAGAAGGAGATGGCCCCGGGAAGGCACTGTGCAGACGGGCAGTGCAGGGGCAGAGCCCAGGCGGAAGCACCCCTGCCAAGGGGAGCACCGACAAGGGCATGGCCTCCAGGCTCTAGTGACCACAGCCCTACACACCACGATTACACTGGAATCAAAATCACACTGAAGCAGGGCTGTCGGTGGCGTGGTGGTTAAGGGTGCTGGACTCCCACATGGCCGACCATGGTTCGGGTCCTGAACCTGGCAGCTTGCTTTCTCTCTCTCTTTCTCTCTCTCTCTCTCTCTCTCTCTCACACACACACACACACACACACACACACACACACTGTCCCTCTTTAGTCAAATTAAAATAGATCAATAAAATAAATAAAGCTAAAAAAAAAAGCCTCGCACTGAAGCATCTATACCACAGTGGACCGTCATTTGAACTTTACAACTGGGAGAGGATCCCAATAGCATTGGTAATGTTGAAAACAACAGGGGATACTTTCTCGTCTTCGGTTCCAGAACATTTCAATTTGCCATCAACGCACATTTCTTGCTTTGAGGTTGAAAAAATACACATCCTAAAAAGAAAACAGTGTACTGCCTCCTGGGCTCTGGGGTAGGACGGGACAATGGCTGTGACAGCAATAGGTCCCAGGGCCAGAGGCCGGAGCTCCGGGAAGGAGCAGGCAGTGGTGGGGGCTGCCTTGCAGCCCACCAGGGCTCCTGGCCCCTGTTCCCAGGCTGCTAGCAAGAAAAGCAAATTTTCCAAATATGGTCTGCAGCCTGCCTCCGGGAATCACAGACCGTCAGGGGGCGGGACAGCAGGCCCACCCTCCCCCCAGTGACCCCAGAACACAGAACCCGCCCCGCTGGGTCCCCCCTGCCCCTGCCCTGGTGACCACAGGAAGTGCCAGCAGAGTGAGTCACAGGAAAATTCCCCTCGAGCCGAGTCAGAGGGGCGTGGGGGTGCAGATGGAGGGGACTGCCCCTCAGGGCCCTTCACCTCTTAGAAGGACAGCCAAGGAAAGCTGGTGGAGTGGAGGCTCCACCCAGCAGGGCAGGGCACCAGGGAGGCTGGAGGGCTCCGCAAAGACAAGGTCCAGTGGGGGACAGAAAGGGAGAAGGGTCTGTCTGGCCCAGGTGAGCTACTGGGGCCTCCGGCCGCCCAGGGTAGCCGCCCAGGGTGGCCGTCCTCCCACCCCACGGCATGAGCTCACTTAGCTCCGGCGGCCAACTGGGGGTGCGACTGTGTAGTCTGGGGCAGCCGGAGCCAGCCTGGGAAGCACCTCGCTGGCTGGGCACGTGGCACGGGGCGCCTGGCACCAGGAGCTCAGCTGCCTGCGTCAGCCCCTGCGGCAGCCTCTCCTGAGCACTGCTGGTGCCCCAGCAACTGCTCCGCTGACCAAACACCCACCCCTCTGGGCCTCTGTGCCTCCCCAGCTGCTCCCCCAGGTCACATCGATCCTTCTTTCTCTTAGCTATGTCATCACTAAGTAGCAGCTATGACCCAGACCTGGGCCTGAGTCTCCCTCCCAGGCTGTGTGACCTTGGGCAAGTCCCGTAGTCTCTCTGAGCACCCAGCTCCTCCCTCCCAAACTGACAGGTAGAGTGATAAGCAAGTGTCTACTGAGTGGATGGGGCTGAGCAGGGAGGCCATGTCCATCCCCAGGCGCCCATGTCCTGCCAGGGGGCAGGGCGGGCAGTGCAGTGACCCCAGAAAACCTAGGAAGGCCCTCTGGGGCTTACTCATCCCAGAGGATGGGGTCAGAGGAGAACCCCCAGCCCAATGTCAGCACTCCCTATACATCCTGGTGCTGCCAGGGCCCCAACGGGTTGGCCCGGTGTTGCCTTGCCTAGCTCTGAAAATGACCCTCACTATGTCCCCAGGGCCTGCTTAGGTACCAGAGCACCTGCAGCCTCGGCCATGGCCAGGCACACGTCTGTGTGATGGGCATCTGGGTCTCCTCCTCAGCTCCCCCCGAGGCCTCGGGGAGCCGTGGACATGCTATGGGTACCCTCAAAGCCTCCTCTCTCCAAGGAGCCTTCCTGGCTGCCTGAAGGGTAGGCCCCAGGAGCTCCTTACAAGCAGGATCAGCCAGGCCAGCTGTGGAGATGCTACAGGTGTCACCGCTGATCAGAGACCCCCACCAGGCCCACTGCTCAGCACCAACAAGCCAGCCCGAGGTGGGAGCTGGGGACAAAGTGGACAGTGGGACTACTGGCTCCAGTCCAAGTCCTGGGGGCAGAGGGACTAAACCAGGAAATGAGCAATGCCAACACGCTGGCAGGCTCACGGCAGCGAGAACAGCACGTCCATGCCACACCGGAGGCAGAGCTTTCTTCCGTAGAGCAGTCACCTCGTCTGACCCTCAGAATGACACCACGAGACACTGGGATGACCGCCATCTGACAGACGGGGAAACCGAGGCTCAGAACAGTCACCTGGCAGAGGCGGATCTGGGCTGTGAGGTGGTGGCGCTGGGCACCTCCTGGGGTACTGCTTAGTTTAATGAAGGCAGGAGGGGAACTGCATGGCCTTTCCCAGCCTCCTGTCCTCACCGCAGTCCGCACACTCCCGCCCAGCACAGAGCCTCACACATAGCGGCCCGCAGGAAACACTGGCTCCCTTCATCCCCAGAACTGTCGCAACCATGGGCCAAGTTTATTTCTGGGGTATTCTGTTTGCCTGTCCCAAAGTGCCCCAGCCGCCAATAGATACAGACCCACAAGTGTGTGCCTGACTGGCACTTGCACCCATACCCTCCTCACTCCTGCCAGGGGACCACCTGGAGGGCAAGCAGCAGGTCCTGACCATCCCACCTCACCTGCACCCGGCTCTGATGGGCGCAGGCTCAGAAGTTGCACCTCTATGCTTCCTGCCAGGTAGTCCACGTGCCCCCAGAGTTCCTGGGTGGGACTCTGGGACCAGGCAGCCTTAGCAGTATCCGCCCTGAAACTCCCATGGACAGTGGTATGGCCAGTCTGGCTGGAACGGACAGGGAGCAGGTGAACCACCAGCCCCGGGGCAAGCCCTGCAGAAGCTCCTGCCCTGCTGCCTCAAGAGCATGATGGCCGAGAGGACCGAGCAGAGGCCGTGCAAGGCTCCTCTCCAGTCTTGACCCTCAGTAGCCAGAGGAAAGGTGTGCCCAGGAAAGGACTAAAAAGCCTACCATGGGGTTCCCATGCCAGGGGCTCCCCACACAAGCAAGAGCAGATGCCTCCGTGTCCAGGGCTGGCTATGGTGGGAAGTATCCCCACCTCTGCTCAGGGATCCCAGGCACTGTCCCTGGGAGGTGGGGCCAGAGAGAGACGTCAGGCTGCAGGACATGGTATCTACAGCCTCTGATGCATCACCAATGGTGGGCCACGCCTGGCCCCTGCAGGGAAGATCTACAGGATTCTCAGTGGAATCCTGTCCACTTGAGTTTACTCTTGTCATCTGGTGTCAGCAGAGAAGCTCAGTGGCAGGGTGACCCTTCCCTTCAAAGACTGTGCCAGGCTAGAACAGGGGTAGACTCCCACCTCCAGGCCCTCGCTTGTCCTTAGAGAGGAGCCCCGGGCCGGAGGCAGGAGGGACAGCAGAGACTGCTCTCCTTCCAAGGCCTGGGCTTCCCCGTCATGTCCAGAGGTTCCCACAGCTCTGCAGGGTCAGCAGCCAGAGCACAGCACTGGCGTTTGAGTGGGGACAGGTAGCAAATGCCACAAAGTGCCAACCTCCTGATTCCTAGGATGACTCCAGTGGAGACAGGGCTGAAAGGGGCTGGGCCCATCTCCTCCCTCAACTCCTCCCACTTCTGGCCAGGCCCTTTCACCTCTCCTCACTTAGAGGTAGGAGTCAGCCCGGGCCTCTCCCAGGGCTCAGGGGCCAGAAAGGGCCTAATTAGGGCACAGCTCTGTCCACTCGGAAGGAGACCCCGAAGCCCTGACCTGGGTGCTCAGGAGGGCTTGCACAGTGTCCGCTGGAGAACAAGCGCCATCAGCCACCCCCACCCCATACGGGTCTGACTCCAACACCACCTTTTCCAGGAAGCCTCCCCTGCTGGCTAGTTCTGGCTGTGCCAGGTGGCTGTGGGCTTCAGAAGTGCAGGGGAGGGAGTTGTCCAAATCCAGCAGAAAATGGTAGTAGGACTTTCCAAAAGAACAATGGATGTTGGGAACCAGCAGTTAGCGTAATGGCTATGTCGCTGGACTCCCACATAGTCGACCGCGGTTCGCGTCCCGGACCCGGTGGCTTAAAACTCACGCCGGGCGCGTGTGCGTGCGTGCCCAAGATCCCGAGAGGAGAATGGAGAAGGGATTGCGGCGTGACCATCCCCCCTGGGGGGTGATTTCTCGCTTTCTGTCTCTATGTCTCTCTCTGTCTGTCTGGCTAGCGCACGCGCCCTATAGCGAAAAAACCTCTCCAAAAAAAAAAAGAACAATGGATGCCAGAAGGGGGCTAAAAGGCACAGCCTTGAAGCCACCAAGTTGGCAGTCCCAGTAGAATATGGCAGATCCTCAAGGACCAAAGATCCCCTGATCCCAGACAGTGCTGTGCACGGGGCCAAACCAGGGGACTAGATCTGGATCCAGGACTGTGAGGACTGCACGTCCTCTCTCTGCCTCAGTCTCCCCTGTAGGCACCATCCATATAACTGGGCAGGGCAGCTTCTCCTGGGCAGACGGGATGCCCTAGTGGAACCCAGTGCTCCTACTTCGGCCCCTTGCCCAGGCTTGGCAGAAAGGACAGTCCCCACGGGGGCTCAGCCTGGCAGGGCAGTCAGTCAGAAGCTCCAGTCCCGCCCACAGCAACCCAGGGCGACTCTCCTGCTCTGCTCCAGAGCCGGGTCCCACTGGGTGCCTTCCTTGCTCAGGGCAAGCGGGCCCTGGTGCTAGTGCCAGGTGGGAGTGCCAGCGGCTC
>NW_006159850.1:12918124-12919249 GCF_000334495.1 Tupaia belangeri chinensis | reverse complement strand
ACAGCCCAGCTCCTCCAGGTCCCCCAGCACCTGCTCTTCAGTGGCCTCGCCCTCCACCAGGGGAAAGGAAATAAGCAACATCATCCCTGTCTGAAACCAGCAAGAATTGTCTGACCCAGGGTCATTCTGCAGAGAGGACCAAAGACATAGCCAACCCTGGGGGTGCCACAAACGCTTTCCCTGCGGGGATGTGGGAAACCAAGAGCTCATGACCCCTATAGGAGCCCTGTAGTTGGAAAGGGGAGCTGCCTCCCCACTGGGACCCACGACCCTAACAACCCCCAGATCTTAACCAGTCCTCCATCCTCGCCTACTACCGGAATCAGTCAACAAATGTGAGGGGCAGCAGTGAGGGGCCTAGCGCATCGAAATGGCAGGCCTGCCCCTACCCCAGCTCTACCAGTACCGGGAGGCTGCGAAAGTCAAAACGGACCCCAAGCTCTGCAGGCTTTAGGGGCAGCGCTTTGGGGCAGCGGATGGCCCGAAGGGGACCCCAGGGCCCCAAATCTACACAGCGGACCTCGCTCCGCCCCGCCCCCTACCCGTGACTCTGCGTGCCGCCAGCCAAGACAGGTAAGGGCCGAGGTGTACCCGCCTCCTGCGGGAATCCAGCGCCTGCGGCCCGGGTGAATCATTAACCGGCCGCAGGCTGGTGCTCAAGCCGACGACGCGTTTACCCGGCTCTCAACCCCTGGTCTGGGGCAGCAGGCAGCCCCCACTCCAGACTAGATGTAACGACGGACTGACCACCACTGCCTGGAAGTCCACCGTCACAACCTCAAGGCACTCCGACCCCTCCTTGCAGCTGAGGAAACTGAGGCTCGGAGGCAGAAGGCAGGGCCCGGAGGCCCAAGGTCACAGCAGGCGACGCCAGGGAAGGGGAGAGCGGGCCTCCCGCCAGCAACTTTCCCGGATCCAGGAACTTTCCTGCAGGCCAGCGGCCCCAGCGCCGGGCCCTTCCGACCGCCCCCGAGGCGCGCCGGCTCCGGAGCCTCTCAGGGCTCGCCTCCGGGCGGGAGGAGGTCCCCGGACCACGATCCGACTCCGGCGCGCTCTCGGGGAGCCCCCAGCGGCCAACGGTTCCCAGGACCCGCAGGTCCGGCAGGGAATGCACCTCCCTTAACT
>NW_006159850.1:12914833-12917892 GCF_000334495.1 Tupaia belangeri chinensis | reverse complement strand
GGTCCGCCCCAGCCAGGCGCTCCCATTGGCCGCTGCGGCTCCTCATGCAAATGAGCGGCCTGCCCAGGGGGCGCGGGCGTGAGAGTGGCGAGGCCGCGCGCGGACCCGCGCCAGCACAGTGGGACCGCCACCCCCCAAACCCTCCAGGCCCTAGGTCCTTGCCGGACGCTCGACTTAAAGCCTACTGCACCGGATATCCTTTCTCCTCTAAATGCACATCCCCGCCTTCCACCCAGCGAGAACCAGCCATTCCATAAAGCTCTACACAAACGCCTCCACTTCTGGGAAGACTGCTTGGATTGCGCTCCTCCTCCAGCGCTGCCTTAGGGCCTGATACTTGGCCTTCAAGTCCGCTACTAACTTCCCCGCTCACCACGCTCTGGGCATTCCACACACTCTCTTTGGGCTGTCAGATTCAACCTAATTCTAAAGGAAAAGGGGAGGGGGGCGTGTCTCAGGCCACAAGAATATAATAACCACAGTTGTAAAGGCCCCAGGAAATGAGGACTGAAGACAGGAAGGTTGGTGGTCCAGCCTGACGTCTTTTACATTAGCACCTCCCCTCCCCAAGTTCCACTGACCTGGAGGATGCAGGGACAGCAGGTTCCCTGTAACCCAGAGATGCAGAGTGGGGCTTACCCTGTCCTACCTGACACAGGCCATAACTCTCCTGCTTTTGCAATGAATTGAATTCAGTCTCCCTGAAGGGTCCCACCTCCCACCCCACGTCTCAAGTCTGCTGGAGGAGTTCTGTCCCTACCAGTTCCTGAGTCAAGCATATCTAAGCCACAAACCCATGCCCAGTGCTCTCCTAAGTCCCACTCCAACTGGTCTGGTTTTTTAAAAAAATTGTTTTATTTAATTTTATTGATTCATTCATTTATTTTAATTTGACCAGAGAGAGCCACACACAGAGACAGAGAGTGAAAGAGAGAAGAGAGAAGGTGAGAAAGCAAGACACTAAGCCCAGGACTCAAACCACGGTCTGCCATGTGGGAGTGTCCAGCACTTTAACCACCACGCCACCCACTGGTCCCCTGACTGGTCTGTTCTAACAACATGTGAGGCAGGAAGTTTGCCAGGGATGAGGTGACATGAGACAATGGAGTAGCGAGCACCTGGCCCCCAGGTACCCCCTGCTAGGCAGCAGCAGTGACAGTCACTGGGATGCATGCTCCTGGCAGCCTGCTGTGGACCAGACAGCCTACTCCCCAGTCAGTCAGCAGTCCTGGCTACTCCAGGAGTATGAGCGAGGGGCGTGTGTTGTCAGGCAGCGCGCCATGCCAGGGAAGCAGTGGGCAGACCTGGCTTCACCCAGAGAGAATTCTCAGGTCTGGTCTGTGCACAGCCCAGCTGGCCCTCCACCTGAAAGGCACCTGACACCCAAGGCTGGCCAGATGTGCCACCTTGGCAGGTCCTCTCCCTTCTGGGCTCCTTTTCCTCTATACAATGAAGTGTGTCCCCCCACCCCCACCCCACGTCTGGCTGCTTTCAGGTCCTCTGGAGAACTTGCTAAAAACAGATTTCTAGGCTGGACTGTGGCCTGGTGGTTAAGGAATCTGGACACCACATGGCTGGCCCCGTGACTCAAGTGCTGTCTCCAGTGACTTAAGAAACACACCAGGCACATGAGCATGCATGTCCCAAATCCCGATGGCATGGAGAAGTGGTGCAGAAGGAACTGTGGTATGACCATGCCCCACCGGACGGGATGCTTGCTCTCTTTCTCTGTCTCTGTGTCTCTCTCTGGCAAGTGTATCCTCTGGCAAATTAAAAAAAAAAAAAAAAGATTCCTGACCCCTACCTCCAGAAAAACTGGGCATCTGCATTGACCCCAAGCTTCTGGCTTATGAGCCACGGCCAAGATAGGGGTAAGGAGCAGTGAGATAGGACACTGTGAGACCCAAGGTCCTTGAGAGAGGAACAGGACAACTAGTCACCCCCAAAACTGCCTTTTTTTTTTTTAAGAATTATTTAATTTAGGGCCAGCAGGTGGCATACTGGTTGGGATGCTGGACTCCCACATGGCCGACCATGGTTAGTCCCGGACCTGATGGCTTATTTCCTCACTTTCCCTCTATCTCTCAGGACAAATTAAATAATAATAATGAATAAAATTAAATAAAATAATGCATAAAATTTTAAAAAGCTTTTGTAAAAGGTTTAATTTATTATTATCATTCTTTCATTTGACTAGAGAGCGAGAAAGAGAGGGAAAGTGAGAAAGCAAACCACCAGGTCCAGGATTCGAATTGCAGTCGGCCATGTTGGAGTCCAGAGCCTTAACCATCACACCTGCCGGGCCCCCCAAACTGCCCTTTTGTCACTCTCAAGAAAGCCTAGTGCCCCACAGAGAGGAGCCAGCTGGGGAGGGCAGTGCCCATGAGAGCATCCCCTCCTCCACCCTGGCCCTGGCCAGCACTAGTTCCTGGCCTGGCTGGCACCTAGGTCCCAGGGAGCAGTCTGAACTGGCTGGACCAGGTGTGAGTTTCTGTCCGTGCTGGGGCCTGAAGGAGTCCTCAGGTTGCCCCGGGACTCGTTCCATAGGGAGCGGCAGGGACCAGGTGGACAGTGTCCTGCTGCCAGGGCTCCAGGCCAGATGTTTCTGCAGGGATGGGTGGGGTTGAAAGGGGCCTGGCCCTCCATGGAGCTGGCCCTAACTCCATCTTAGCTGGCCAAAGGCGGGTAAAGAAAGGTGGTGGCTGGCTGGGATCTTGGGGAGACCCTCCTCTTTCTCTCAGAAGCTAGATACAAATGATGCCGGGGGTGGGGCTGCCAGGGTGGGCGGTGGAGGTGTGGGGGAGGGGAACTGGGCTCAGGCACAGGCATTTCAAAAATTTGCTCCTTTTCCACTTAAACTTCCCCTCCCCCCCAGCCTGTGCCTCCTAGAATGGCATTTCCGCTTTGGAAACAAGGCCCCAGGATCTACACCCCATGTGTAGAGGGGGTGTGGCTGGGGGGAAATGCCCCCTCCCAGGCTTGTGGGCGGGGCAGGAGTGCCCAATGGGCAGACTCCAGCTCAGGTGTGGGGGGCAGAACTTTACCTCACCGCAGTTTCC
>NW_006159850.1:12908905-12914628 GCF_000334495.1 Tupaia belangeri chinensis | reverse complement strand
CACGCTCCCAGAGAGACGGACAGGGCTGGCGGCAGGGTAAGGTGGCGGGGCTGCTGGACCTCAGCCCGCCCGGGCTACTCTGGCAGGAAGGGAATCTAGGGATGGCAGTGCTGCAGGCTGGCAAAGCCTGCGAGCCTGTCACATTCCAAAAGGACAGGCAGTGAGACCTAAGTGAAACTGAGCTCAGCTCTGGGGCCAGCACCACCCCCACCCCGCTGAGGCTGAGCCCTGCTGGCAGAAGGGGGGTGGTAAACATTTGCTGACTGGGTGGGACTTCAGACGGGCCCTGGCCTGAAGGAAATCTAAGGCTGCCCCAGTCTCAGCAATAGGGGGTGGCTGAGGCATGTGCAAATGCATGCACACGCGCGCACACACAAACACAAGCGTGGTGGGACTGGAAGAGGAGAGAACCGCAGATAGGGAGGAGCTGGCAGAGGGCACTGGCCCAGCCCCAGGGCTCCGGGAGGGCTGTCAGTCATCCCAGGACTGGCCTGGCACCACCCACCTCCTGAGGATGAGCTCACAGGCTGGAAGGGGATGTCACCAAGCCTGGAGCCTGGAATATATTTGTGCAAGGAACAAGGTGGGCCCAGCACACGGGGACACTGGGTCTCATTTGTCCATTACAGCGTACACTGGGCAGTGCTGCTGACCCTGCACCGAGGCGGCGCGGAAAGCCTGGGCGAGGAGGGCTCCTGCTCTCTGGGCTTCAGGACAAACCCACTGTACAAAGGGCCTATTCTTGCTCCAGGGCCCAAAGAGCAGAAAGGGCGGGGCACAACGCAAATGCACAGCTCTGGGGGACCAGCTAGACACACCGCAGGCCCTAACGGTGCAGCTCCGAGGACTGCCACCTTCAAAGACAGAAACGATGCAGGACAATGCTCATGATAGATGTGAAGAGCTAGCTAAAATGGCCTGCTCAATGTGGTGGCGGGCAACCCCCTCCTCTCCTGAAGCCCCAGCTTTCCAGACAGCAGGACAGAGAGGGTGGGCTGGGCTGGTCAGCTGAGGACCAGCGCTGGGAGCGGCAGCAGTAAAGGATTTCCTGAGGCCGGGGGTGAGTGCTGCCAGCCCCAAGGGCAGGAAGAAAGGATGTCTCTGGAGGACCACAGGAGCTGCTGCCTGACCCTGGGACTGGCAAGCTCAAAACCAGCCTGTGAACGAAAGCCAGCCCCTTCTGGGCCAGAGTACAGGGACCCTCGTAAATGGCACAGTGAAGAGATGGGCCTGGCTGTCACGCACATGCTGGGCACCCTCACACCTGACACCAGTCAGTCGTCGCAGCAGCTCTAGGGACCAGCCTAGAACTACCACGATCCAGAGGCTCAGATGGGGCGGCACCTTGCCCACGTCTACTGGCCAGGAAGTGGCCCACAATGTTAACCCCTGCCTAGTGACCCAGATATGTCCTCATGGAAAAGCAGACCCCAGACAAGGCAGAGCCAGAGTGTGTACTCCTACGGGGTGGGGCAGCCATCAGCCATGAGAGCTCTCCCATCCTCGCTGCTCTCAGAGGGTGGAAAGACCACGGCCTTCCCCTGTCATTACAGCAGGGACTCCACTGTGGCAGGTGGGCAGGGCCTACAACCTGAGCCAGTCCCTCCTCAGCCAGCCCCCCTGGGGACACAGCCCAGGAGTGGGGGTGGTTGGGGCCTGGAGTCCAGTGTCTCCCCAACTTGTCCCTGTCAGGCCCTGTCAAGGAACAGAACCAGAAAGAGAAGCCCGGTGCTCCCACTCCTCCTCACTGGTTTTCTGTCTGCTCACAAGCAGAGGAGGTGCCTGCAGGGAGCAGCTGAGGCTGGCCTTTGTGCGGCCACCCCAGGGTGCTGGCCTGCACTTGTCTAAGCCCCCTTCCTTGTCTGCACCCTTTTCCCCCTGCAGCTCCTCCTGAGAAGGCTCTCTGGAAGACGAGCCCCCTCAGGTGCTGGCAGGTAGGTATGGGTTTGGACCAATGACCAGCCACCCTGTGTGTCAAGAGAAGGCTGGGGCCCACCTGGCCCTCCCACTGGCTCTGGGAAGCAGGAGGGTGCCCATGGCAGAGGCAGCCCCTCAACACTGCCTGAAGGAGGGCTCAAGCTAGCAGAAGAAATGGGGGTGGGGAAGAGGGGCTCAGTCCTGGTTGCGGGAGACGGAAAGGTAGGAGGGGCAAGGGACAAGTTGCTGTCCTCAGAGAGAAAGCCCAGCTGCCGGGCTGCCCAGCCTGGCCTGACAGCCTGGGTGGACAGGGACAGGGTGTGGTCAAGAGGCCTCCCCAGCTCGGCCATCTGCTCCCGCCTCTCCCATGGCAACCAGTCCCAGCATAGCCGGCAGAGGGGGGTGAATTCACATGCCATCTGCTGCCTACCCCCGGCCGCTTCCGCCAAACATGGCCCACATCCACAGATCCCCACCCAGGGGCCCAAGGTTTAGCCTGGCCATTCTGCTGGGGTTGGTGGGCCAGGGGGTCAGCAGGGTCACAGGAGGGGATTCTGGGGACACTTGGGGTGGGAGTGCAGTAAAGGCAGCCTTCCTGCAGCTGGAGGGAAAGCGGCTGCCTCCTGAGACAATAGAGACGGGCTTCAGGGGACCTGACCCTGGAGATCGGCGCCCAAGCCCTCGGCCAGGGTGAGTCTACAAGGACAGGGTCGGCCAGTGATGAGTCCCATTGGCTGTGGGCCCTTCGGCCATCACTGCGCCGCTCAGAACCTTGGTCCGTGCATCTGTGAAATGTCATCCCTGCCAGCAGCTTTGTCATCCGCAGCCTGAGATGGATGGCACAGGCAGGCTGTACAGTGTGGAGGCCCTGGGTCAGCAGCACTCCCCGCCTGGCTGTCACACCGCCAGTCCTGCCTCACTGGGACCCCCAACTGAGCCCTCCCTGCTCTCCCCACTCTGCATAGACACCCCCTCTTCAGGTGCCCTGAGCTTCCCCTCTCAAAATCCTCATCTGAGACTCTGGGACAGTCTTCCTTGGGGCTCTGTTGCCCCCAGGTCCAGATCCACCAGCCAATGGCGGGGGCAGGGGGGAGGCAAGGGCTCCCCGGCCTCTGGTCACTGTACACACTGCAGCATGGGGCTCATTCACTCTCACCTCCTGACAAGCTAGGTGCTGTACCAGGGTACTGCTCCGTCCTCAGGGAACCTCACTCCAGGGTGCGGGGGGCACCAATAAATACCCCAATATCTGTAGCACTTATTAGAGCTCTGGAGGAGAACAAAGAGTTTTTGGGAGGGGCTCCTTTATCTGAGGTGCTGGGGGGGGCTCTCTGAGGAGGTGACATTTGAACAGATGTGTGAATCTTTTGCTAAGGCTCATTATGCAGAAAGAAATAACAGTAAAGATCTGTAAAAATAGCACAGGCGAGCCAACTCCTTCATTCACCGTGGAGAGCCAGCTCCGGTGAAGGCTGGGCTGGGGCCTGCAGCCATGGGGGCCTGGGACACAAGGAAGCTCTCAAACGACTGTCCCTCAGACTAGGCTTCCTGTGTGAGGGGGTGTCTGCTGTGTCTGGGAGTTCCAGCGTGGAAGCAGCAGCAACAGCTGAGTGTTGGTCTATTGGGGTATCTTGGCAGATAGCCAGAGGAAAAGAGGAGAGAGCCCAGGAACCTGTCCAGCTAAGGAGGGAGGAAGGACACATCCTCACTCATCTCCTCCCCTAAGCAAGTCCTCCCGGCTAGGACTGTGTGGACAGAGGCCCAGGTAGGCTGGGCAGAGGGAATGCAGACTCCCGGAAGCCTTAGAGGGGAGAGCTGTGAATGGGGAGGGGGAGGCACACCACTTCCCAGCAAGCAGGTAACTTGAGTGAAGCCAGGATCTGGGGGCATAGATCACACCCTGGGCATGCCTGAAGGCGTACATGACTGGTTATCAGGCTTTAGGAAAGACTGAAACAGGCATTATACCAGCAGTGCAGCCGGTGTTCTAGCGCTCGCAAATGCATAGCACGCAGAAGTGACAGCCAGCCGGGATCAGCGGGACTCAGGATGAACAGTGTGGTATATGCACAAGTGGAATACTACTCGGTAACAAAAAAAGAATGAGCTACTGATATTGGCTGAAAGACAACATCTCAAAGTCATTTTGCTGAATGAAACAAGCCAGGGGCTGGCTCCAAGGCTTACTGCTTAAGAGAGCTAGATCCCACATGGCTGGCCGTAGGTTCAAATCCTGATCCCAGTGACTTGAAAAACACACCAGGTTCATGTGCATGTGTGCTCCAAATCCTGACAGGATAGAGAAAAAAAGAAAAAGGAATTATGGAGTGAGCGCACCCCACGGTGGCAGGCGTGGGGGAGGGAGATGCTTTTTCCTCCTCTGTCTCTCTGGCCACTGTACACACCCTTCGGCAAAGTAAAAGAGGAAAAGAAAAGAAAGGAGCCAGACCCACTACAGTTTTCCACGTGTATATAAAGCTCCAGAACCAGCACATCTAAGCCAGGGTGACAAAAACCAGGACGGTGGGAGACCAGCAGGTGGCATGGTGGGTAAGGTGCTGGACATGCCTAGACCTGTGGCTTCCTTTCTCATTTTCCTTCTCTCTCTCTGTCTTCTCTGGTCAAATTAAAAAAAAAAAAAAAAAAAAAAAAAAAAAAAAAAAAAAAAAAGAAAAAGAATAAATAAATTCAAAAATTCTTAAAAAAAAAAAAGAAAAGAACCAGGATGGAGACTTCCTTACAGGGCTGGGAGCACTTGACAGTCAAAGGACTTCTGAGAACTTTCTGAGTGATGGAGACATTACCTTGAGTTGATTGACAGGCACACAGAGGTCTATACTAGTCAAAACTCACCCAGTCATACAGTTAACAGCTGAACATTCCATGACATGTAAAATCTACCTCAACAAAAGTCTCAGAACAAGCACAGAAAAAAAATCCATGGCATTAGGAATACCAAAACCAGGTATCACAACCCTAAACCTGCCATGCTACCCTTCTCCTCCAGGCTGTTAACGGAGCTTAGAGTTAAATCAATTAAGCCCATTAGCCTAGACTTTCTGGAATAATTTTTCTTCCATTCTCACACATCACATAGTTTTGAATCTTATGATTTCAGACTATTTATATATTCCACTAAAACCTGCTTCAAGGGGCTGGCAGGTGGCATGGTGGATAAGGGTTCTAGACTCCTACATGGATGACTACGGTTTGAGTCCGGGACCTGGCGGCTTGCTTTCTCACTTTCCCTCTCCATCTCTCCTACTCTGTCTCTCGCTGGTCAAATTTTTAAAATAAGTAAATAAAGTTAAATAAAATAATTCTTTAGAAAAAAAAAAAAAACTTGCTTCAAATCCTTGGAACTTGGCAGGGTTTAAGTAATGAATTAAAATGACCGATGAGCCCCCTTGGCCTTTCATCTCGCTTAGAAAAGAGATTAACTTTTTTCATTGAAACTTGTGACCATCTCTCCTGTTGGAGCAGGCATCTGTTGGTACCTCTGCTGAGGTCCCCAACCTTTCCCTGGCTCTTATCCTTTTTCTTGAAGAGAGGGAGGCAGTGTCCCAGCACACGGTGGTTAAGGCCAAGCCACGGAAGCAATCGGGCCTGACCAGGGCAACGAGAGCAAGCAGCTGCAATGAAGCAGGTCGTAGGTCAGGGAGGTGATTACGGGAAGTAAGAATGAGCATAGCTGACCTGAAAGCACGGGTCTCAGCCCAGCAATGGGAGAGGGAGGTGCCCCCTGCACCTGCCTTGACCCTCAGCCTCGGGCCCACCTGCCTCACCTGCAGGCTGAGCCCCCTTTT
>NW_006159850.1:12905130-12907062 GCF_000334495.1 Tupaia belangeri chinensis | reverse complement strand
TGGATTGAAAAACTGTGGCACGTATACTCTATGGAATACTATTCAGCCATTAAAAACAACAAAACCCTGGCTTTTGACATAAAGTGGAAAAATATGGAAGATTTACTGCTGAGTGAAGCAAGTCAGGCTGTGAAGGAAAGACTCTGTATATCCCCACTTAATATATACCAAATGTCCACACTCTGTAACTGAAACTGACAGGTTAAAGGATGTACAAACACAAGAGGTGGATGTGAATGCCAGATGTGGTGTGTGTGGAGGAGTGAGGCCCGGGGAAGACCATTTGGAGTAGGGATACGAAGACGGCATTGTTGAGACAGGGAGGTAGTGTTGTTATATTTTGATCAACTCGACGGGGGAGAAATGTTCTTATATTGAAATGATCACCTTGTAAACTAAATAATGTGATAGAATGTATTAAAAAATGTAAAATAAAAAAAAAAAAAAAAAAAAAAAAAGAAAAAGAATAAATAAATTCAAAAATTCTTAAAAAAAAAAAAGAAAAGAACCAGGATGGAGACTTCCTTACAGGGCTGGGAGCACTTGACAGTCAAAGGACTTCTGAGAACTTTCTGAGTGATGGAGACATTACCTTGAGTTGATTGACAGGCACACAGAGGTCTATACTAGTCAAAACTCACCCAGTCATACAGTTAACAGCTGAACATTCCATGACATGTAAAATCTACCTCAACAAAAGTCTCAGAACAAGCACAGAAAAAAAATCCATGGCATTAGGAATACCAAAACCAGGTATCACAACCCTAAACCTGCCATGCTACCCTTCTCCTCCAGGCTGTTAACGGAGCTTAGAGTTAAATCAATTAAGCCCATTAGCCTAGACTTTCTGGAATAATTTTTCTTCCATTCTCACACATCACATAGTTTTGAATCTTATGATTTCAGACTATTTATATATTCCACTAAAACCTGCTTCAAGGGGCTGGCAGGTGGCATGGTGGATAAGGGTTCTAGACTCCTACATGGATGACTACGGTTTGAGTCCGGGACCTGGCGGCTTGCTTTCTCACTTTCCCTCTCCATCTCTCCTACTCTGTCTCTCGCTGGTCAAATTTTTAAAATAAGTAAATAAAGTTAAATAAAATAATTCTTTAGGAATAAAAAAAACTTGCTTCAAATCCTTGGAACTTGGCAGGGTTTAAGTAATGAATTAAAATGACCGATGAGCCCCCTTGGCCTTTCATCTCGCTTAGAAAAGAGATTAACTTTTTTCATTGAAACTTGTGACCATCTCTCCTGTTGGAGCAGGCATCTGTTGGTACCTCTGCTGAGGTCCCCAACCTTTCCCTGGCTCTTATCCTTTTTCTTGAAGAGAGGGAGGCAGTGTCCCAGCACACGGTGGTTAAGGCCAAGCCACGGAAGCAATCGGGCCTGACCAGGGCAACGAGAGCAAGCAGCTGCAATGAAGCAGGTCGTAGGTCAGGGAGGTGATTACGGGAAGTAAGAATGAGCATAGCTGACCTGAAAGCACGGGTCTCAGCCCAGCAATGGGAGAGGGAGGTGCCCCCTGCACCTGCCTTGACCCTCAGCCTCGGGCCCACCTGCCTCACCTGCAGGCTGAGCCCCCTTCTCCACAGAGCCAACACGGTACCCACAGGGTGGGCAGCAGGGGCTCTCGCTCCCTCTGATGGCCTGCCTGCCCGGTGCTGGACACGCTGCTGCAACCACAGCAGAAGACAGCCCTACTCAAGATCAGCAGTTAGTGTAATGGCTATGACGCTGGACTCCCATGTAGTCGACCACGGTTCGAGTCCTGGACCCGGTGGCTTAAAACTCACGCCAGGCACGTGCGCATGTGTGCCCAAGATCCCGAGAGGAGAATCGAGGAGAAGGGACTGCGGTGTGGCCATCCCCAGGTGGTTTCTTGCTTTCTGTCTCTCTGTCTCTCTCTGTCTTTCTGGAGAGCGCACG
>NW_006159850.1:12902338-12904199 GCF_000334495.1 Tupaia belangeri chinensis | reverse complement strand
CAGTTAGTGTAATGGCTATGACGCTGGACTCCCATGTAGTCGACCACGGTTCGAGTCCTGGACCCGGTGGCTTAAAACTCACGCCAGGCACGTGCGCATGTGTGCCCAAGATCCCGAGAGGAGAATCGAGGAGAAGGGACTGCGGTGTGGCCATCCCCAGGTGGTTTCTTGCTTTCTGTCTCTCTGTCTCTCTCTGTCTTTCTGGAGAGCGCACACGCCCTATAGCAAAAACCTCTCAAAAAAAAAAAAAAAAAGAAGAAGACAGGCCTGCCCAACCCAGGGGCTTCCACTGCCTGCAACTGGGCCCACTCTGGGGGGCATCAGGGCCGTTCACACCACCTGGCCTGGATCGTGGGCTGGCTGGTGGCTCCACAGGTGGCCAGTAGCTGCTGTGGCTTATGAGCCTTAACAGCTTTGTGTTCTCATGACGTTCCCCAACCCCCATGGGCGCTGGGCCCTGTTAAATCCCATCACACAGATGAGCAGACTGAGCCCCGGCAAGCTTCAGTAACTTGCCCCAGGCACAGAGCCAGCACCATTCATTCTAATGCCCCGGACCTTGACTCACCAAAACATCCTCTCTGGGGACCCCTCTCAGCCCTCAAGACTCCCAGGAAAGCGGCTCTGCATAGGGATTCAGCCGCCAGCCTTTGGAGGCCTCACAGGGCCCCCAGGGTCACACCTGTAGCAGGTGGCCAGGGACGAGCTACGGCAATGAGTGGGATGGGAGCTAGGAGGTTGCGGGTCCTGCCCTTATAAAGCCTGCAGTCTAGTATGGGAGCCTTACAGCAGCAACCAGCCACCCCGCCAACAAATGCCTAATCACTGAGGGCTTCGCAGAGGTGACACCGATGTTCCCAAGCAGTGAGGGTGAGCAGGACTGACCTGGTGAACCAGGGGCACAGGTGGGGCCAATGCCTGCGTGGGATGGGGTGTGGCAGTGGCTTTGGAGCCAGAGCTGAGGACTTTGGACTTCGATGTTCCCTCTTCTCACATCCCCTGTGTCTGTCCTCCCTGGCCTCCACTGTGCACTGCCTGGATGTCCAGGGGCAGGCTATCACTGCTCCTTGGTCAGCTCTCCCACTCACAGCACAGGCTGGCAGAGCCAGGAGAGGGGTCTGAGCACTGCCGAAGGGTCGCCCAGGTGCCCGGTCCTCCGGTCTCCTCTGACCACGGGGTAGGAAGTGCTAGACCAGCCCTTCTGCACAGCCCTGGCCTAGTTGCCTGGCTCCCGAGCCTGAGCAACTGCTGCTCCCTGCCAGGTCAAAGGGGTTACACACCCACACTGGGAAAGCCACAGGGGATGACCAGTGTCAGCAACCTTGGCCCCTACTGCTGGCCACCAGGCTGCGCCCCGCAATTAAGAAAGCCCACATGGGGGGTCAGCAGTTAGCGTAATGGCTATGTCGCTGGACTCCTATGTAGTCGCCCGCAGTTTGCATCCCGGACCCGGTGGCTTAAATTCACGCCGGGTGTGTGTGTGTGCATGCCCAAGATCCCAAGAGGAGACTGGAAAAGGGACTGCGGCGTGACCATCCCTCCTGGGGGGTGATTTCTCAGTTTCTATCTCTCTGTCTCTCTGTCTCTCTAGCAAGCACACAAGCTCTATAGCAAAAACCTCTCCAAAAAAAAAACAAGAAAACCTACATTTGCCATAGTTTTCTAAAACTTGCGTTCTCCTGATTATGCACTAACATGGCAGCGACAAGGCAATGGCCCTATGGTAAAGACTGCAGAGCATGCAAACTGAAGGCTCCTAATTTTCACCTCATCAATCCAGGCTTGAAATCCCCTTCAACTCTTCCTTTGGGTGCCTAATGCTCGAACACCCCGCCCCCTCCAATCATGGCTCCAGCCACGC
>NW_006159850.1:12899384-12902280 GCF_000334495.1 Tupaia belangeri chinensis | reverse complement strand
GAGAGGAGAATGGAGGAGAAGGGATTGCGGCGTGACCATCCCCCACTGGGGGGTGATTTCTCGCTTTCTGTCTCTATGTCTCTGTCTGGTGAGCGCACGCGCCCTATAGTGAAAATCTCTCCTAAATAAATAAATAAATAAATATCAGAGAGCCCACGTGGCGCGAAGGTCCCATTATGGCTCTGGATCCTCCCAGACTTGGTTCCCATCCTGCTCTTACTGGCTGTGTGGCCCTGGCAAAATCCAGGCCCTTCCCTCCAGGCAGTACCCCACACAGGCCAGCACTGCACTTTTTCAAAGCACCCTCTTGTCAGAACAGGGCACCCGTCAGAATGGGGCACGGGAGGGGCTGGGATGGCCACACCCGCACCCACCTTGTGGACAGGAAATGGGTGAGACAGACAGCAGGGGCTTCGGTGGAACCTGGAAGCTGGACCCTTGCCTGCCAGTGCAGGGGATGTCAGCACCTTGCCACTTACAAACAAGGACCATACTAATGCCGGCCAGGGGACTGAGGGAGGTGACACAGCCACTTTCCTTTCAAATGTGCCCTGCCTGCCTGGAGGGAAGACAAGGGCCTGGGCGTGGCCAGCCATGCCCAAAGGGAAGGCAGATGTCAGAGAACAAGCAGGAAGCAGGTGTCCAAGCATTGACAGGAGGGGCGGGAGCCAGGAACTCCCTGGTACCCTGCCCTGCCGGGGTCCAGACTCACATGAGTCAGGGTGAGGAGCTGACCCCTGGTACCCCCATGCTGATACTCAGAGTCCCTCCCAGCCCACCCTGACCTGTCCTGATCTCTCTCGGCTGTCACCTCCCTCCCCATTCTCAGGCATCTTGTAATTTCCGTGGGCCAAATGCCTGCGTCAGCTCCCGCCAGAAAAAGACAGCCCAAATGAACGGGTGCATTTCGAACCCGCTCGTGTCCCCGACCACCACACAGGCAGTCACCACTCTGGGTTCCAAGGGCAGGGCTGGAGCAGGCGGGGAGTCAGGAAGCCTCCCCAGCACATGAAAGCAATTTCCTGAATGGTTCATGACTGCTCCAGAAATGGACTTCTCCTCCCAGCCCCTGACCTCACACACCGCCCAAGGTCCCAGGGGAGCTGGGTGCTTGGACAGCCTGGCCATAGTGGGCAGTGGCCACGGCCCCATGCAGAATTCCCACAGGCTGTGGCTACAGCAAGAGGGTGGGAAGTGACTTGGTGCTGGCGAGGGTGGACCACAGGTCTCCACAGCAGTGCCGATCCATCTAGTCACTCGGGCCCACCCTCCCCCTCCTGTTACACACGGAGCCACTGAGGACAGAGCCCAGAAAGGCTGCCCTCCATCCTGTAAGGCAAAGGTCTGCGAGCCTCTGCCCACAGCTTGCCCTGACAGTGGACAATCAAACCAAACCAAACGAGGACCTCCCGACTAGAACCAGAGAGACACTCCCTGTCCACCGCTGTCCTGCAGACCTCAACTGTTCCCCCTGTCACGCTGATGGGCGCCCACAGGGCAGGGCTAGCCAGTCCCCAGGCACCCTAGGCCAGAGAAGACCCAGGGCTTTGCAGGAAAGCAGAGCGGAAGAGAACAAGGGCTTGGCAGGCGTCTTCTGTCTTCTTTCTTTCTAAAGAAGAGGCAATTACGCTCTGCACTGAACAGGTGGGGGGGTCCACATCAGCGCGGGCTGGAAGCCCTAATTTCTTCATCTATAACTCTGCATTACGGCTTCAGGGGGCGGGCAGGAGCGGGGATCTTAATTCCGTAATAACAATGCTTTGCACTTACACAGCATCTCCCCCCGGCAAGCTCCCCACTCTGCACGGCAGTTAATTAAGAGGCCACTTGCCCTGCCAGGAAGCCCCAACAGTCTGCCTCACAGGAAGGAGGGGGTCCCCCAGGTGAGAGGCAGCTCCGGAGGCAAGGCCAGGGTGGACAGGAGCTCTGGCCCACTGCCCTGCCAGGCAGAGGGAAAAGCCCCTAACTCAGCAGAAACAATGGCTGGGAGCCACGGCTCTCCAAGTGCAGATGGTGCCCCTTCTGGGTAGGATGTGGGGAGTCTGCCTCCCACCTCAGTGCGTCCATCTGTGAAGTGGGCTGGCGCTGAGCCTCAGGCCTGCTCATCCAGGATGGCCAGGGACACTTGCCACCCTCAGGAGGTGAGACCTAGATGCCCAGAGACACAGGGCCCCGGGGTGGACCAGGGCTGTCCCAGCCAGCCGGCAGGGTCAGGAGGAGGAGGTGTCAGGCAGGAGAAAAGCCCCCACAGCCAGGAGCGAGGACGCTGTTCTGGCAGAGCTCTGGGGGCTCGCTCGGGGAGGAAAACTTCCCTGGAAAGTAAGCGGCTCATTGGGGTGCGGGGTGGGGTAGGCCCGGTTCTCAGCCAAGCCCACCTGGGGAAGGGGTCTCTAGGGGCAGCCCCGACTGCCCCAGGACTGGCCATCCAGGTGGGGTCCCGGAGCACCGCAGGGCAGCTACCAACGGTGTTCCCTGGGAGAGGGCACAACCTCCTCAGCCCTCCAGCCTGCCTGCCGGGGGTGGTTCTGGGGGAACAGAGACCTCCCCCACTAGGCCTGGCCAACCTGGAGGGTAGACTTGAGAAACACCACGGTCTCCCGCCTGGGCGCAGCCATCCCAGAGGCTCCCCGGGGCCAACAAAGACCCCTGCAGACCCAGCTGTCCTGGGGGCTCCCCGAGGGAAACGCTCAGATCCCAACCCGACCCGGCTCTCCAGGGGGAGGATGGAAAAGCAGAGACAGAGAGGCCGGCCAGAGGGAGACGCCCCCAACCTGTCCCCCGCGCCGGGTCCGAGAAGGCCCTGGCGGGCGCCCCCCAGTCCGGAAACCCGGGCGCATTAGGCCCGGAGTCGGCGGCGCGAGGTGGCAGGCAGGGCCCCGCCGGGCCGGGGGCAGCA
>NW_006159850.1:12895123-12896710 GCF_000334495.1 Tupaia belangeri chinensis | reverse complement strand
CTCCAGCCCGCGCCGCGCATGCGCCGCCCGCCGCCCCTCCCCCTCCCGTCTCCTCCGCTGGGGGCTGCGTTAAAGGCGAGGACCCTGGCCCCAGGCATTTTTCTGTCGGCCCAACATGGCGAGAGCGCTCCGTCTCCCCACCTTCCCCATCTTTCAAGGGCCAGCCAATAGCCCCATCTGTTCGCCCAGCCAATACCCCCATCCCCACCCTGCACCTCCCTGGGTGCTGGGCGGCAGCCCCGTGTCCTGGGCCGGGCTCCCAGGCTCTGCCCAAGGTGCGGATGGTGGAGGCTCGGCCTAGCCCAAGGCGATTGCAATTCAGCCAAGCAGAGCTCAGAGACTCCCTGCCCTCCCCCAGCTTAGAGGGGGCCTTGAGATCCCCAGCACCCCTATACAACGCTGCCCAGGACTCTTCTGCCCACCTCCAGGAAATAGCCTGGCTCATCCTTGGGTCACCCATATCGTGAGATCTGGATTGGCTTTTAGGGCGGATCCGTGTAACCCCCATTCATGGGTTCACCCACAGCCAGGTGAGTCCTTCAGATGTCAGAAGACAAGCACTGGGGACCTGCATCTTCCTTTTCCCATGTTAAACCCCCCAGTTCGGTCAGCTGCCCCACTTCTGACACGGTGCCAGATCTGGAACCTGTGAACTGTGAGGGTCTACACATCACTCTCCCTCCTCTCCGCCAGCCAGCTGGGCCTTGCTGCCTCCATGGTACCTTTAGCAGAGGTGGCTCCATCCCTAGGGAGGTACCCAAAAGCAGAAGCAAGGGTCTGCCCACTTGCCTCCTGTGTCTGCTACCAGGTGGGCACTTCCTGGGCAAGGCCCCACAGATGCAAGCCACCTAGACCAAGGTGGGGAGGGGCCAGACAGTGCCAAAGCTCAGCCAGCTGCCCACCAGAAAGGCCAGTCCACGGTCAGCGTGACTGGGGGGCAGCAGCCAGGGCTCCTGGTGGGGGGCAGACAGCGCACCAGCCCCCAGGAAGTCCCTCTGTGGGTGCATGGGCCCTGAGGGACAGGCTCTTTTGTCTGCCAGGTGTGCAGTGCCAGGAAACCCAAGGTGACTGGACGGAGGGGCAGGCAGCAGGCTGAATCCCCCAAAGACCCAGAGGTCCCCACCTCCCTGGACCTCAAAATCCCCCCTACCAGATCATCCACTGGGGTTTCAAAGGCTCTCAGCCCTCCTCCCCGCGGGACGGGGCGGCCTTGCCCTTCCCTCCCCCCGGAGGACCTGAGGAGGGTCCTAAAGGTGGCCATCGGCAATGGGGGAGTAAGAAATGTGAGAGGAAGGGGGAAACTGAGGACTGCCAGGGACCCAGGTCTCTGTGCCAGGACGATGAGGGGGTCTCTCCTTGCTCCGTTGGGCCGGGTGGCCCTCTTCATCTTGGGGTTTGAGGTTCCCAATTGTGCGCGCGGCTGTCCCCAGCCCAGGGCTCACCAGGCGCTGCAGGAGGGGGCAGGCAGGGCCACCGCAGACAGAGGGGGTCTGGCCCGACAGCTGCTGCCACCTCAAAGGGCGTTCTGTGTGCGTCTGGCACGCGGCCCTGCCCGTGCCCACCCGCCCCCGTCCAGCTGGCACCGGG
>NW_006159850.1:12880336-12893495 GCF_000334495.1 Tupaia belangeri chinensis | reverse complement strand
ATCGCCGCCGCCTCCCCAGCTTCCTCGCCGCGCCCCGCCCGCCTCCCTCCCTGGGCTCCTGCCCTGGGCGCAGCATCTTAGCGCCCTCCGAGTCGGTCTCTCCTCTCCCTTCTCCCCCGTCTCTAGGCCCCCAGGCCACAACGGGGTGACACTGGGGAAAGACCTCGTCCGCCCCCCTGAGCCCAGTACAGGGAAGTGGCACCCCCAGGGCGTGGAGCAGCTGGGGCCGCCCGTGCCTTCCATGCCTCCCACTGTCCCGGGGCTGCTTACTCTCTAATCCTTCCCTGGCCAGAAACCTCACTATTCCAGAGGGGGACCCAGGGTCAGGGGGGAGCCACCAGAGGCCCATGGGGCACTGGACACCCTCTCCTGACACTACCAGGTGCCTGGGAGGCAGCCGCTGCTCCCCCTCACTCACCCCTGCAGGTCAGTGATGGGGGATGACTCACTCGCCTCTGGGGTCCTCAAGACCTGCAGTTCAGACCCAGAGCAACAGCTGGGATCCCTGAGCAGGCGCCAGCCCCTGAGAGGGTCCTTGAGGGCTGAGGGGGCCTCACACCCCCTGGAGGCAGCGGGTATTGTGTGGCTGGTGTGGGAAGGAATGAATTCAGACATGACCGCGGAGAGGAGCTTGACCGCCAGCTCCAGGAACACCCAAGCGGGCCTTCTGACCCCTAGACCTCGCCACCCCAGGGGGCTCAGGGCTGGCGGTTCCTTCTCCTCCCACCTTGGGTCATCAGGAACTTCTCCGGTAAGGGACCTCTGGCCCTTTAGAAGCACTTCCCAGCCTTAAGGACCCAAGGACTCTCTTGGGCACCTCCCAGATAACCCAAGAACTGTCTATTGCAAAATCTTAAATTTAATCGCATCTGCATAATACCTTGTAAGGTGAAAGTCCTAGATTTCGGGGATTAGAGTGACCATCCGGCCGCAGACCGCCGGCCAGCTCCTGCATTGCACTCCTCTCGCTTTTCTTGGGCCTGGGACCAAGCCTGTTTCCCCACCCAGGCTCTGCTTGGAGACTCACTTCTTGGACTCTGGCGGCAGACCACTCCCTCCCCTGGACGGTGACACGTGACTCCTTGGCACCCTGAGTCGTCTGGGGGAGACCCCCATATACCCCCATTGGCAACACAGCCCGACTTCCCCCATGTCTGAGTGTGGCCAGCGCAGGGATCCTTTGGCTCGGTTTATGCTCAAGTTTATTTTATTTATTCCATGGGAGAGAGACAGAGAAACAGAGAGACTCAGAGACACAGAGATACAGGCACTGCCCTCCTCAACAGGGTCCTCATGCCTGAGACCCACTCCCAGTCTAGCTAGCCCAGACCACGGGCACACACACGCCTAGTGTGCTCAAGGAGGTCCCAGGACACAACCCCGGGATGTTTCCCATGTGGATCTGGTTGTGCCACTGCCTGACCCCTTCTGCTCAGGGCAAGCAGCATCTCCGAGTTCACAGGAAAAGCTGCCAGTGACGTGTGGCTGCAATGTGCCGGATGGCAAGCGGGGGTCAGACCCTCCCATGTACAGACCCCTTTGACCCAGAAATCCCAGGAATGTGTCCTAAAAAATGGACTCACGAGAAGCCAAGATATATATGCAAGATGTTACTTCCTGAAGCTCAGGGAAACGTGGGAACAGCTCGCATGTTCAAGGTCGGACACTACACCCTCACACCACAGAGTCCCACGTGACCACCACACAAGGTGTGGAATGAGTGCAGGGGTGTTGACAGGTCAAGTGAGGAGAGAAACAGCTTCCAGTGGGTAGGTCCGGTCAACTCGATTTTCATAAAAATTCACCTATTTATATTTATGTCATATGTTTGCATCAGGCAAAGTATGGAAAGCTAGATGTTCAAATATCAAGTGTGGGGACCAGCAGATGGTGTAATGGTTACACTGCTGGACTCCCATGTAGTAGACTGTGGTTCAAGTACTGGACCCTGTGGCTTAAAACTCATGCGAGGTTTGTGTGCGTGCGCACCCAAAATCCTGAGAGGAGAAAGGAGAAGGGATTGCGGTGTGGCCGTCCCCCCTCCCCCAGGGGGGGTGATTTCCCTCTTTCTGTCTCTCTGGTGGGTGCATGCCCTATGGTGAAAGTCTCTCTGGAAAAAAAAAATGCCAAGTATTATCTTACAGGCAGGGGTAGGATTTTTTTTCACCATTGTGTGATGCTTAGGGAAGGCCTTTTGGGTATTTAGCACTGAGGTGGTTAATGAATAAGGCCTCTTCTCAGTCTTCAAGGATTAGAATTCACAGGCTATAGGGCCAGCAGATGGCTTGGTGATTGGGTTGCTGGACTCCCACATGGTTAACTATGGTTCAAGTCCTGGACCTGGTAGATTGTTTTCTCACTTTCCCCTCTGTCTCTTTTTCTGGTGAGTGTGCATGCCCCATAGCAGGTTGAAAAAGAATAATAATAAATAAATAAAATAATTCTTAAAAAAAAAATAAAAGGGACCAGCAGGTGGCAAGGTGGTTAAGGCAATGGATACTCCCATATGGCCATGGTTCGATTCTCGGACCTGGTGGCTTGTTTTCTCACTTTCTCTCTTTCTCTCTCTCTGTGTGTGTGTGTTTCTCTCTGGTCAAATTTTTAAAAAAATGAGTGAATAAATAAAATAAATAATTCTTTAAATAGAGAGATAAAAATAATTTCACAGGCTAGTGTTTTTGTCTCTGGTGAGGAGTGGAGAATGGGTATCGGTGTAACTAAAATGATTTTTTTTATTCTCTGATTTTTCCTAAATTAATTACTGTACAAAAACCTTTTTTTTGGAGGGGGGCAGTAAACACACTTTTAATTGGCAGTGGACACATGTGCTCCCCAGAGACAGCAGACAGACAGGGAGAAGAAGAGAGCACCCCCACACGTACAGTGAAGTATGCAGTCATGCTATAATCCCTTCTCTTCCACTTCTCTCTTCCATGGGGATTTGGTACATGTGCGTGGAGTATTTCTGAAACCACCAGGTCCGTGGCTTGAACCTCCTAATCAGCCATGTGGGATCCAGCTCCCTTAACCGTTATAGACTGGCTCTATTTTAAGTTTTTTTTTTTTTTTTTTTTTTTGTCTTTGTGATGGAAGGTTTTTGCCATAGGGTGCATGTCCTCGCAGAGAGAGACAGAGAGATAGTGAGAGGGAAAGTGAGAAATCACCTTCCAGGGGGATGATCACCTGCAATCCCTTCTCTTTCTTTCTTCTCTCAGAATTTTAGATATGCATGCGAAAGTACCAGGTATAATTTTCTGCTTTTTTCCTTTTTTTGAGAGATATTTTTGCTATAAAAAGTTACATGTGCACGTGTGCCCACTGGAGAGACAGAGAAACAGAAAGTGAGAAATTACTCCCCAGCAGGGTGGCCACACTGCAATCCTTTCTCCTCTATTCTCCCCTCAGGCCCTTGGACATGCACGCATACGCACCCGGCATGAGTTCTAAATCACCAGGTCTAGGACTTGAACTAGTCATTATGGGAATTTAGCAACATAACCTGCTGGCTCCCCAGGCATGATTTTTTAAGCCACCGGGTCTGGGACTTGAACCCAGTTGGCCATGTGGGAGTCTAGCACCTTAATGACCATGCCACTTGTTGGCCCCATTTTAACAGTTTTTAAGTGTATAATTCAGTGGCATTAAGTATACTCACTGTGTCACGCAGCCATCCTTAATGTCCATCTCCGGGTGTTCTCACCGCCCTAAACAGAAACTCTGTCCCCACTAAACAAGGGCCCCACCCCCTCTGCCAGCTCCTGGCAACCAAACACCATTCTTTTTTTTGGGAGGGGTTTTTGTTATAGGGTGCGTGTGCTCACCAGAAACAGAGACAGAAAGCGAGAAATCACCCCCCAGGGGAGATGGCCACTCAATCCCTTCTCCTCCATTCTTGTACCCAGCGTGAGTTTAAGCCCCTGGGTCCAGGACTCAAGCCGCGGTCAACTACATGGGAGTCCAGCGACACAGCCTTTACGGCATCTGCTGGCCCCAGCAACCACCATTCTTTTAGCCTCTACAAATTCGCCTGTTTTAGGAACCTCGTATGCAAACAATCATACATTACTTGTCATGTTGTGACCAGCTCATTTTACCAACATCATGTTTTCAAGCGTAATTTTTGTTAAGAACAATTTTTGAGGGAAAATTGCAATCACCATGTTCTAAGGGCAAGTCGCCCTGGGAAGGTTCCCACGATCCTCTGAGGCCCTGTGTGAGAGTAGTTCCCAAAGGCACACACTGAGGGCAGCCGGGGTGGGGGTCCAGCCACACAGTGGGCAGCTGTGTGGAGCGCCTCACGCTCACCCCTGCCAGGCAAGAGGCAGATGTGGCGGGAGTTGTGGGAGACCCCACCCCTGGCCAGCTCCCAGGGCACTGGCTGCTAACCTCTGGGTCTTCCAGGACGTCTGTGAACACCCAGAGGCCAGAGCGCCTTCCAGGAACAGGCTCCATCCTCCGTGACTGCAACCAGCGGAATGTCACTCTTCACTGGGAGCAATCCCCGGGGAGCTGTGTTTCTGAATCCAGAGAGAAGCCGCCCGCTGAATAGTATACATTCTCTAAATTATTAAAGAGCCCGATAGGGCGGCTGCCACATTGGGGTCACCAGTGCGGGTCTCCAGAGCAGCAGCTCCGTGCTCTCTGTGAGGCGGGAATGCCAGCACCCGGCAGCTGCTCTGCATTGCTGACAAAGCCAAGGCCTGCCAGGCTGCGAGTGGGGGAAGGGGATATGGCCGCCACACTCCCTGATGTTGTGAAAACAGGAAGGGCCGCGCCAGAGGGAGCCAGGTCTGCACTTCGGCAAACACACAGGCTCCCTGTCATCTTGGGCATTAGTGGACCTGGCCAGGGTTCCTACCACGTGAACCTCCATGTGGTAGTCACACTCTGTAAGCACGCTTTCTCTCCATCTGTAAAATGGGGCTTACTGGGGACCGGCAGATGGCATCACGGTTATGTCGTTCAACTCCCATATAGTGGACCATGGTTCGAGTCCCAGACCCAGTGCCTTAAAATTCATGCCAGGAACATGTGTGTGCATGTCCAAAATCCTGAGACACAAATGGAGGAGAAGGGACTGCAGCGAGGCCATCGCTCCAGGGGTGATTTCTTGCTTTCTGTCTCTTTGTCTCTGTCTCTCTGGTGAGCGCACTCGCCCTATAACAAAAATCTCTTTAAAACAAAGGTGGGGTGCTTACTAAAGTAGCAAGGCAGGGAGCACCACCCCATTTGGCTCTGTGTGAACTGTGCCTACAGGGGCGCGGTGGCCCCGATTCTAAGGCCCTCAGGTTTAAGGCACGGAGGGCTGGCCTGGCGCTGCAGGACTCTTCGGCTAAACGCAAATGGCTTGTGCCCACCAGTCCGCGTTTCCTGGACAAGCTTCTTGCTTTCAGTCTTTCCTCCCCAACCCCGCCCGGCCCCTCCTTTCCCAGTGGGGCTGAGCAGGGGGAGACTTACAGGGTTGCTGGAGGCTGGCCTAGATTCTGGTCTCACTGATAACGTCAGGCATGTTCTTCATAGGAGGCCCTTGGGGGCCATGTTCAACAGAAGAAATGCCTGTCAGAAGTCTCTAGAAAGGACCGCACATTTCACAGATGGCAGGCCTCCTGGGTGGGGCAGTGATGCTCACTGGGGCATCCTGTCCCAGCAGGGGTGATATTCCTGTGAACACCAGGCTAAGACCCAGATGCACAGAGCTGGACCCTGACAGAGAGCCTGGAGCTATGGCCTCTGCCCTCCTGGCCTACTAGGGATTGACAGAGGCTTCATGGAGGAGGCAGCTTGTGAACAGGAGGCTTAATGGATGAAGGAAAGTTCCAGGGGCCTCTCTGGGCAGCAAAGCCAGTAGGGGGAGTCACTCCCTCCCAGAGTTCCATCTGTGCTTGAGGAGCAGCACTTAGACAGGGAAAACTTCAATAGATGGGGGTCATTCCTTTTAAAGTTTATCTACTTAAGTTTTTCGTGAGTGAGTGAGACACACACAGAGAAGCAGCGCCCTGACAGGGTTCCAGTGCCACAATTCACCCCTAGTCTTCAGCCAGCCAGGATCATGGATAAGTTTGTGCAAAGTATCTTGAGGGAGGTCTCCAGACTTGAACTGGTAACCTTCCCATGTGGAACTGCCTTGTAGAGTTTTCACTGCTGCACCATCATTTGGCCCAAGAAGCCATTCTTTTTATTTTCCTGACAGAGCACGTGTCAAGCATGCACGAGACCGTGAGAGAAGGGTGCAGGGGCGGCGGTGAGCACTCTCCGCAGGGCCTGGTCACGCACTGGCCCTTCCTCTACTCCTCTAGCCTGATGGATCTCGAGCATTCCTGGGCCTGTCTCGAGTCTTTCAGGATGACTGGATGGGGATTTGAACCACAGTCGCCATATGGGATCTAGACCACAAATCAGGAATCCCATGTGCAGTTCTGAGGTCTCAAGTCAGGCTAGAGGTGGCCGGCTGGGAACAGAGGAAGGGAGGGCCTCTACGGTGAGGAAGAGGAGCCGGAGTGTGGGACGAGGATAGGGGATGAGACCAGCAGCCACGTGGTCGAGAACGGAATAAGGCAAACGTGGACCTGCTGACCAAAGCCCAGACCACTTGGAAAGCATGAGAAGCAAAGCCAAGCCTCCACTTCTGGACTGAGCAGAACTCATTTTTCCTGACAGGTGGGAGGATAAACGGATCCAGAAAATGTTCAGAGCAACTCACAGATGGTGCCACAAAAGTGCACCTGTGGTGAGTCAAGGGTCATTGGCAGAGGCCAACGCCTGTCCCAGTGCCTCCTCCGGAGAGGGTTCTGGGCTGGGACAGCAGAAGGTTCTGGACCTCAGAGGCTGTCTGGCCCAGTCTGCTCCTCCGATTGCCATTTTCCTAGTTCAGGGCAGGACCCACCCAGAGCACTGACTCTGCTCAGAGACAGGCAGACAGGACTTCCTCGCGGACTCTTCCCAGGTTTACGGGGGTGCGGAGGGGCATTTGCCCACCCTGCAGGACACAGAAACCTTTTGGCAGGGCTAATTGGGCATCAGTTTCAAGGCCTTGGATATGTACACCTTCCCGGACAGAACTCATGTAGAAATGACGGGCCAATTTCATAGCATCATTTATAACAATAGAAAGTGGGTAACCTACATAGCCCACGGTGGGAGACTGAGTTTCGGAATCAGGTACAGTACTGCAGCCCTTAAAAATCGTGTTCTCAGGGCCAGGGCATGGCATAGTGGTTACCTCGATAGAATCCCACATGGCTGACTGAGGTTCGAGTCCTGGACCCGGTGGCTTGAAACTCATGCCAGGCACATACATGTGTATGCATGCCCAAGATCCTGGGAGAAGAATGGAGGAGAAGGGATTGTGGTGTGACCATCCCCCCATGGGGTGATTTCTCACTTTCCCTCGCTGTCTTTGTTTCTCTCTCTGGCAAGCACACATGCCCTAAGGTAAAAACCTCTAAAAAAAAAAAAAATCATGCTCTCAAAATTTGAGTAAATGAGGAAAAGCTCATAGTATTAGGTTAAAAACAGAAAAATACAAATCTGTATATACCAGCCCCATACAGTTAGTGGCTTCAGTATTGAACAGCATGGGTGCAGTCTCTTTCTGCTTCTATTCCTGACAGCTGTGCTGTGCTGCTCCAGTGAAGCTGGAGCCCAGGTGGTGACTGTAGTTCGAATCCCTGGCCCAGTGGGCATGAAACATGCAGGGCATGGGCATGAGTGCCAAGCTCTCATGGCTGGAAGGCTGGAGGAAGAGGCGGGCAAGACTGGGCCCTGTGGAGGGTGCTTTTTTCCTCTTTCTTTCTCATGTGCACATAAATGCTCTATCATACGGGGGCGGGGGGGGGAAGCTTTAATACTAATTATGTTAAGACGATGTATGAAAACCACATGGAAAAAAAAAGACTGAAACTATCCTGAAGTATATACAGTTTTCTCTGTTAGCAAAATTACAGGAGATTTACATTTTCTTTGTTTAATTTTTCTGCCTTCAAATTTTCAAACAGTGAACAGATCCCTTCTGTAATCAGAACAGTAAGAGGTATATCAGAAGGAGGGAGAAGAGGAGGAAAACAAGAGCCAGGGAAGCTCTGGTTGGTTGAGTTGCCTGGAAAGTGGGGAAGCCGCCTTGCACAGGGCTAGTTTTGACAGGAGGGTTGTACGTCTGGTGGTTGGGTCTTCTCCAAGCTGCAGGGCAAGCTAGCTGACACACCACAAACTCGGCTTGGCTGGTGCGTGTGCGTGTGCATGTGTGTGTCTGCCTGCCTGCATGCATGGGTCTTCCCATCTGTTGCAACCTGGCAGCAAAGTGTTGCCTCTTCAGCTGTTTGTTGGGGCTTGGGTGAATTCTGTTGCTTAAGTTTCTCACTTGCCTCCCAGGCCTGACTTAGCCACTCTGTTACCGACAGTGCCGCTAAGTCTGCTGGGGCTCCAGAGACCTGGGAAGCAGGCGAAAGTTCCTGAGGTGAGTCTCAGGGTGGAGGGAGGGAGGGAGCGGGAAGCTGGGCTGGCTCGCTCACTATGGTTTTGCTGCTGCAGCAGGACTTTAGGACTTCGGGTTATTTGAAGTGGCAAGGATAAAAGGAAGGTGTAGTTTTTCTAAACACATAGCTAGAGGCTTTTGAATTTTTTTACAGGTAGTACATGAGAGTGGTTTTCAAACTTTGGAGCGCTGAGGAATCACTGGGCTGCTTGTTAGCAGCAGTTCCTAGGGTTCAACGCCAGCATTATTTAATCCACTCCATAAGCTTCTACCTGTTCTGGCAGAACCTTCTCTTCTAAGAAACCCAACAGAACTCACTCCTAGAGACCTCACCCTAATGACCTATCACACCCAAGGGCTCCACTTGCAACACCATGGAAGGATTAAGTTTTCACTTAACACCTTTATGATATAACCAAGGCTCAGCACATCCAAACCACAGCAGTAACTGAACTCAATCTGTGGACCCTTTCCCCTCCAGGAGGTTGGGACAGAGGCTGAGTTCGAACCTTCTAGTCACAGTTGGCTTTTCTGGTACCCAGCCTCCATCCTGAAGATATCTAGGGCTCTCTTAGGATATGCCAGGATCCCTCATTAGCATAAAACAGTATATTTCAAGGGTTTTGGGGGCTTTGTACCAGGAACACAAAAGTCAAATATCTGTTTATTATACCACAGGGGGCCTTTGTAATTTGTTGGAGAACACCGCTTGCATCATGACCACACAGGTAGTGTTGGTTGTCTGTCTGGTGGTTGGTTCTTCTCCAGCTGCAGGGCAAGCTGGCTGATACTCGCTCCTGTCATTTCTAGCCTAGTTGTCTGCCATCACCACTGCTGGTACAGGAAACTGGGGTTGGGGTCAGTGGGGAGACAGTAGTTGGGGGTGGGCAGGTTCTCTGCCTCACGCCTCAGGACCCTCAACCTCAAACTCAAAGACCCAGCAAAGAAGCTAAAAGGCAGGGCTGTAATAGCGAGCCCACTAGAGAACAGTAAAGAGGATGCAGTGGGATGGAGGGGTCGCCACGCGCAGACACCCAGAGCTTAAGACGCGCCTCCCATTTGTGAGTTGGGGTACCTCAATCCATGTCCGGCGGGAGAGGGAAAGCATTTGTCATTGCACTGAAGTTACTGGGGCCGGGGAAAGCTTCCTGCCCTCTCCCGAGGACCTGGGCAAAGAGCCTGGCAAGACTCTGCCATACTCTCAGGACTTTGGGCCACACCTACCACTTAGAGAGAGCACCCGAAGTCGCCTCGGGTCACAGCTGTGGCCCAAGGACAGCTCAGGATACTGGGCAGAGTTTGAAGACAGGCAGCTCTCTAACTCACCAGAGAGCCCGGACGTTGACTGTAATTCATTTTGGTGCCTTCAAATTTCAGGCTCGTTTATCCAGGTCAGGAACCATTTATTTTGCATCTAACAAGTCAAGGCCTGCCGTCATCTCTCCAGCATATGGCCTGTTCACGTCCCGGCTCCCTGCAGCTGTCAGGCCGTGCTGGCCACGGGAGGCTGACTCTGCAGGTTTCACACCATCGGCTGGCAGGGCCAGTTCCACCATGCAGCTGTGCAGGGAGGGGGCCGGCCCCTCTGGCTTCCCCAGCCACCCCTAACCTGCTTTCCAGAGAAAGAGGAGGGCGCACTCCTGGCAGGCAGCTGATGCGAGTCACTCATTTCCTGGGAAATGTTCCAGCAACCACTGGGGGGGAGGTGGGGGGTGTCACTCTGGAATGCCTGCTAGCCTGAATGGGATCAGAGAAAGCTCCCAACACCCAGCAGTGCATCCCGTGGCAACCCTTCTACCCTGAAGTGCCCTTCCACACCTCTGCAAAGCAGGCTGGCTGAGGCGATGCAAGTTTGAATACCAGTTTATCATTCCTCTAAAAAAATGATCTTGGGGAACCAGCAGTTAGCGTAATGGCTACGTTGCTGGACTTCCACACAGTCGACCGCGGTTCGTGTCCCGGACCAGGTGGCTTGAAACTCACGCCGGGTGCGTGTGTGTGTGTGCCCAAGATCCCGAGAGGAGAATGGAGGAGAAGGGACTGTGGCGTGACCATTCCCCCTGGGGGGTGATTTCTCGCTTTCTGTCTCTATGTCACTCTCTGTCTGGTGAGCGCACGTGCCCTATAGTGAAAACCTCTCCCCCTAAAGAAGATCTTGGAGCCACTAGATGGTGTAGTGGTTATGGCACTGGACTCCCACATGGTTGACCGAAGTTGGAGTTCTGGACCTAGCAGCTTGAAACTCATGCTGGGTGTGTGTGTGTGTGTGTGTGTGTGTGTACCCAAAATCCCGAGAAGAGTAGGAAGGAGAGGGATTACTGTGCAGTCATCCCCTCCCCCACCAAAGAATGGTTTCTCACTTTCTCTCTGTCTTTGTGTCTCTGGGAGGGTACACACGCTATAACAAAAATCTCTCTCTAGGGGGCCTGCAGGTGGCATGGTGGTTAAGGTGCTGGACTCATACCTGGCTGACCATGGTTCGAGTCCCGGGCCTGGCAGCTTGCTTTCTTACTTTCCCTCTACCCTCACTCTAGTAAGCACACATGCCCTACAGCGAATTCAAAATAATAAAATTAAAACATTTTAAATTATTTCCGGATATATGAATAACATAAAGAACATCTGTCTTCACCTCCCAATTTAAAATATAAAACCACACCTGTAAACAAAGCTCCTCTGCTCCTTTTTTATCTTTCTCCGATTCTGTGGCTTTGCCCACGCCCACTATGCTGAGTCCAGCCTGCCTATCTGTATCTATCTACCAACTACTCCTAGAGAATGAACCACCATTTACACAGTATCTTTCACGTTTTGGGTTTTCTGGTTGAGGTGACATTCGTGGAACATACGCTAACCATGTTAACGTGTGCGGTTGGGGCATTTGGTGCATCCAGTACTGGGCAGCATCGCCTCTGCACGTGCGGGTTGAACCTGCCCGACGGAGACCGCCCTTCCAGTCTTTTGCAAGTGGCTTTTGCATCAGTGCTGTCTGCCGGGTCCACCTGTGTCGGGGTACACAGCCCAGCTGGGGGATCTCGTGGCTAAATGGAGGCTTCTGTGTATCTATTCACAAGTGATCCGTTCTGGTGGGGAGGGGTGGCGAAGGGGCTGAGAACATGTCACCCCCAGATAACGCCTCTCTGACTTAGTGACTAATTCGAGTAAAAAGTACTTGAAAACAACAGATGCAAGGACACTTTGGGTTTCCTTCTTTTTCTTAAAAGCAGCAGAAGAAACTCCTAGTGAAATGGATCCTCCCTAAAAGAGGCTTTATCACCAAGGACGGGAAGCCAAGGCTGAGAGAAACCTGTTACAAACAACCCTGATAAACCCACCCTGATTTTCCTCTCTGCTCCACCCAGTTGACGAACCTCGCCCATGCCCTTTGCCTTCACCATGCTTAGCTGCACGCAGTATCCAAGCATTCAACACTCACTGCTTCATTGGGTCTTCATATGTGAGAACTTTCACATACATGTAAAAAGGGGGGGGGGCAAGCGTGTCTACTTTTCTCCTGATTGTCTTATCAGTTTAGTTTAAAATTCTTAGTCCCAGCTGGAGACCCTGAGAGGCTACAGGAGAAACTGGTCTCCTCCGGCGGTTTCCAGTCTCAGGATGATGTAATCCTGCCTCCATAAGCACACGCCACAGGTCCGCTGCGGCTCCAGACCTACGAGGGGTCTCCAGTGTTCATTGAAGTGGTGCTAGGTGATATTCCCATACGCTTGGCGACTGGCGGTTTACCTACAGTAACTTCACACTCCGACAGCGACAGAGACAGCACGTTCTATTCAAGATGCTGTGCAGAGGCAGAGCAGGTTAGTAACCACTCTCTGCAACCTTTATATTTTAAAGAAGAATTATTTAATTTTATTTATTTATTCATTTCTTTTCATTTGACCAGGAAGAGGCAGACAGAGAGAGAGAGAGAGAGAGAGAACAAGCCACCAGGTCCAGGACTTGAACCATGGTTGGCCATGTGGGCGTGTCCAGTGCCTTAATCACCATGCCATCTGCTGGTCTCTCAGTAACCTTTTGAAGATGTGGAATCTGAGATTCAGAGAAGCTGGGTCACAGAGCGAGGAAAGTTACAGGTAGGACGCCCGCTCGGTGTGTCTGAGCCCACGATGCTCTCCTGAGAGTAGGGAGGTTCTCGCCCTCCTCGACGGAGCGGCTGCACCTCACGGGTGCACACACACTCGGTCTGCCAGCCATCTCTGCGATCCCCACGGTGAAGGCTTGCCAAGACCATGCAGAGGAGACCTGCAGGAGGGTCTCTGTCACGAGGGCCACGCAGGGCACCAGGGTGGACTCTAGAAGTTCACAGCCAGCTTCTTTACTGGGGTCAACCTGCCTCGCGCCGAGATCGCACTGGCAGTGCGCCCAGATCTAGGAGGCCATGAGAAAAAGCTCCAGTAAGAAAGACTTCGCAGAAAAGGCTGACGTGGGGACCTGGGCACATCTGCGAGCCCCAGGAAAGCATGTGGCAGGGGCGGCACCTAACACACCTCGTCTCTCTGAGCCTTCCAGGGGTACCAGGTCCTTCCTGCCACCTCTCCCAGAGCAGGCACATCCCAAAGCAGAGGGTACCTCGCCATCACTGTTCACTTCACGGAGCAGAGCTGAGATGTGAGGACACCAAGGCCACGTGGCGTCTGGGCCTGGGCTTCTCAGCCTGCAGAGAGCGGT
>NW_006159850.1:12859324-12879703 GCF_000334495.1 Tupaia belangeri chinensis | reverse complement strand
GGTTCTCGTGCGTCAGAGAGCGGCTCAGGCCCGGGAGCAGGCCTGGAGCTGAGGCGGGGGCGCCCACGCGCAGAGCATACTTGGCAGCAAACTTGGTCCAGCCGCCACCCTCAACCACGAGTTTCTCTGCATCCTTCAGCTCTTCTGGGCCTTGCACTCAAGTCTCCGCGGTCCGACAGGGGTCCTCCAACATGGAGTGTTGACGCGGAGGCCCCCTCAGCCTGCCCTGCATCCTGCCATGCGGGTGCAGCCACGGGCCATTTCACCTGGTGACCTCAGGCAAGTTTCCTCCTCTGAGAACCGGAGGAGGTGACCTGCGAGGAGCCTCTGGCACAGGAGACCACCCGGTCATTTGTTGTTGGGCTGAGAGCTCTGACCCTCCCCCAGGAGCCCACTGTTCTAACAGCACTCCCTGCTCCTCTGGGGTCTCAGTTATTTCAGTCTTCCCAACACGCCTGAGCAATTCCAGTTCTGGCTAAAGACTGACACCAAGAGGCAGAGGACTCTACCCGAGAGCCTGTTCTAGGCCACACTCCACCAATCACACCATGCCACACCAACTGCACCAGTTGCATGTTCATCCCACCACAACCATCTCCTGGCTGCCCCCAGTGCCTGCTGGGGCCAGCAGACCACCGCTCCCCTGCTGCCTGGTCCTCCTGGTCCTCCTGTGGTGTCGGCCACTTGGTGAACCTGCGGCACAGCCCTTGTGAAGACAGGTCCTGGGCTGAGGGATGCCAGGGGTCCTGGTCCCTGCTTCCATCTTATCTCCTGCAGGGTATAGCGTGTTCCGGATTTAGGTATTCAAGTGTCCCCACAGCCCCGAGAGGCCTAGTGTGGAGCTCCTAGAGAGAGTGCTGCTCCCCGGGAAATGGTGACAGCACAGGGGAGGCTTGTTTGTCTCAGTCTTCTGCATGGTCTTAGGGCAGTGTCTTCGGTAATGAGAAGGCACCAGATGCCCTGGAAACCTGACACACTCATCTGGGGAATGAAGACAAAGGGCCGATGGCGCAGGCCAGGCCAGGAAGCTCAACTCTCAGGGAGTCTCTGGACACTGTAGGACCAGCACAGGTGTCCCCAGGACGTCTCCATCAGTCACTCACGCAGAGAGGGGAGGGGCACCGTGCCAGCAAGAGCTGCCTCGTGGCCTCACAGCACCGCTTCAGTCTTTCCACTTCCATTTCCTGCAAACATTTTCCTTAGCAGGTCCCAAGCCCTGTATAAAGGGCCACGGCTCCTTTGGCAGTTACTTTAGTTCTCACTAACGGTCAATCTGAGGAGCTAGCATGGTGGTTGGGGTGCTGGATTCCCACATGGCTGACCACGGTTCGAGTCCTGGGCCTGCCTGATGGCTTGCTTTCTCACTTTCTCTGTCTGGTGAGCACACATACCCTATAGTAAAATGAAACAAATAAAAGTAAAATTAAATAATTCTTAAAAAACAAAAACAAAAAACAGTAGGCTGGGGCCAGCAGGTGGAGTGGTAGTTTGGGGTTGGACTTCTACATAGTTGACTGTGGTTTGAGCCCTGGACCTGGTAATTTGAAAATCACATTGGGGGGAACCAGCAGTTAGCGTAATGGCTATGTCGCTGGACTCCCACATAGCTGACCGCGGTTCGCGTTCCGGACCCGGTGGCTTAAAACTCACGCCGGACGCGTGTGCGTGCGTGCCCAAGATCCTGAGAGAAGAATGGAGGAGAAGGGATTGCAGCGTGACCATCCCCTCTGGGGGGTGATTTCTCACTTTCTGTCTCTATGTCTGTCTCTGGTGAGCGCATGCGCCCTATAGCGAAAACCTTTAAAAAAAAAAATCACATTGGGGTGGGGCTGGTGGGTGGTAGCATAAAGGTTAGGGTGCTAGACTTTCACACAGCCGAACGTGGTTTGAGTCCCAGACCTGGAGGCTTGCTTTCTCACTTTCTCTCTTGCTCTGTCCCTCTCTGGTCAAATTAAAATAAATAGTTAAATAAAAGACAATTCTTAAAAAGAAAAAAAGGGAATCATACTGAATATGTGCGTTTGTGCCTAAAATCCCGAGAGGAGGATGGAGAAAGCACTGCAGCATGGCCATCCCCTGCGGTGATTCACCTTCCCTCTTACTGTCCCTCCGTTAAGCACCAACCCTATGGCAAAAACCTCAACGACAACGAAGTGTCTAGTGTCAGCCCTGGTTCAAACAATGCTGATAGAAAAGGTGACTTTTATTTTGTTTAATTGTGAGATGGCATGCATGCTTATCAGAAAGATAGAGGAAGACAGCACCACTAATGAGGTGTGGTCACACTGCAATCCCTGCTCCTTAAATTCTCTACCACACCAGGATTAGGGCACACATGCACGCACCACCATATTTTGTAAGCTACTGGGGCCAGGACTTGAACTATGGTCGACTATGTAGGATCTGACTTTCCGTAACCACTAGGTAATTGGGCCATCCCAAAAAAGGTGACTTTTTTGTTTGTTTGTTTAAGGTTTTTGCCATAGGGTGGATGTGCTTGCTGGAGACACAGAGAAACAGAGAGAAGAAAGTGAGAAAGCACCCCAGGCTGTATGGTCATGCGGCAATCCCTTCTTCATTCTCCTCTTTGGGGCATGCATACACACACTCCTGGTCTAATTTTCTTTCTTTCTTTTTTTTTTTTTTGAGAGTTTTTTGCTATAGGGCGTATGCAATCGAAGAGAGACAGAAAGTGAGAAATTACCCCCTAAGGGGGCATGGCCACGCCACAATCCCCTCTCCTTCATTCTGCCCTTGGGATCTTGGACCCACACACACATGTGCTCGGCGTGAGTTTAAGCCACTGGGTCCGGGACTTGAACCGTGGTCGGCTACATGGGAGTCCAGTGACATAGCCATTACGCCAACTGCTGGTCCTTCTTTCTTTCTTTTTTTTTTTTAAAGAATTCCTTTGTTTAAACTTTATTTTTCCATTTCTTTCTTTCTTTTCATTTGACCAGAGAGGGAGAGAGTAAGAGAGAAAGTGAGAAAGCAAGCTGCCAGGTCTGGAACTTGAACTGTGGTCAGCCATATGGGAGTCCAGTGCCTTAACCACCATGCCACCTGCTGACCCCTCCCCCCCAAAAAAATTTAAAATATGAAAATATGGGACACAAAGTAGGGATCTACGAAGTTGGGAGGAAGGGTTCTATAATAGAATGGTGTAAATTGCTGAGAGCTCATCAAAGCTGACATTTTTTTTTTTGAAGAGAGGGGAAAAAAAAGATCCCTAATGTAGTTTACATATGTTCTGACAAGCGGCCCAGTTTTGTCACAAGGGACTAGACTAGAGGGGCTTTTCAAAAGCCACGGGCAGGTGAGGAGTCGTTGCGTGGGGGTCAGCTGTGTGGCAAACCTGCAGGGAGAAGACACGCCCAACCAGGACATGGCAGAAAGGGACCGACCCTCCTGTAGCACGTGACCTCAGTCTCTAACAGACTGTGTGTGAGGCCTGTCGAGGGCCGGGTCCTGACAGGATGGGCAGGGCACACAGTGAGGCTTCTCACGGACATGTATGACCTCTCTCCATGCCTTGGAGCGGAGTGAGAACAGCAAACCTGCCTGTGCCAAGGAGCCAGCAAGCTCTTGCAGCTTTTGCCTTAATCTTGAAGGCTTCGAAGGTGTGACCATTCACTAAAAAGTAAAACCCTGACTCACCATGAGCTCAGAGCCATTTCTTCACAGGATTACAGGGCACTTTTAAAGTAGGCAGAGGAGCCAGCTCACGGACTGTGGAACCACTGGCTGCTGAGATGAAGACTGTGCGACACCGGAGGCACCTGTAAGTCCAGGGAAGAGCTGGGAAAACAGCCATCCAAGCGGCAGTGAACTGCAGCTGGTGCACCACAGCCCCATGAGGCAGGACGGCCACCTCAGGTCTCCGCTGGCACCTCCAGCAAGTCTGGGTGTCTTATGCTAATAAACATGCTGGCTGCTCTTAGGAGAAAGGACTGCCCTCCATTATTCCTGGGTCCCAGTGCAGGACCATTAAGTGAGACCTCACAGGCGACTTGACACTAACCTGAAACGCTCTAGAACATCCACTTCTAGAATCTCTACCAGAGTGCCCGGGAACAGGCAGCATGTTCAAATGTGTAATAAGATTCAAAACTAGTAACTACCTAGTGCTCACGGTCAGGTCTTGGTCACACGGGCTCTAAGTCTTAGGGGCCTGGACAGGGAGCTCTGTGAGAGCAAGGTCTGTCATTGATGCTGAGGTGTCGGGGTTACTCACGCCTTTTCAAGACCAGAGGATGGAGTCTCAGAAAACACCTGTGGTCGAGGTCAGATGTCTGAGCAGGAAGTGGATCCTGGTCTTTGGAACTCTACCTTCACCCAACCTATTCACGTTACTCAGGCAGCACACACACCCAGGTAGGCTGTGGGTTTAATGCTTTTCATATATGAGCGGTCTCTGCATCCAATTCCCTTTTCACCAAAGAGACACCCTCCTCCTCGCTGCTTCCTAGAAAACATCTGACTAGGCAGGAAGTTTGGAATGTAATTTTCTTAAAGAACATAAAAAAGAGAAGATCCCTTTGGAATATTCTTTTGACAAATCATAAATTTAAAAATTACTGAGAGTACATGTGAAGTTGATTTTTCCTTGGGAAGAGGAAGAAGTCTAAAAGGAAAAAAATCCTTAATTCTGCAATAACCTTGTCTGATTTTCAGCCCTGTAAGAACTTGTCAGGAATCCACTCAGGAGAAAGAGATAAAGAGGGGAGCCCGAGACAAACCGGTCAGGTGTCTGACTTGGCGTCTCACCCACACTAGTGAATTCCCTTCCCTAGCTCTGCAGGGCAAGGTGGACCTCAGAAAAAAGCCACATGGTCCCCAAGAATTCACATAGCTGGTCAGCTCTCTCGGCCATGGCTGGCAAGGCCTCTGTGGCCTGGCCGGGCTGGAATGTGCTGGCTGGGCCAGGAAGGGTTTTGCAGAAGCTTAAAGGGAAGGCGTGTGATGGCATCCTCCCCACCAGCTTCTCAGAGGACCAACTTTTATTTTATTTATTTATTTAAGAACCAACAAAAGTAAAATGGACAAAACCATGTGAGATCAAGACACTAGACAAAACTTCAGTATAGAAAAGAAGACCTTGCTGGGAAACAGCTCATGAGAAAGAAACACGGGACATTTCACAGACGTACAAAAGCTCACATTGTAAACAGGATTAAGCTGCAGTCGATTTCCCCGTAACATCAAGGCTTCATTTTGCTCAACCTGAGATCTCGCTCGATTTCAAACTGCCTGTGATCCACTCGGTCTAGGAAAGCTTTCCGTTCAATGTACCTAGAAGAAAATGAAAAAAAAAAAAGAAAGAAAAAAATCAGCAGAATCCAGATGGAAAACGTTACAATCTTGTCATAGAACTTTAGGGGAAGAAGAACGAACACAGGCTCCATCAAGCACAGACCGTCACACACTGGCTGGGCAACACCAACACCTGGGCAAGACTCCCCGAGCCTCATTTTCCCCACAGCAACACGACATGGTGACGCTGTATTAACCAGCCGGGGTGCTACTGAGTTGGTGGGTGAAAGAAAACTATGCATCCTGCAATATGCCTCAAAATGTGAGCAGGTGCCTCTGAAAATGGAAGAAACGGGACGGGAGCAACGTCCTGGGGCCGTGGAGGTGCCGGGAGCTGGGGCTCAGGGGTGTGCCCTTCGGAAGGTAGTTAATTGCTTTTGGTGCTTTCCTGCTCTCCTTTCTCTCATCTTGGTATCCTCCACCCAGTTTGGGGCCCAGCTGCTTCTGTTAGGAACACAAGGGAGGACTTTCCTTAAGTTCCTTCATAGCAACGAGGTGCGGGGCCTCCGCGGCCCACATGGTGTCCCCTCGAAGGCTAGCGCTTTACTCCACACTGGGCCAGGTCAGCAGACAGGCCCTCCCTCGGTCCTGCAGGATGGGCAGGATGCACAGGCTGCACAGGCTGCAGCGCTGCCCGCCTGTGAGAGCTGGGGTGAGGACTGTCGAGTGAGGTGGGCTGCTTGACGAGACACAGCTGCCCTTAATGCATCTTCCTGCCATGAAGTGTGCCGCGACGTGCCTGGGGGGAGATCTCTGCTGCTAATTAATCTACTGAGAGAGCAGAATTGCCATCGAAGATGTGAGACATAATTGAATCTCTGCACTAATTTTTCTTTTGTTGCGCTGTGGAAAATGCGCATCTGTTGTTACAAGGTCATTACATTTGTGGGGAGAACACGACCCAGCTCAGGCTCAGGTTCAGGGCTGCCTTCCCTCCCAATAGTGTCCAGCGAAGTGCTGTCCATCCACTGGCTTTCCAGCCAGGCCTGAGCCCCGACCTCCACTGTCCTGCAGAGGGCTGTCCAGAAACGCACAGGCTCTGAGGCCGGGGGGCTCTGAGTCCGAATCCTGACTGTCACGTGCTGGCTGTGTGACTTTAGGCAAGACACATAACCTTGCCAAATCTGTTTCTGGAGGGAAAGGGCGAATCACTCGTCCTCTGAAGGGTTGTGAGAGTTAGATGAGACGAACAGCATGTACACAGCTGGCCCAGCACAGGTGCTCTGGGAGAGGGTAGCTAGTGCTGTCGCCTTGTCATTTTAGGAAGCCAGCTGCCACCAGGGTCCCCAGGATTGCAGATGGTCCAAGTCTGAATGCATGTTATCAGCTTCGGCAACCACTGCCCGGGCTGGGTCAGAACTACGCTGCTGGTCAGAACCCTCACTGAGGCCAGAACGGCTGGACACCCGAGGGCACGGTTTGATGCAAGCTCTCACGGTCGGGGTTGTCAGTTGTTGTGAGTGCGAAAACACAGGATGCCTGGTTCAACTTGAATTCCAGACTCCCTGGCAGATAGGGAAGTGGCAGACTCTGAGGATCCCTTATGATAGGGAGCGAAAACAGGGCAGGAGAGGGAGTGAAGTCACTCACGAGAACCAGCTCGCCTCCTCCCACCACCTACAGCCCTGTGATGCACAGTGGGGTTGCTAACCGAAATCGGCTGAGGGGCTTCGTCCCACGAAAACCAGGCATCCCTCTATCCCAGTCCAACCAGCCGAGGTACAGCCTGTTACCATGGAGATCAGTGTTGCAGAAAGGGTGCTCTAACTGCCCACTGGAAGTGCCAGCAGAAAAGAGGGATGAGCCCCGCAAGAGGAGGAAGCGGTACTGAGCTCAGGATGCTCACTGAGCGAGGGTAAAGGCCCTGTGGTTCCGGGAAGCCCATGCTGGGTCCCGCTGAAGAGCGAAGCCCCGGATGGGTGCTAACCAGGCAGGGGGTGCAGTTCCGGCTCAGGGAAGGCCTCCGATGGAAGGACAGCATGTGCTGGTTGCAATGAACTCTCCTGGGAACCCAGACAAAGGCCATCGGGCCAGGCCTGGCGACTTTACTCCCCTGTTCACGGCCATCTGCAGCTGCTACAGGATCCCGGCGGCGGCCTTGGTTTATCGCCAGGAGCTGACCCTGAACAAAACGTCCACTGGACATGGACTCCCCCACCTCAGGGAGCCAGGAAAGGAGCCGAAGGCGAGTGGCTCTGACAGGTGCTATTTGTGTGACTCCGGGCAAGACACTGTTCTGTGCCTTTTATTTCTCTTCTCTGTAAACAGGACTAAAGTGACAATGCCCCTCAGATGAAACTCCGTAAGAAGTGCTCTGTAAACAGTAAACCAACACAGTCAAGAGGACTGTGATGGGTATGGGGTCTCGCCCCCTGTTTCTGATTTGACCAAATCACCACAGAGCCTCTGAACCTGGGTAGTCAGAACAGAGACCGAGAGACCAAATGCCCCAGAAACAGGAAGCGCTTGTCAGGAAGGTCACCTCAGGAAGTTTTAGGCACTTTAACTGGGTCACAGTCCCAGAACAGAACTGCTAACTGACAAGTGCAATGGGAATCGTGGCTCTTGCTCATTTTCCATCGTGGTGCTTTTCTGGTTGTGCCCAGTTCTCCTGGGGACACAGCCTGATTTAGCTCCTTCCATGGGGAGGCCCAAGGTGGGGGTGCAGCACCCCGTTCTGCCACCATTGTTTTTAGTGGCCCATTTAAGAGGTAGCAACTTCCATTAATAAAGTATGCTAATAGCATCGAGAACCTGAGGGGTTTCCTAGCCTCTCCTTTAGGAACCAGGTTAGACACAGTAATAGGCTCTGACTTCTGCTGGACCTTCCACGGTCAATTACGTTTCTGACACCGATTTTCCTGAGATCTAGGCCGATGGGGGAGGAAGAAATGGAGGAAGAGGACAAGGCAGAAACTTCTGCCAGGGAGTCTGTCAGGAATAAGTCTGAGAGCCCACCCCTAGGAGGTCAGAGAGCTTACAGAATAGGAACCCCACTTCCTGGACATCCTGGGCTGAGCGGCCTGAAGGGCCTCCTGCACGCTGGTCAGCAGAGGAGCAAGCGCAGGGAGGCTCTGGGACACCAAGGCTGACACAACCCAGGGCGACTAGGCTGCGTCATTACCGGGGTGCTCGGAGCACAGCCAGCGTCCGGTTCCCTAAGCACTCAGTACAGCCCCAACTTGGGGCAGAGCAAGGCTGAACCCCAGTTCCCAGCATCACAGAGAACAGGCAATGGGTACACTGAATAAACTGAAGTTCCAGGACCCACGTAACGAGATACAGGTTTTTCTGCCCTGAGACATGCGACTGAGGTAAGGATTCTGCCCAACGCCGCACAGGCTGCATGAGCCACACAGGCCACCCTTGCCAGCCCCTGCCCCAGGCCTAACTGGAAGACATCTCGAGGACAGTGGTTTGAATTAATTTTCCCCTCCACTGCCTTCTTCTCATATCATCTCAAGGCTGTGCTGGTTCCAAAAGAGTGACTCTTGGGGGTTACAGAGAGAGATTTTATTTTTTGGAGAAAGAAAATTATTTTCTCCAGCCTCTCCTTCATGCTTCTCCAAGTCACAAAAACACCTGGTTTCTAAGCACCGAGCTCCATGACCTTCATCTTTAAAAAAAATAAATTATTGACTTATTTAATTCCATTTGTTATTATTATTTTTAATTCGACTATAGAGAGACACATAGAAGAGAAAGGGAGAGCGAGAAAGCAGGCCGCCAGGTCGAGGACCTGAGCCACCACTGCCCCTGTGGGAGTCCAGCGCCCCAACCACCACGCCACCCGCTGGCCCCCAAGACCTTCATTTGACTGGGCAGACCTCGGCAGCCAAGTCCAAAGCTGTATTTCTCTTGTTTCTATACCTCGACTTCTTCCCCTAAGCCCGCAGGCCTCCACCTTAGTGGGAGAAAGTGTGTTGCTGAGGACGACCCCACCAGGAACTTGTGCACTCGGCCCCAGGGCCAGAGGGAAGCCATGCCCAACACCGAGTGCAGTCTGCAGGCACTGCGCGGCGGGAGCTCGGGGGGAAGGCAGTGGTATTTGCTGCACACGTGATGACGGCTCTACACGGGCATTTCACCAGCTCCGCTGACGGGGATGATGCCTGGATGGATGCGTCACCCGATGTACTGTGGCCGCCTCTGTTGGGTGGTCAGTTCTAACCCAACAGGGCTGCTGAACAAAGGCCATGGCTGGCTGCTGCTGGCCAGGGCCAGGGGCAGGGGTGTTTGCATGGTGCCAGGGCCCGGGAGCTGCTCTGGGCTGGGCTGTTCTAGGTGCTGGTGACAGTGAAGAAGACACCCCTGGGGCTTACGGAAGATGAAAACAGCACCAGATGCGTCGGTCATTTTTTTTCTTTTTGGAAGTTCTACTGGGTCTTTGTAAAATCTGCTAGGCCACATTTTTATGGTTTCCTCTTCCTGTAAATATTTTCAAGTTTATTGTTTACTTCTTTGAACACAGCAGGCATAAATGTTTTAAAATCAGTATCTGATATTTTCATTGTCTAAATTTTTTGCAGATCTGATTCTGTGTCTGCTGTTTCTCAAGATGCCTTTTACTGTTTGTTTCATTTTAAAAATTTTGCTATAGGGTGTGTGTGCTTGCCAGAGGGAAAAAGAAGTGAAGAGGCCCCCCTAAGGGCAGGAGGTCATGCTGCCATCCCGTCTCCTTCACTCTCCTCTCAGGATTCTGGGCAAGGACGCGCACACATGCACAAACATGTCTATGTGTTTCTCAAGCCACTGAGTCTTGTACGCAAACCACGCAGTTGGTCACATGGGATCCAGTCACTTTATCCATTTATTTTTAAATTACTTATCATTATTATTTTAAAATGGGCTACAGGGAATGTGTGCTCACCAGAGAGAGACAGAGAAAGAAAGAGAGAGGTGGGGGGGGAGAGGGAGAAAAAATAGTGAGAAAGTAAGTCACTAGGTCTGGGACTCGAACTGGCTGGCCCTGTGGGAATTTAGCGCAGTAACTGCCATGCCACCTGCCAGTCCCTGGGATCCAGCCACTTTAACCACCATGCCACTGGCTGGTCCAAAATGCCTTGGTTCTTTCTTTTTCTTTTAGTTTTTGTTATAGAGCACATGTGCTCACTACAGAGACAGCAAGGTGGGGGTGGCGGGGGAGAGGGAGAGCAGGAGAGAGAGAGAGAGAGAGAGAGAGAGGGGGGGACAGAGAGAGAAATCACCACTGGGGAGGAGGGCGAATGGCCAAGTTGTCACTCTTTTTTCAGTCTTCTTTCAGGATTTTTTTTTTTTTTTTTGGAGATGTTTTTGCTATATGGCTCGTGTACTCACCAGGAAGACAGAGAGAGACAGAAAGTGAGAAATCACCCTCCAGGGGGGATGACCACACCGCAATCCTTTCTCCTCCATTCTCCTCTTGGGATCTTGGGCATGCACACACATGTGCCTGGCAGGAGTTTAAGCCACCGGGTCTGGGACTTGAACTACGATTGACTACGTGGAGTCCAGCTATGTAGCCATTACGCCATCTGCTGGTCCCACAGGATTTTTTAAAAAAATGATTATTTTATTTAACTTTATTTATCCATTTACTGATTTATTTCAATTTGACTTGGGGGAAAGGGAGGAGAGAAAGTGAGAAAACAAGCCGCCAGGTCCAGAACTCAAACTGCGGTTGGCCATGTGGGAGTCCAGTGCCCTTAACTACCATGCCACCTGCTGGCCCCTCTTCTCTCGGGATTTTAAGCATACACACACATGTGCCTGGTATGTTTCTCAAGCCACTGGGTCTGGAACTCAAATCATCAGTCAGCCACGTGAGATCCAGCCAGACGCCTTAACCGCCCCATCACTGGCTGGCTAGATGCCTTGCTTCTTTGTGTGAATATTTTAAAATAGTAAAACTGCCTTTAAAAATTGGAACATGGTGGTTAAGAGTGCTGGACTCCCACATGACCAAATGTGGTTTGAGTCCGGGACCTAGTGGCTTGCTTTCTCACTTGCCCCCCTCTCTTACTCTTGTCGCTCTCTGGTCAAATTAAAATATAAATAAATAGGGGCCAGCAGGTGGCATGGTGGTTGAGGCACCAACACTCCCACACGGCTGACCACAGTTCGAATCCTGGACCTGGTGGCTTGCTTTCTCACTTTCCCTTTCTTTCTCTCTCTGGTCAAATTAATCTTTTTTTTTTTTTTAAAAAACAGTTTTTGCAATAGGGCATGTGTGCTTGCCAGAGAGGGACAAAGAGAGAGAGAGAAAGGGAGAGAGAGAGAGGGAGAAAAGGAGAGAGAGGGCTGATGGCCACACCACAACCCCTTCTGTATTTTCCTCTCAGGAGACATGCGCCTGGCGTAGTTTTCAAGCCATTAGGTCCAGGACCTGAACTATGCAGTTGGCCATGTGGAATCCAGCTGCCTTAGCATTCACGCCACCAGCTGACCAGAAAATCATAATCTTTTAACCTCAATCCATTCTTACTTTAACTAGAATTGCTTAACTGTAGTATTTTATCACCACTCATCTGAATTTCTGATAAATGAGATCAATTTAAACGTGGTGTTAATAAATAGGTCGCAGTTTTATAATAAATATTGCAGTGTCCAAGCACTACTCATAGGTATTAAGATGGGATGTCCCTGCTCTGTGTCAGCAAGGTGACTGTGTCCAGCCTTGTGCTCCTGGGGACGCTCCACACAGCCCCTAGAGTAACCTCCCCAGGGGGCTGATGCCTTTGCTCCTGTGACAGAAGCCGGGGGCCTGGCTGTCCCTACATCCCTCCTTTGAACACTGGGCATTGGGCATGCTTCTCGGCAGAAATCCCTTCACCCTTCTCAACATCACACACTTAGGAGTCGGCTTGCGGGTTCTGAGCATATTGGAAAAGCTCACCTGGCAGCTGGGTGCCTGGCTGTTGGCTCCAGGACATTTCCCCTTATGGTGGAGGGTAGGAGGGGAAGAAGGAGAAAGGGACAGGTATTTGTGACAGGCTCTCACTGTGCTGTGGTCCTTCTGCCCAGCTTCCCAGTTAGCTAGGATTAGAGGCGTGTTCAACTACACCTGTGTGTTCTGGCTGGCACCAAAGCTGTGCCTCCCTGCAGATCCGGCCTCCCAGCAGTAGTGACCCCACTGTGCCACTGCTGTCTGGCCTCTAGACTCTGATCCTGCAGCTTAGTAATTAACCCTGGCGGTGCATCCGAATCACCCGAGGAGTGATGTACAGATACAGGTATCAGGCTAGCTGGTAGAGTGGAGGATGCGTGGCTGGAGCCCACACGGTCAGTTGTACAGTTCCAGTCCAGATCTCGGAGGCCTGAGAGGCCCATTGGGTGCATGTGTGTGCATTCCCCAAATCCCAAATGAGAGATGGAGAAGGAGTTGTGGCATAGTTGTCTCCCACGAGGGATGCTTTTTCACTTTGCCCCTCATCTTTCACTGGCGAGCACACATGCCCTCTGACAGATTAAAAAGAGAAAAAAAAAAGAGAGAGGAGGCAGGTCACATGGTTAAGGTGCTGGACTCACACATGGCTGACTTCAGTTCGAGTCTTAGACCTGGTGGCTTGAAATTCATGCCAGGCCCAGGTGTGTGCATGCCCAAAATCCTGGATGGAGAAAAGACTGCAGCATGGCCATCCTTCCAGGGGGTAATTTCTCACCTTCCGTCTCACTGTCTAGTCTGTCTCTCTCTGGCAAGCACATGATCCCAAAAGAGATAAATAAATAAAAAAGAAAAAGATACAGATATCTGTAACCTACCTATTCTGGATTCTGGATGCAGTGACTCTGTATAGGTGTGGTGTTGTCACCTGAACTTCAGAAATCTTCCCCAGAGGATTCTTGAGTTTAGACAAGGTGAGAACCAGAGCTACCATTCTCTCCCTGGACAAGGGGTCGGGCCCTCCCTGTCTGTAGGAGCCAGGAGAGGAGAGCGAGCGGGTCGCAGGGGTGGCTCTGCGGAAAGCAGCTGCTAAGAGCCAGTGGCAGAGCAGGGCAGGGAAGCCATCAGCTCTGCCTTGGAAAACACCTTCAGGTCTGTGTCACCACCTGGCCAGCAGGTAGAGGCCTCAGACAGAGGAGGGAGGAGAGCACAGAAGCGGGGTGCCAGCAGCTGTTCCTGAACCCAGTGATGTGCTTTTCCATTGCGAGGGAAGTCCTCACTGGGCAGATCACAAAGATGTCCTTTGTAATCTGGTTTTCTCTTCTTGTCTCCATTTTATTAACTCTCCCCCATCTTCAACCACTCCTCACTTTCAGGAGACCTCTGTTAACTCGGGCTGAGTGAATACTGTCTGGCCCGTATAATCAATACTCAGAGTAGCAATAACAGGTAGCACACACTAGCGGCTCCTCTGCTGACTGAGATCACTGGGCAAACGTGGAGACTGCAGGGAGCTGAGTGCCCAGACCTGGAGAGGCTGAGGCAGTGGTCAGGGCCATCCCCTCCTGAGCGCTAACACTGCCTCCTGCCTCACTGCAGCCCGGGCCGTCTCCAGGCGGCTCTGACTCCACTGCCTCTGCCATGGCACTGCCCCTCAGCTAGGGGCACTGACCGAGCAGTCTGGTAGCTAAACAAATTCAGAGTCACTATTTCTAAAAAATATACTGGTTGGCTTGTAGGTTCATTCAAATAACTGCAAAGCCTAATTAGAAATCTGATCCCTAAAATAACAGTTTTGCTTATTAATAACCTGGATGACATTTAACAAAAGACTTTCTGTGACAGAAGCTCTATAAAGTGCTTCATATGTAGTGTGTATACATAAGTCATACGTTTATTACACGTATCACAAGGGAGGACGGTGTCATTATCCCAGTTTTACAGCAAAGGAGCTGAGCCTCCGAGGTGCCCGGAGTGCTGTGGACACCTTACCAGTGAGGGTCGAGGGTGATGTGCACCCAGGGGCTGTCCCACGGACCACCCGACACCTGCTCTCGCTGTCAGGGCTGGGCACACTGACCTTGAGCCACAAACCCAAGACCATGTGGGCTCTCAGCTCTTTCTGAGGTCTCCAAGGAACCAATGAACACCATTTCTTTCTTGATTTTTTAATTTACTCACCAGACAAGGAAGGGATTCTATTCACAACTGAATACACAGTTTATGAATATCCTCTTTGTATTACAAAGTGAGCAGGAGGGTGCAAGCAATGGTCTGGGATGCTGCCACACGCCTGGTGCATTGTACGGGGTGCACTGAGGGCGAAGCACCCTGCGCCAAACTGACACAGACAGAAGAGCTCCCCCAACAGTGCGACAGCGTGGAGGCGCTCTGCTGACTCTGCTTCTGAAGCATTTGAGCGAGTCTGGCTCACAGAAGGCCACATGACTCGGATCAGGCCAAGGACGCCACCGTGAGCCGGATCTGACCAGGTGAATCAACTCGGGGACTTCCAGTTCGCTGGAGCTGTACCTCAGAGAATCTGGTTTGGCAGATGTGACTAGCCCCGAGGAGAGTGCTGCTCACACGCCCTCCTTCCCTCCGCTCCCAGTGGCTTTCTCACGGAGCTTCACCAAAGCCCTTGTGTTTGTCGTTCACCTGAAAGGTCCCTGCTTGCTCACCCTGGGCAGTGTCTGCAATACCCATTGCAGAGCTCTGAGGACCACCAAAGGGACAGACCCCTCCTCCTTACCCCTCTTTCCCTCGATTATGGATGGCCAATTCTTCACCGATCCCCTCTTCCTCCTTGAAGCTCTCCCAGTCCAATTTGGATTTCTCTAGGGTGCTCATTTTCTGCTTCTTGGCTCCAATTTTCCCCAAAAGGCTGCTCATGCCACTCGGTCTTTTTAATCTAAGGAAAGAGAAACCATGAAACATGTAGCATGTGAAAACGCTTATCTCTTCAGTAACAGTTTTTCTGATGGGCACAGGGTCCCCTGGATTAGAGCCATATCTTAATGGAAGTCATGTTTGCTTCTGGGCGATGTTGCTTCTCAGTGAGCGCGGACTAAAATTCTACCGTGTTCTCCTGCCTAGCGCCTGACTGCTCTATGGGGTTATAGCCAGGAGACGCTCACTCCTCCAGCCCTCGTGGGCTCTGAGAGGCAGGTCTCTGCTTGCAAGGGCAGAAGAGCAGTGGGGTGTAGGTGCGACTTGGAGCCACACGTCGGGGTCCAGATTCCAGCGCTCACCGCGTGACTACAGGCTGGTTGCTCAAGCGCACATGCCTTGGTTTCTTAACCCACAACGTGAACGCTTACTCATGGCTGTGGCCTCACACGTCCAGGGCCAGACCACCACCTGGCACAGAGTCAAGGTGCACCAGCCTCCACCTCTCTGAGTCACGGCCATCATCAGTGCTCTAGGGCTCCAGGGGTTCTTTTAGGAGACAAAGAAACATTCCCAGCAATGACGAGCAAGACGACACCCTCCTGTAAAAGGACTCTAAAATTTTAATCACTCTCCTTTCTACTCAGCTGGGCCCTGGTTTTCCCTGAAGTGGAAAACATCCCTTACCCTCAAGCAGGGAAGGTGTGGCCTGTGTCCCTTGTGCTGGTAATATGACCGTGGAGGTGGGAGAAGCCCCACATGCCCAAATTTTAAAAATAAATAGAATAAATAAAATTAAATAATTCTTTTCTATTTATATTATTTTTTTAAAAAAATATTTTCTTTTATTAATTCATTTATTTAAATTTGACGAGAGAGAGAGAGAAAGAGAGGAAGTGAGAAAGCAAGCCACCAGGCCTGGAACTTGAACTGTGGTCGGCCATGTGGGAGTGTCCAGCGCCTTAACCACCACGCCACCTGCTGGTCTCCTATTTTTATTATTTTAAAAATTGGAACAGAGATAGTGACAGAGACAAAGAGGGAAAGTGAGAAATGTAAGCCACCAGATCTGGGACTCGAACTGCAGTTGACATGAAGTACAGTGCCTTAACCACATGGTACCTGCCGGCTTCAGAAGAGAATTTTCTAAAACATGAAGCTTAGTATACCTTTCTGTTTAAATGTCTCCTCCCTGGCTCTGTACACGTCTTTATGATAAAGTCTAAACCCCTTACCGTACGAAGCACACCTGTAACACACCTACCCTTGTCATTTATGCTCGTTATAACCACACTAGTCCTGAATTTAAGGTTTGACTCTACCTGCCTCCTTCCCATTCACTTAGTCTCATCTTAGCTTCAAAACCACTTCCCCCCAGAATTCTTCCCTGAGTCCTCCCAGGTCTCTGGGTTAGGTTTCCCGATCTTTTCATGGGGTAACACCAATCCTTTCCATAGCAGAGGCTGGAGGGACCTCACTTGAGCACAGCTGAGGCACTGCGCGGTTCTGGGTAAGCTTAAACGCATGGCCAACAGCACCCTACCTACAGCCCACACCTGGAGGCTCTCCACTTCAGGGTGCAGGACCTCCTCTGACCCTGCCTGCACACACTGCCTGGGATGTGGTGAAGTTCATGCCACTGGGGCTGTCCTTACTGTCCTCGCACAGGCAATTCTAGGAGGTGCTCTAAATGCTTCCCAGAAGTTCTGGTAGCATCAAGCCCTTGGGGGCTTACGTGTACTCTTGTATTGGTGCTTCCCCTTCTGTGTCTCCTTCCCACCCCTCACTTCCCTGTGGGGTCACTTCCCATGAACTACCTGCACACAAAACCCATCTTGGGTTCTCCTTTGAAGGGGGAACTTAAATTCTAACTAAATAGCTGGGGAAAAGTCAACTCTCCTTGTGTAATCCCTATGTTTCTGTAGGTAGTCAAGTTCCCACACTTCTTTTTTTCCCCCACACTTCTTTATACCACATGGATACAGCTCTGCAAACAACGGGCACTTGATAAAGTCAACATCACCCAAATCACAGGACCAGTCAGTGAAGCAGACTCAAATCTTGATATAATTGAAAGTGCTCAGAGCACTTCTAAATTGGGAGTCTCCTCCCACAGACAAGGCCTCACTATTGTGACCCCCGCACCGGCCCCCAGCCTGTCCCACAAGTGCACACCGTTAACGCCCTGGCTGTTTCTCAGACAGGGTCTTGCTGTGCTATCTGGGTTAGCCTCTAGATATTGATCCTCCGCCTCAGCCTCTCAAGTGGCCAGGATTACAGCTGCAACCATCATGTCGGGCTAATTGCTTTCTTTTTTGAGAGGTTTTTGCTATAGGGTGCGTGTACTAGCTGAAAGGAGAGACAGAAAGTGAGAAATTGCCCCCCGGGGGGATGGCCACGCCGCAAACCCTTCTCCTCTCGGGATCTTGGGCACGCACACACAAGTGCCCAGTGTGAGTTTAAGCACCAAGTCCAGGAGTCCAGCAGCGTAACCATTATGCCATCTGCTGGTACTGATGCCAAGCTAATTTCTAAGGGGAGTGACTTCTTCCATCAGCTCTCAACAGTCCAGGGCCTTCCCGTTTTTATCTGGGCAGCACCACGGGCTGTGTACATCCTCCTCCCTGCAGCCTACAGAGCCCATGGTATCCCTACGGTATGTTGTCTTCTCAACAAATCTGTGCGATACCCATGAAGAAACGACTGCTTTTGCTGCAGAGCAATGAGGTTGCCAGGAAAGAAGAAAGCCGAAATCCCCTTTGCCTTGTGCACCTTAAACATCAGGAAAATGTCACCTGTGCTGTTATGCTCTTGAGGAAAGTCTCAGGCTCTGCCTTCGCTGGGGCATTAAAGTGGTTTCTGATGTCCTAGTTTGATAGTCTCTGAAACAGAGTAATCTGCCTCTTATTTGAGGCTCAATCGAAGGATAGACAGACAGCAGCAGCCAAAACACACAGGAGGCTCATCATAACTGAGAGCCGGCGGCCTCTTCCTGGAACTGGCATGCGGGGTCCCCTGCACGCTGAGCTCTCCCCTCCCTGCTCACCTTGACATGGAGTTTCAGTGGTACCCCAGCATTCGGGAAGGGAGACTTACCATGACTACACCCCTGTATCTGCCTTAACGATGTATCAATCGGGCTTTCAGGAAACAGGCAAACGAGAAACAGTTTCTGGGCAGAGGCCACAGAGACTGTGCTGTGAAAAACACACTGCAGAGCACGCCGGGGCCACGGCTGTACGCCTCCTTCTGGGAACTGTTGCTGGCTAGAAGGGAGCAAAACAGCACCGGTTTCCTGCAGGAATTTGGCAGCTGTGTATAGGGAAGAGGGGGAGTCAGAATTCCCTGGGAGGGGCCAGCCCCTGGCCTGGTGGATGACAGAACTGGATCCCACATGGCAGAGCTCTGGTTTGAGTGCTGGACTCAGTAGCCTGGGAAACACATTGGTCACGTGTGCATGCGTGCCCAGGATCCCAAAGGGAGGGAGGGGGAAATGGAGAAGGGATTGTGGCATGGCCATTCCCTATGGGAGGCACGCTCTCCCTCTCCCTGGCAAGTGCACATGCCCTTTGGCAAACTGGAAAAAAATTCCCTAGGAGGTTTCTCTTCTGTCACCAAGGAACTGGTGCTGTTCGAGGTAGCATCTCACACAACTACTGGTTTCTCTCTGTTCTAGATCCCAAGCCACAGGGCACGTACTGCCAGAAAGTCTGCTTGGCACCCCCTGCCCCCAAAAGCAGTGCTTCTTTCGGAGACACCTCTGCCTGCGGCAGGTGAAGTCCAAAGACACGCAGCGCGCGCTTGCTCTGCAGTATGCTCAACCCCGTGCAAAGCGCACCCACAACCACCCCCAGAGGTTTCCCACGTCACAGTGGCGTCCCCGCCACCTCCTCCTGAATATCACACTGCCTTACTGACCTCCCACCTGAGGCGCATGGCCTTCGCTCTAACCAGCAGCTTCCACGCCTTAAGAGCACGGCCGAGTGCAGGTCCCACTGGTGAGAAGACGTCCCCCCACCGTCCTTTGCCAGGCACTCTGCCCAGCCGCCCACCGTGAGCCACCACCTTCACCTCCCTTGCCTCTGTGCCTAGCCACTGACCTACCCTAGCACCACAAACCAACCAAAACTTTGCACAAACGAGACTCAGAAAATCAGGAGACGCAGAAAGCAAAATGACTAATTTGTCTTTTTTTCTTTCTGAGTTCAAAGTTTACAATAATTTGCTAGAACTTACTCTGTCTCTTTAGCCCAAGAAACGCAATTTGAACACACTGCACTGTTAACTGAGGGATAGCCCTGATCCTGGCAAGTCTGTCATGAAGATTACTGCAGCAACCTGTTTTCTGTGTTCCACACCTGTTAGCACCGCCTCAGATTCACCCCAACTGCCCACACTGCTCCATGATCACCCCCGGCGGCCCTGGATCCTGCCGTTTATTTACAAGAGGGCCTGGAAAGGAACCAGGAACGGGAAAGGCCGGCCGGGCTCACCAGCTGGTTTTGAGTGAAAAATGAGATCTCCTTTCCCTGAGATCTTGAAAATCAGTCCCGGGCACCCGCTGGCCCACAGAATAGAATTTGAGGTTTGGAAAGGAATTTATAGTTATTTGTCGTATCCACCCAACAGAGATCACTGAGAACCTACGGTTTACCAGATAGACCCTGTGCTCAGAAATAGGGACACAAAATCAAACCGAGCCTCGAGCCTCGAGGAGAAAAGCTAGAGAACCAGACCCTGTGCTCAGAAATAGGGACACAAAATAATACCGAGCCTCGAGGAGAAAAGCTAGAGAACTGGCAGGCAGCTGGGACCACATGCTGTGAAGGCACAGGAGGGAGGAGCTGAGGGTCTGCTCAGTCCAGCCGCCTCACTTTATGGGTCAGGCACCTAACCGGCAAAAACTCAGGAAAGCGACCCAAGTTCACAGCGGGAGACACAGGACTAGTACTCAGCAGTACTCAGCCTACTGTTCTCGCTACCCTGCTTGATGCTAGAGCTGGGGGACAGATGACAGATGTCCACACCCCAGGTTCTGTCATTCCTCCTTTCGGGGTCATGGTGCCACTCGTTTTCCCTGCTGCACTGGAGCTCACCGCACACTTGGCCCATATCGTACTCGTTCTTGACTCACCCACAGCGTAGCACAAAGGCTTACTCACGGTATATGATCGAATATTTATTTATTAGGATTTATTTTATTGAACTTTATTTATTTATTTATTTTAATTTGACCAGAGAGGGACAGAGTGAGAAAGAGAGAGAGGGAAAGTGAGATAGCAAGCCATCAGGTCCAGGACTTGAACCACAGTCGG
>NW_006159850.1:12857567-12859118 GCF_000334495.1 Tupaia belangeri chinensis | reverse complement strand
GCGCGCACACACACACACACACACACACACACACACACACAGTGTGAGTTTAAGCTGCCGAGTAAGGGACTTGAACTGCGGTTGACTACCTGAGAGTCCAGCGATGTAACCATTATGCCATCTGCTGGTCCCAAGATCACTTATTTTTAATGAGCTATAAATCCCTGTGATTTTATAATGGTCTGACTCAAGTATTTTTCTCAATGAAAAGATCCAACCCACTACACGTAGGCTGACAGACCAGAAAAGTCAGTTCCGAATGTGGGCCAGCAAGGACAGGGTTAATACACAGACGCACTCCTGACCTTTATTCAGAACTTCGAGGACGAGGACATACAGAGACAGAGCTGGCTCTGGTCTAGGCATCCGCTCACAACTTGCGTAACCACGAAGATGCAAATCATTTGGAAGAGATTCCTTGGCAGAGACGGACAGTTTCCTTCAGATCTGCCATCTGCTTACGATGCAGGAGTGGCCCTTTTCGTAGTTCACACAGACTATTTTCCAGAGCAATACGAAGGCCTGGAACTGGCACGGTACTCTGAGAAATGGGAAGAAAGCTAAAGATGGTAAACTCCTCGTCAAGTCTGTCTGCTTGGAACCACTATTCTCTTTCAGGGCTTCTTTGGATTTAGTGGAAATCCCTAAGAATGAGAAATAAAACCCAAGTCCCTGGGCCAATTTCACTACCCACTTGTGAAAATCTCTGTGTGATCTCCCTAGAGCCCTAGATTAGCCCAAAGACACGAACTGGGTGCCCGCGGTACCTTAGGGGTGGCTGGGGTCACGGTCACCCCCAGCACTGTACTGACAGTACTCTATGAAACGTCGGCACAGGAAAGCACAAAACCACAAGACAGACAGGTTCCAAATGATCTTAAACACCTTGTGGTTTCAGGAACTGACATACTCTTAAATGCATTACTCAAGGTGATACAGTGCCAGGAAAAAAAAGGCAGCCTCTATGGCAAAGGGTGAGAATAAAAGCTGGCAAACAGCAGCCGCATCAGTTTTTATGCAAGTAGAAAATGACTTGCTACTTAATCCTACTGCTCTTATGCCAATCGGAGGAGAAGCACTTAAGCTGGCCTGATCTGAGTTCGGCAGTCCCACATGTTTGGCATACGTGTATGAAACAACCTGGTTATTCTGGTGGCAAAAGTTCTGAATCTAATCTCTTCTCGACAGTGTATTACGGAAAGCCCTTTCCAGTCCTTCCTTCCACATGCTGTTAAGGCCAAGGTCTGTTTTGTTCTGTTCTGGCCTCTCAGCAACACTGTCAAACTAGCTGACACTGGTTCTATTACTTTATTTTATTTTTATTGGCAGAGGGCACATATGCTTGCCAGAGAGAGATAAAGAGGCAGAGAGAACCATCTTCCCCACGTGGAGCATGTCACGCCACAATTCCTCCACGTCTCCTTCCCATCAGGATTCTGGACACGCATGTACGTGTACCTGGAGTGTTTTTCAAGACAGTGGGGTCGAGATTCAAACTGCGGTTAGCCACGTGGAATCCCAGCGCACAGGTCTTGAGCACTTTGCTGTGGG
>NW_006159850.1:12856942-12857360 GCF_000334495.1 Tupaia belangeri chinensis | reverse complement strand
GACTCGAACTGCGGTCGACTACATGGGAGTCCAGCGACATAGCCATTACGCTAACTGCTGGTCCCAACATCAGACATTTTCAAGGTATTAACTATTTTCCTAAAAGCAGGAAAGGTACTCTAACTGCAATCCCCTGGTCTCTATTGTGATAAAGGGTATTCATTCTGAGATAGTTAACTGGGGTGGGGCGCTCTTACATGACATTGAAATGGGATTCTTCTCCAGGACAGGCTGACTTGGTAGGCAGCTCCAGCATTATTATAGCATCAGACTCCAAGAAAAAGTTAACGTTCTTTTCTTCTGTGAAGAAGAGTCTCTACTAGTCTGTTACTCCACTGAAACTGGTTAACCCAGAGGGTCTGAGCTTCTAGCCATAAAGGGTAATCTGTGAGTTTTTTTTTTTTTTTTTTTAAAGTTT
>NW_006159850.1:12845268-12856908 GCF_000334495.1 Tupaia belangeri chinensis | reverse complement strand
GAGAGGGAAAGTGAAAAAGCAAGCTGCCAGGTCCAGGACTCAAACTACAGTCAGCCACAAAGGAGTCCAGCACCTTAACCACCACCTACCTGCCAGTTCCAATATATGATTTAAAAAAAAATTCTCATTTTCTTCATGACAGTGTGTGTACATGTATGAGACAGAAAAGTATTCTCAACAGGGTCTCATCACACTGTGATCCCTCTCCCATAGCCCTCCAGTGTGTCAGGATTGCAGGCATGCATGCATGGACCTGGCATGTTTTCAGGCCAACCTGGGGATCCAAATCCACCACTGATCTTGTGGCTTCCAGCACTGCAGTCCAGTTTGCTACTGACTGCACTATCGAGCTGGACCTGTTATTTGACCTCATTAATCTGCCTACTTCAGACTTTAAATGGCGGGTCTAAGCTTTATAAGGTGTCAGGAGAAACGGGTACTTTTCCGTGTCCTTCTTTGGTTCACATATAATGCAGAGGAAAAATGCAGCAAGAAGATGCAAAAGGACTTGTGTCACCAGTTAGGCATGTGAGCTTTAAGGTATGTGCGTTTTCATTCTACTCCTGCTTCTGAGAGTTGTTAAGTGAGAGAACACGCCTCAGTACTTCAGAAAGCAAAATACCATCAAGCTATTTTCTCTCTTTGCATGCATACCCTTGAATTATATAAATTCCAGAGAGAACCTCAAGGTGAAAGTTCAAGCTGCTGGGCCAGTAGATGGCATGGATCTCATATGGCTGACCGCATGGTTCGAGTCTTGGACTTGGTGACTTAAAACACACGCCAGGTGCATGTGCCCAAAATCCCAACAGAAGAATGGACTGTGGCATAATCATCCCCCTAGGGGAGTAATTTCTCACTTTTCCTCTCTCTGTCTCTCTCCAGTGAGCCCACATGCCCTCTCTCCTGCGGGTATGCATGCCCTATAGCGAAAACATAAATAAATAAAAAGCAAAAGGCTCAGTTGCTGGCCTTAATCAAAGCAAGCGAGATGCATTAAGTCAAACAACAGTGTTGGTCACAGTGTGTGTTTATTTGGAGAGGAAGAAAAGAGACTGAGTGATGCTTTCTAGGGCAACAAGGTCAGCTGCAGAAATGAAGACCTAACACATGCTCCGACATGGACGAAACACGGAACACCATGCTAAGTCAGAGGAGCCGTTACAAAAGGTAAGATTCCATCTATAGGCAACGCCCAGAAGAGGCGAATCTACATACTCTGAAAGTATTAGGTTGTTGGGAAAGTCATGATGTATTTTTCTGTTTTTCTAGGCAAAAATGTGTCATTCCCGGTGACCCAATAGATCGCAGGCTGCTAGGGTCAAGGGCAGCGGAACGGGGGCGCGGGGGGAATAAGGGTGCTGACAGCTAATGACAGTAAGGGGTGCTGGGTTTCTTCTTGGAGCAGTAAGTGTGTTCTAAAGTTGTAGTGACAGACGCACAACTCAGGGAATATATTACGAGTCATTTAGTTCTGGGCTTTAGGTGGGTGAACTGGATATGGGATGGGAATTACACCACAGCAAAGCTGTTCTGAAAATCGATCAATGCCTATTCTTTTTCTCAGGTGAATTTATATACTCATTTTATTTTCTCATCACCCAGGAAAAATGAAAGAAAATAAATAAAACTATTTTTTAAAAGTTTATTTATTTATTGCCATAGGGTGAGGATGCTTGCCAGAGAAACAGAGAGAGAGGGAGACAATGAGAGGGAAAGTGAGAAATCACCTCCTAGAGGGGAAGGCCACACTGTAATCCCTTCTATTCCTGGGAATTTGGGGATGCATGCACACGCACATGGCACATGCACCAAACTGCCAGGTCTGGGACTTGAACTGCAGTTTACCATGTAGGAATCCAGTGCCTTAACCACCATGACACCTGCTATCCCCCCCAATAAAACTATTTTTAAAGCAAAAATTTGTTTCCTGGATTCATGAAAGCATCACAGGATTGGGCTATCATGTGGTCAATCTAAAGGAATGTTTCCTGGAACACTAATAATAATGATACTCAGGGATGAGAACTGGGTACCAGTGTTAATCAGCCTCCTACCTGCCTCTAGTTTTTTCCTTTGTTTTTGTAATGTAAGGGCTTTGGGAAATCAGTCATTCAGTACAAGTACTCTAATACAGTCTGGTGAAAAATTTTCTCCCACTTTCTATCGACTGAAAAATGTAACCTGAGTGACCAGCAGGTGGTGTGGTGGTTAAGGCGCTGGACACTCCCACATTGCCGACCACGGTTCGAGTCCTGAATCTGGTGGCTTGCTTTCTGAATCTGGTGGCTTGCTTTCTCGCTTCCTCTCTCTCTCTCACTCTCAAAGTCTGTCTCTCTCTGGTCAAATTAAAAAATAAATGAATGAATAAATAAAATAAAATAATTATTTTTAAAAAATGTAACCTGACAAAACACTGAAAACGCAGGACCACTATTATCTGAATACTGTTCACTTACAGTCACCAATTACATTTGGCACACATGCTTTTCTACTTATATAAATGGACGTTTGTAGGGTGCAGAGCCGTTTTTAAGAAAGTTGCAGGTGTCATGTCCCTTTACCTCTGAAGACATTAGCACGTGTCTCCTGAGGATGCTCTCCTACTTAAACACAATACCTTGCATCATACCGGAGAAATTGAACATTGATAAAATGATCCCGTCCAATCTCACATCCAAATTCCAACTTCCCTCAATGCTCTGCCTCCAGTGCCTTGACAGCTGTTCCCCATTCTTCCTCCTAATGCCACATGTTTGGCAGTTTCTTTATTCTCTTTAATCTTTTAATCTATCACGCTACCCCGCCTTTTGTTTTGATTTTTGGCCTTTGGTGTCACTGTCAGTTTTGAAGAGTCCAGTTTTTTGTCTTATAAAGTTGCTCACTGGATTTGTCTGAACAGATCTAGGTTAAACATTTCTTCTGAGTATACCACAGAGATGTTAGATTATTATTATTTTTTTAGTTTATCAGAGGGTACATGCACTCACCAGAGACAGAGGAGGGAGGGAGGGAGAGAGAGGGAGAGGTACCAGGATCTCTGGTCCTTTGATTTGTGGCAGAAGAAGAGGAGGAGGAGGGGGAGGAGGAGGGGGAGGGGGGGGGGGGGGGAGGGGGAGGGAGAGAGAGGGAGAGAGAGAGAGGGGGAGAGAGAGAGAGAGAGAGAGAGAGAGAACATCCCCAAAGGTATGTGTTTCAGCTGCCAGGGCTGGGATTCAACCATGGTTAACCATGTGGGATCTGGCTCCCTTTAACCATCTATTTTGGGCTGCCCCACTCCTCTAAAACTTTTACTTCTGAGACATTTCAAACCAAGAAAAGTTGACCTTCTTTAATGTAGAACAGCTTGCCTACCTATAAAATGGCCTGCAATTTGCACTTGACTAGATGGGACCATGGTTGGAATCCGGTTCCCTTAACCACTAGGCCACAGGGCTAGGTGAGGCTGGGTCCTTCAAGTAAGAAGTACCACCATTTGGAGGTCCATGGGGTTGGGTCAGCTCATGCTGGTGACAGCTCGTGAGTGGTTTGTTGGGTACGGGGATGACTGCCAGAGCTTTCCTCCCCTCTGGGAATGGATTTCAATCGTGTAACATGTGGGATAAGTCTGTCTGGAACTTTAGAAGGTTATGAGTACAACTTATTTCTGGTGCCTCATTCTTAAATGCCCTGGACATCCACAAGGACAGACCAGGGATGAATGAATAGTAAAGGATATTATTTGAAGGGCAAATATTTAGAAAGTTCTCAAAGATAAAAAAGCTGCAGCTGTAAGAAAGTCTTTACAAAGTAAAAGTTTCACACCTTGAGAAGGCAAATGGTTAGAGGAACATTGGCATTCTGAGACTGTACAGGTGGTGAGGACAGGGCCTTTCTGGCTAACCTGGAAGCATTCAGAGATTTGTGACACTCAAGAGTCTCCCGCCTGGTACGTGAGAGGGTTAAATGATGTCAAGTCAGTGACAAAGAAAAACCCCATGGCCCACCCCTAAACCTCTAGGAAATGGTACTTCTTAGTTTCCCCTCCCCTTTGTCCCACTCTAATGTGGTTCCACCTCATTCCTTGGGAAAGAGATAATGCCCTTCTCCTTTGTGCCTCTGTTCCAGCAATTTCTGTCCTTGACCCATTCCGGAGGGGCTCTGTTGGCAGAACAGAAAAGGGCCCTGTACCACCTGACAGCAGTAAGGGAGTGCAGGGGGTGGGGTAGTGTGGGGGGAGTGGTTGCAGGTGAGGTGGGGCTCTCCAAGGTGGAAACTAACTAGGATAATGCCTGGGAAGGGGCTGCTTTGCCCCTGAGGTACAAACTGCTGTTGCTTTAATTTGAATGATGGGACACAGCTGGGGTAAATAATTTACTGACCAACATAAATGGACCATTTATATTTCTGAGACAGAATTTTAAAGGAATTATTCAATACAGCTTCTAACAAAGCCCATAATGACATTTCCTTTCTGCAGAACCCTGGGAGCTCCACGGAGAAAAGCATAGCTTATTTTCCAGATACTGGTTCCATATGGGCTCCCAACCAACCACAGCAATGGAGGCAAAGAAGGGCCAGGGCAGAATCAGGGTCTGGCATTTAAAAGTCAATGACCTCCCTCAAGGAGAACTTGGCCTGGCTTTCCCTGCGACTGTGCCAAGCCAATGCAGGTCCGTGCTGGTCTGAGCGCTGGAGTCACACGCCCAAGTGCACACCCGCCCTGTGCCCACTCACTCCCATCAGCACAGCAAGGCTGAGCAAACAGCACCTCTCTCCCAGCAGCCACCGTGTGAAGCAGAGCATGGCCCATGGATCGATGTGGCTCACTGACGGGTGTCTGGCTAACTGCCCACCAGGGAGTGGCATGCTGTCTCATGAAGCCCAGTGTTCTGCATTATTTTTCCTTTTTTAGATTAAAAAATAAATTTTATTCCAAAAGAAACAGCAATAAAATTAGAAATACTTTTTAGTAATTTAATAATCAAAATAACAGCACTGTGATAAAACCAAGAGAATTTGTTTTAGCTTCTAGAATAAATAAGACGTGTGTGCTGGGTGTGTGTGTGTTAGACAGAGCCAAACATCACTTCCCAGAAGGGATGGCTATGCCACAATTCCCTCCCCTATATTATCCTCTGGGGATTATGGGCATACACGCACACATAAGTCACTGGGTCGGGGACTCGAACCACAGAGTTGGCCATGTATGATCCCTGTTCTGATTTTCTTTCATTTCTTTCCCCTCCCAGACAGGCCTCTGTCTCCTCAAGAAAAAAAAAACCTGAGGAGGTCAACATAAAATAAATTAGAAGGTTCCTGGTCCCTCCTAGGTTGAGACCAGGTTAAAGTTTTAGAATATGGGGTGTCCCCCATCAGATCAGAAATAACCCCTTTAGTCCTACATCAGAGGCATTTAAAAAGGGTCACGCCGTGACTTTTTAGAAAGGGTAGGTACAATTTGGAGGTCCATGGGGTTGGGTCAGCTCATGCTGGTGACAGCTCGTGAGTGGTTTGTTGGGTACGGGGATGACTGCCAGAGCTTTCCTCCCCTCTGGGAATGGATTTCAATCGTGTAACATGTGGGATAAGTCTGTCTGGAACTTTAGAAGGTTATGAGTACAACTTATTTCTGGTGCCTCATTCTTAAATGCCCTGGACATCCACAAGGACAGACCAGGGATGAATGAATAGTAAAGGATATTATTTGAAGGGCAAATATTTAGAAAGTTCTCAAAGATAAAAAAGCTGCAGCTGTAAGAAAGTCTTTACAAAGTAAAAGTTTCACACCTTGAGAAGGCAAATGGTTAGAGGAACATTGGCATTCTGAGACTGTACAGGTGGTGAGGACAGGGCCTTTCTGGCTAACCTGGAAGCATTCAGAGATTTGTGACACTCAAGAGTCTCCCGCCTGGTACGTGAGAGGGTTAAATGATGTCAAGTCAGTGACAAAGAAAAACCCCATGGCCCACCCCTAAACCTCTAGGAAATGGTACTTCTTAGTTTCCCCTCCCCTTTGTCCCACTCTAATGTGGTTCCACCTCATTCCTTGGGAAAGAGATAATGCCCTTCTCCTTTGTGCCTCTGTTCCAGCAATTTCTGTCCTTGACCCATTCCGGAGGGGCTCTGTTGGCAGAACAGAAAAGGGCCCTGTACCACCTGACAGCAGTAAGGGAGTGCAGGGGGTGGGGTAGTGTGGGGGGAGTGGTTGCAGGTGAGGTGGGGCTCTCCAAGGTGGAAACTAACTAGGATAATGCCTGGGAAGGGGCTGCTTTGCCCCTGAGGTACAAACTGCTGTTGCTTTAATTTGAATGATGGGACACAGCTGGGGTAAATAATTTACTGACCAACATAAATGGACCATTTATATTTCTGAGACAGAATTTTAAAGGAATTATTCAATACAGCTTCTAACAAAGCCCATAATGACATTTCCTTTCTGCAGAACCCTGGGAGCTCCACGGAGAAAAGCATAGCTTATTTTCCAGATACTGGTTCCATATGGGCTCCCAACCAACCACAGCAATGGAGGCAAAGAAGGGCCAGGGCAGAATCAGGGTCTGGCATTTAAAAGTCAATGACCTCCCTCAAGGAGAACTTGGCCTGGCTTTCCCTGCGACTGTGCCAAGCCAATGCAGGTCCGTGCTGGTCTGAGCGCTGGAGTCACACGCCCAAGTGCACACCCGCCCTGTGCCCACTCACTCCCATCAGCACAGCAAGGCTGAGCAAACAGCACCTCTCTCCCAGCAGCCACCGTGTGAAGCAGAGCATGGCCCATGGATCGATGTGGCTCACTGACGGGTGTCTGGCTAACTGCCCACCAGGGAGTGGCATGCTGTCTCATGAAGCCCAGTGTTCTGCATTATTTTTCCTTTTTTAGATTAAAAAATAAATTTTATTCCAAAAGAAACAGCAATAAAATTAGAAATACTTTTTAGTAATTTAATAATCAAAATAACAGCACTGTGATAAAACCAAGAGAATTTGTTTTAGCTTCTAGAATAAATAAGACGTGTGTGCTGGGTGTGTGTGTGTTAGACAGAGCCAAACATCACTTCCCAGAAGGGATGGCTATGCCACAATTCCCTCCCCTATATTATCCTCTGGGGATTATGGGCATACACGCACACATAAGTCACTGGGTCGGGGACTCGAACCACAGAGTTGGCCATGTATGATCCCTGTTCTGATTTTCTTTCATTTCTTTCCCCTCCCAGACAGGCCTCTGTCTCCTCAAGAAAAAAAAAACCTGAGGAGGTCAACATAAAATAAATTAGAAGGTTCCTGGTCCCTCCTAGGTTGAGACCAGGTTAAAGTTTTAGAATATGGGGTGTCCCCCATCAGATCAGAAATAACCCCTTTAGTCCTACATCAGAGGCATTTAAAAAGGGTCACGCCGTGACTTTTTAGAAAGGGTAGGTACATTAACCACATGGCTTTAAATGAACTCATATGCGCCGGCTAGCACTTTTCCAAATGATTCCCTCTCCTTTCTGAGCTCACCGCTACTAAGTAAGCATACAGAATCCCAAACAAGAGGACACGGCTGTGATCCCTGCCGCCTCCAGTTATGTCTGGAGTGGGGTGTGCTTTGTGGTCCTCCCGCTAGACGAGGCTGACATGGTGAGGAAGGTCATTCCTCAACATCCAGTGCTCTGCCGGGGCTGGCCCCCAAATCCGCTCTGCGGCATGTGCAATGTGGCTTGCGTGCACAGTTGCCAGGTACCGTATCTAAGGGGCCACCATCCTGCTGACCTGGATGAACAGCTTGCTAAGGCTCTCAGCCCCGCCTGCCTTTCCTCCTCCCGGGGCACTCCCCACGTCTCCTCCAAAGGTGGGGACAGGGACCGCAGCAGCGGTGGTTCCCTGGTCACACCACTTCTTCCCGTCCAAGATCTGAAAGGCCCTAGGAAAGCAATCATCTGCCCAGGGTAATCACCAGAAGGGTGTTATTTAAGCACGAGTCCAAGAAGTCACTTTGCTAAGGCGATGCAATGGATCTCAACAAAGAAATATTTGTTCCCACAGTTTGGTATAAAGCAGAAAACTTTCTTTTTACTGCATGCAGGAAATGGTTTTCATAGATGCTAACCACAGCTGGGCCATTTGTGAACCACAATAGCGTTTCTCTTTAATAAATGGAAGATTTTTACCCATTGCATCACTGACCACCAAAAAGAATTCCCATCTTGAAAGCAAGAGAAAATGATAAGCAGTCTCTTTCCTTAATCTTCCAGCCAGGGGTTGCTGAAGCAGCTTTTCATTCAGAAATGTAGATGGTTCTCCAAGGTTCCTGTCACCCACCCATTCCTGTCATCCGTCCCTACTGCTGAGTGATGGGACCCTCAAACTGACCTGGTTTCTCCGCATACTGGGGTCTCCTCTGAGCATGTGCTTTTCTGACCATGACTCACACGTTTGAAAGAGCTTGAAGCAGCCTCTGGTGGGCAGTTACAGGTCTGCCGAGACAAAGCTGGCTGACCCCACCAAGCATAGGCTGTTTCAGGGAATACTACTTTAAAAAAAAAAAAAATCTAAGTGTGACCAACTAAAAAGGGCAGAATCATTCAGGTCTTCGGCTTGTCCTCATGTGTTACCCATTTGCTCTGGGGAAGTGGGCATCACTCTCCCTGCTGTGAGAACGAGACCGCTGACCATGGCTCCTCACCCTGAAACCAGCACAGCAGCCGGAGTCTATGACAAACACTCTCTCCTGGGGGACCGGCGGCTTCACAGCAGCGCTCCTGCCACCACGAGGCTCAGCTGGTAATTCTGCAAGGACTGTGTGAGCTCTTCATTCTCAGTGCCCAGATGAAGGGTGAGCGGGCTCTGACGGCCTCATCTGAAGGTGCAACTGAAAGGAGAGGCACTCAGAGTCACAGAACAGAACCCTGAACACGATACCTGTCACGCAGCAAGGAAGGGTTTCCTCGAGAGTGAAGATAAGGGAACAATAAAAATACAAGCTACTGGGAACCAGCAGTTAGCGTAATGGCTATGTCGCTGGACTCCCACGTAGTTGACCGTGGTTCGTGTCCCGGACCCGGTGGCTTAAAACTCACGCCGGGCGCGTGTGCGTGCATGCCCAAGATCCCGAGAGGAGAATGGAGGAGAAGGGATTGCGGCGTGACCATCCCCCCTGGGGGGGGATTTCTCGCTTTCTGTCTCTATGTCTCTCTCTGTCTGTCTGGCGAGCGCACGCGCCCTACAGTGAAAATCTCTCAAAAAAAAAATACAAGCTACCATGTGTATTCGTATTCTGAAAAATCTGATGACCAATTGTTTCTCAGCTCATACTTCACTGCTTTACTGAGATAATTCACATATTAAAGAAATTACCCATTTATAATTTACAACTCAGTGATTTTTAGTATATTCATTGCCACAGCATAATTTCAGAACGTTCTGTCAGCCCTGCCAAAAAGTCCCTCTGCCCATCAGCAGTCACTCCCCTCTTCCCCCGGCAACCACTAGCTTGCTTTCTGCCTCCAGAGTTGCCTCTCTCTCCCTCGCTAATACTTCTTGTGCATTTACATTTTTAATTGTCAGAGAGCACATGCACATATCAGAGAAAGAGAGAGAGGGAGAGGGAGATGGAGAGGGAGAGAGAAGGCATCCTCCTGATGGGGTGTGGTCACAATCTCTTCTCCATTTCTCCATCAATTTGGGATTTTGGATATGCACACACACACATGCTTAATGTGTTTTTCAAGCTGCTGAGGTTATGATTCAAACGGCAGTAAGCCACGTGGGATCTGGCTCCCTTACCACTAGGCTATGGGGTTGGCCCTCTAGCAAATTAAAAAAAAAAGTTGTCACAGGGTATGTGCATTAGTTGGAGTGAAAGGGAGACAGAGTGAGAGAGAGAGAGAGAGAGAAAAAAAAAAAAGAGACAAAGTAAGAAAGCACCCCAGGGCAGCAGGTGACTTGATGGTTAGGTGCTGGATTCCCACATGATTGACCGCGGTTTGAATCCTGGACCTGGAGGCTTGAAAAATAACACTGGGTGCGTGTGCATGAGGGACCAAAATCCCAGGAGAACGGAGAGGGGATTGCAGCGTGGCCATTGCCCCTGGGGGGTGATTTCTCACTTTGCCTCTCACCATCTTTCTGTCACTCTAGCAAGTACACGCACCCTATGGTAAAAACCTTTAATTACATAGATAGATAGAAAGATAAATAAATACACGAATAAGTAGAAAGCACGCCCTAGTGGGAATGGCCACACTGAAATCCCTTCTCTTCCATTTTCCCCTTGGGGTTTTGGGCAAGTAAACACACACGTGCCTGGAGTGTCTGACAGGTCGCCAGGTCTGGGACTCGAGCTGTGCAGCCAACCATGCAGGACCTTGCAGCCTTAACCACCATGTCACCAGTTGGCCCTCAACAGACACTTTTAAATACTAACTTAAAGACTGCATGTAAACATTCACAAATAACAAATCTCTCAGTTGGTTCCTATTACAGCCTTCTGTCATAAACATTTTTAAACTGTCCTAATTTGTTCTCTATGCTGTTGGTCGTACATAAATTAAAACAAAAATTTTTTTAGAGAATTATTTATTTTTTAATTTGACCAGAGAGAGGCTGAGAGAGAGAGGGAAAGTGACAAAGCAAGTTGTCAGGTTTAGGACTCGAACCATGGTCACCCAGTGGGAGTCCAGTGCCCCAAGCACCGTGCCACCTGCTGGCCCCCATATATAAGTTTTATAAGAATCAGGAGAATCAAAAGTCTAAACTTTATACAAGAATAGTGGAGTACGTGGGTGTTGCCTGTATAGCAAAGTCCTAATTATCATCAAATGCTATTTTAGATCTGTTTTTGTTGTTCATGAAAGGGCAGGCACACAAGAAAGCTCAATTATCTACCTCTCTACAAAGACAGTGAGAAAGAGACGCCTTCCACAGAGCCTGACGACTCTATCCCCTTCCTCCAGTTCTCAGCATGCTGGGATCCCAGGCACATGTGTACGTGCCTGGTGTGTTTCAGGCTGACGGGACCAAGGATCTGAAAGGAGGCTGGCACGTGGCTTCCAGCATGTGCTCCCAGCTCTGCAGTCTGACATGCTACTGCTACTAACTGCCCCAGAGGATGACCTTGGATCTGTTTTTTTTTTCTTTTCAATTTGCTATAGGATGCATGTGCTTGCCGGTGAGAGAGGGAGAAAAAGAGAAAAAAGAAAGTAAGAAATCACCCCTTAGGAGGAACGGCCCACTGCAATCCTTTCTCCTCTATTCTCCTCTTGGGAATTCGGGCATGTACATATATATGTGTTTTTCAAACTGCTGGGTCCTGGACTTAAACAGAGCAGTCAGCCATGTAGGATACAGCTGCCTTAACCACCATACCACTGGGTCTGTATTTTTACTTTATTTATTAATTTTTAAAGAATTATTTAATTTTATTTATTCACTTATTTAATTTGACCACACACACACACACACACACACAGAGAGACAGACAGAGGGAGAGAGAGAGAGAAATGAGAAAGCAAGCCACTAGGTTTGGGACTCAAACCGTGGTCAGCCATGTGGGAGTGTCCAGAGCCTCAATCACCACACCACCTGCTGGTTCCCATTATTCATTTTTTTAAAGAATTGTTTTATTTAACTATTTATTTATTTATTTAAACTTTACCAAAGAAGGGCAGAGTGAGGGAA
>NW_006159850.1:12843434-12844864 GCF_000334495.1 Tupaia belangeri chinensis | reverse complement strand
GTTCAAGTCCTGGACCTGGGGGCTTAAACTCACACCGGGCACATGTGTGTGCATGCCCAAGATCCCAAGAGGAGAATGGAGGAGAAGGGATTGTGACATGACCATCCCCCCTGGGGGGTGATTTTTCGCTTTCTGTCTCTCTGTCTTTGTCTTTCTGGTGAGTGCACGCACCCTATAGCAAAAACCTCTCAAAAAAATTACTTAATTTATTTATTCATTTATTTTAATTTGGCCAGAGAGAGAGAGAGAGGGAAAGTGAGAAAGCAAGCCACCAGGTCTAGGAATCGAACCGTGGTTGGCCACGTGTCCAGCACCTTAACCACCACGCCACTTGCTGGTACCCCTGGATTTGTATTTATTTTTTTTTTGAGAGGTTTTCCCTATCGGGTGTGTGCGCTCACCAGACAGACAGAGAGAGACATAGAGACAGAAAGCAAGAAATCACCCCCCAGGGGGGATGGTCACGTTGCAATCCCTTCTCCTCCATTCTCCTCTCGGGATCTTGGGCACGCACGCACACGCGCCCGGCATGAGTTCTAAGCCACTGGGTCCGGGACGCGAACCGCGGTCGACTACGTGGGAATCCAGTGACATAGCCATTAAGCTAACTGCTGGTTCCCTGGATTTGTATTTTTAAAGCACTCGGGTACAGTGGCTTTGCAGTCAGTGCAGAACCTGCCATTACCCCTTAATCATTTTTTATTAATACTTATTTTCATAGGGCAAGTTAATTTCTCTGCATGTCAAATAACCAATTAGTAAAATGAGGGTAATGAAAGCTACCTTAAGGGCAAAGATTAAATAAGATATTCATCAACTCAGCTCTAAGTGCCTTTGGTGTGCCAGACCCTTTCTTGGCTACTGGAGACGGAGACACATTCTTACTTTCATTTAATTCATTTGCAAGAGACAGATATGCAGACAAGCAATTACATTACAAGAAAAATGCTACACAGTAAGTCAGGCAGAGCATAAGGGTATGAGAAGCAGAATGGGAGTAGGAACTGTCTGAGATTTGAAAATTGAGAAGGAATGTGCCAGGGGACGAGCTGGGTTGGGAAGTCTAAAAAGAGGTAACAGCATCTCTCATGTGTTTGAATGCACTTATGCCTAGTGCATAGCAGGTAAGCAATACTTCTGTCCCACTCTTAAGTCCTTGAAAAGACGCTCACTGGGCCAGTGCCAGCAGGTGGTGTGGTGGTCAAGGCGCTAGACTCCCACATGGTTGACAACAATTTGAGTCCTAGAGTGGGCAGCTTGCAAATCATGCTGGACGCATGTGTGTTCATGCCCAAAATCCCAAGAAAAGAATGGACCATGGAATGGCCATCCCCTCTGGGGGATGATTTCTCTCTCTGTCTGTTTCTCTTGTTTTTTTTTTTTTTTTTTTTTTTTGGGGGTTTTTTTTTTTGGGGGGGGGGGGGTTGCCA
>NW_006159850.1:12826425-12842865 GCF_000334495.1 Tupaia belangeri chinensis | reverse complement strand
ATCGCCCCCCAGAGGGGATGGCCACACCGCAATCCCTTCTCCTCCATTCTCCTCTCGGGATCTTGGGCACGCACGCACACGCACCCGGCGTGGGTTTTAAGCCACCGGGTCCAGGACGCGAATCGCGGTTGACTACATGGGAGTCCAGTGACACAGTCATTATGTTAACTGCTGGTTCCCTTTGTCTGTTTCTCTTCAGCATGCACACATACCCTATCACAAAAACCTTAAAAAAGAAGGGGGGGGGGAAGATGCTCACTAGAACCCAGAAAGAACTTTTTTAAATTGTTGATGCATATTGGCTTAGAGAACCTTCTTTCAATATTTTGCATATAGGAGGAACCAGCAGATGGCATAATGTTTATATCGCTGGATTCCCATGTAGTCAACCACAGTTCAAGTCCTGGACCTGGTGGCTTAAAAACTCACACCAGGCACGTGCACATGCGTCTCAAGATCCCATGAGGAAAATGGAGAGGGGATTGCAGTGTGGTCATCCCCCCAGGAGGTAATTTCTCACTTTCTGTGTCTGTGTCTCTCTCTGTGTCTCCAGTGAGTGCATGCACACTATAGCAAAAATCTTCTTTTATTTTTGAGAGGTTTTTTGCTATAGGGCGCGTGCACTCACTGGAGACAGAGAGATAGAAAGTGAGAAATCACCCCCTAGGCGGGATGGCCATGCCGCAATCCCTTCCCCTCCATTCTCCTCTCGGGATCTTGGGTACGCACACATATGCGCCCGGCGTGAGTTTAAGCTACCGGATCCTGGACTCGAACTGCAGTTGACTACGTGGAAGTCCAGTGGCATAGCCATTATGCTAATTGCTGGTCCCAGCAAAAATCTCTCTTTAAAAAAGTTGATGCTAGGAAAAATTAGTGGACTTGGGACTTAGGAAATTATCTGTTCTTTTCTGAGGCCAAGTTGTCTCTGGAAACAAAGTATATTTTATTTTAAAAAATTTTAAACATTTATTTCATTTATTCATTCATTTTATTTTAATTTGACCAAAGAGAGACACAGAGAGAGAGAGAAAGAGAGAGAGAGAGATATTAGGCATGCCTCTGTGGGGCATGTTCATGCTACAATCCCTTCTCTGGTCTTGCACCCTGTTGGGATTTTGGGCACACATGCCCATGTGCCCAGCATGTTTTCTGAGGCAGCAGGGCAGGGATTTGAACCACACAGTCAGCCACGTGGGATCCATTAGGCCATGGGACCAGCCCACCACTACAAACTTTTGATTCTAAGAATTTCAAACCAAGAAAAGGTGACTTCCTTTAATGTAGAACAGCCCCCCTGCTGCAGAATGGCTCACAATTTAGACGTTTTTGAAGGCATCTGTGAGTCTTTCAGCATTATTTCTTGGCTTTTTCTCCATCTACACTCACTTTCTGGGTGACTTTATCCAGTCCCAAGGCTTTCACGCCACTTACATGCCTACAATCCCCGAATGTCTCACCTCAGTCCAGATGGCTCTCTTAACTCCAGGCCATCTAGCCAGCTGCCCCCGGACGTCTGCACCAGGATGCCTGCAGGCGCTGCTCTCCTCAGCCTTGCCCGTCCTGGGTGAGGTGAGCAAACCTGCACCAGTACGTGCAGCTGGGACCTCTTCTCCTGCCCTGGCCTCCTCGCTCATCCCACCTCAGGCACGTGCCCATCACAGGCCCTGCCTCAAGCCGCCCATTCTGCTGAGACTATTTTCCAAGATAGGCTTATGGGATGGAGGGAGCTGAGCTGTGCTGAGGGAAGTACCACCATGGTTAACTTCCTGCCCTCCCTAAAGCCTCTGCTCAAATCTTAATTTCTCTCTCTTTTTTATGGAGATTTTTGCTATAGGGCTCGTGTGTTTACTGGAGAGATAGAGACAGAGAAACAGAATGTGAGAAATCACTCCCAGGGAGGATGACCATACGGCAATCCCTTCTCCATTCTCCTCTCAGGATCATGGGCACGCACACACCTGCTGGTCAACTATGTGGGAGTCCAGCGACATAACCGTTATGCCATCTGCTGGTCCTCAAATCTTAATTTCTCAATGAAGAAAATTCCACATCCTACTTAATAATGAAACCTTCATTAATGCATCACATTTCCAGTCCTTCCAACCCTTCTGAGATGTTCTTTTTTCCATCACACTTAGCGTTTTCTAACATATCCCATAAATTTGTGTATTGTTTCCTGTCTCGTTCCCTGCTGGAATGGAAACTGTACAAGGGGTGGAACCAATGTCTGTTTTCATACTGCTATAACCCAAGCACCTGGCAGAGTGCTGGTACCCATTAGCTACTCAATAAATACTTGTTTTAAGAATGTACACATCGGGTTGGCCTATTTTGTCTTAACCTAGCATTTTGGTTAACTGCACTGCGCAGAGGAGGCCAGACTCCACATGGCCTACCGGCATCTGAATTCTGGCTCCAGGAGCTTGAGAAACATGCCATGCGCATGTGCTAATGCCCAGAACCTGACGGGGTAGAGAACTGGAGTGAAAGGATTACAGCATGACCCGCCCCGTTAGGGGGTGATGTCTGTCTCTCTAACTTGCATGTACCCTCTAACATTTAAACATCAGACCAAAAGGATGAATAGGCCCAGCCACAGGGGCACAAGCAATAGGGTACTGCTGTGTGAGACAGGAAATATGAGAGGCCAGGTTTGGATCCTGGAACAACCCAAATATGTTGCGTGCAGCAGCACAGACCTGTGATCCTAGCTACCTTGAAGGCTGAGGCAGAGGATGGCAATGGCAAGACCCTGTCAAAAATACCTAATTCTCTGGGCTAGTAAATGGCATAGTGGTTACGTCACTGGACTTCCACAAGGCTGACCACAGTTCAAGTTCTGGACCTAGTGGCTTAAAACTCATGCTGGGTGCTTGTGTGTGTGTGCCCAGTACCCAGGGAGAAGGAGGGAGGAGAAGGGGTTGCGGCATAGCCATCCCTCCTCGGGGGATGATTTTTTCCACTTTCCCTCTAATTGTCTCTGTCTCTCTCTCTCTGGTAAGTACACATGCCCTAAGGCATCACACTTAGTGTTTTCTAACATATCCCATAAATTTGTGTATTGTTTCCTGTCTCGTTCCCTGCTGGAATGGAAACTGTACAAGGGGTGGAACCAATGTCTGTTTTCATACTGCTATAACCCAAGCACCTGGCAGAGTGCTGGTACCCATTAGCTACTCAATAAATACTTGTTTTAAGAATGTACACATCGGGTTGGCCTATTTTGTCTTAACCTAGCATTTTGGTTAACTGCACTGCGCAGAGGAGGCCAGACTCCACATGGCCTACCGGCATCTGAATTCTGGCTCCAGGAGCTTGAGAAACATGCCATGCGCATGTGCTAATGCCCAGAACCTGACGGGGTAGAGAACTGGAGTGAAAGGATTACAGCATGACCCGCCCCGTTAGGGGGTGATGTCTGTCTCTCTAACTTGCATGTACCCTCTAACATTTAAACATCAGACCAAAAGGATGAATAGGCCCAGCCACAGGGGCACAAGCAATAGGGTACTGCTGTGTGAGACAGGAAATATGAGAGGCCAGGTTTGGATCCTGGAACAACCCAAATATGTTGCGTGCAGCAGCACAGACCTGTGATCCTAGCTACCTTGAAGGCTGAGGCAGAGGATGGCAATGGCAAGACCCTGTCAAAAATACCTAATTCTCTGGGCTAGTAAATGGCATAGTGGTTACGTCACTGGACTTCCACAAGGCTGACCACAGTTCAAGTTCTGGACCTAGTGGCTTAAAACTCATGCTGGGTGCTTGTGTGTGTGTGCCCAGTACCCAGGGAGAAGGAGGGAGGAGAAGGGGTTGCGGCATAGCCATCCCTCCTCGGGGGATGATTTTTTCCACTTTCCCTCTAATTGTCTCTGTCTCTCTCTCTCTGGTAAGTACACATGCCCTAAGGCAAAAAAAATCTCAAACAAAACAAAACAAAACACCTAATCCTCTCCTCAGGCACATGCTCTCTCTCTCACTCTTCTGTTTCTTGAACAATGTATGAATCTTGGGGAACACATCAATCTCATTCATTACAAATAAATGCCAGTAGGTGACACCTGGTAAAGTGACAGCTTTCTACACTGGCCACTCTTAGTTGCTGTGGGTCCTTAGTCAGGTTTTCTGCAGAGGACCCACGTACTGGGTTGTTGGTAAAGCCATGACGTATTTCTTCTAGGAAAACCACTGGCTCACTGCACAGCTGACGGACATTCCTGAGAGGCCATCAGTAGCCTGGAACTTGTCCTGGGCTGGCTACACGCCATCCTACAAGAGCCTACCGAATGCTCAACAATCTTGTCATCAGCTGTAATTGGAGGCACACGGAGGAAGATACCTTAGCTGACACACAAATATGGGATACAATTAAGGGGAATGCTGGATGAATCTTTGCTTTTTTTGTAGGAGGGGGGGAATGGGGAGAGGGAGGTCCTAATATAACATAACCTGGGGGAAAAATTCAAAGAAAAAGTGATATTTGGATTCATTTTATATGAAAATAGAGCTTTATAACAGAGCTGGGTAACAATCGGGTCAGGAGACCGTCCAACTTTCCTGTGTGCTAAATGAGTTTTCCCTTGTCGCTGGCTACATCGCAGTCAGGCTGCTGGTGTTGATCTGGTTTGGGGGCTAAATTAAAGTTGGACACACTACTATGCTATGAACCGGGAGCAATGCCTGAGTCTAGCCTGGAAGCTACAAACCAACCGTGGATGGACATAATCGGGGCAATCAGCTCACTTATACCCAGCCAACTGAATAACTGCTTATCAAAAGCTGCCAGAAAGAATTACCCAGGTGTAAGCTTTGCTGCAGGCGGCAGGCTGAGCTGCAGAAACGAGGATCACTCCTCCCAGTCGTCACACCCTGCCGTGCCAAAACAGGACTGGGAATTGGGCACACACTAATTTCCTCTCTCGTGGGAATCTGAACTGGGGGCCTAGTGGAATAGGCATGGTGGCTGACAGCAGTAAGGAGACACTGCTGAGGCCATGTGGGAGGCCACATCTAGTCCTCAGAACTCCGTAAAAGTCAGACACGGGGCTGTGCACCTTGAAGTCTCAGCTCCTCAAGCAGGCCGTGGAGGATCAGGACAGAGTGGGTCTCTGTCTTTAAAAACAACAATAAACTAAAATCTTCCAAAGAGGGTTGGGAGGATGAAGACATACACAAAGATTCAAGACTTCCAAATGGCTCCGGCTTCTCAGTAGCAACACTGAGGCCAGAAGACTCACCAGGGAGCAATGTCCTCACGATTCTGAAGGACACTCCTCTTTGGCTTATACCACGATACCCAGCAAAACCACTAATAAAATGTGAAGGTGAGCCAGTCGCTGTGGCACGGCAGTGATGTGAGTACCCCACAAGGCTAGAAGCCACACGGAAAACATGCCAGGCCACATATGGGCACCCAGGGTCCTGAACATCTGAGGGGCTTGGGAAAGGGCACTGCTTGTGTTCAGACCTTGTCAAGGGTTGTTTCTCAAGCATACATACACACACACACACAATCATAAAAACACAGTCCCCCCTAAAAAAAGCTTTTAAAAATATAATGACAGTCCACACCCTGTTTCTACTGAGTAATGCTAACACAGCAATAATAAGGTCAACAGCACATTTTAACATAAACAAGCTGGAAGAATACAAAGAATTGGGATGCTGAGGGGGCAGGGGTGGAAAAAGAGTGTTAAAATTTCTGCTCTTTTAAAAAACAGGAGTTGGTGCTTCTTAGAAACCATAGAGTGAAAAGTAAGTTAATAAAGAATGTCTAAAATTGATTAAAACAAAACTAAGCACATCATTTGAAAATGGGGACAAAAATACCAGAAGAAAGAGTTAAAGCAGGATCAAGGACTGTATGATACTTTCTGTCTTTTCAAACTATGCACGTCTCTGACTTAGAGAAAATCACTGATAAACTGGGCTGACCTTTTAAAAATATATTTTTTAAAATTTAGTTATTATTATTTTAAAATGCACCAGAGAGGGGTAGGGAGAGAGAGAATATTAGAAAGCAAGCTGTTAGGACTGGGCCTTGAACTGTGGTTGGACATATGAGAGTCCAATGCCTTAAACATCATGCCACCTGCCAGTCCAGGGTTTAAAAATTTTACTGTTCTTGGGGTTGGCAAGCAGCGTGGTGGCTGAGGGCACTGGACTCCCACATGGCCGACTGCGGTTCAAGTCCTGACCCTAGGGGCTTGCTTTCTCACTCTCTCTTTCTCTCTCTGGTCAAGTGAAAATTAAATAAATAAATAAATAAATAAATAAATAAATAATTCTTATTTATTTATTTATTTATTTTACTTTTCTTTTTGTCAGAAAAAGGTAAGAGAATTGTGGAGGGAGCCTTCAGTCCAATTATGTTAGTCTCTTGGCTTTCCTAATTTTGAACATGTCCTGCTTTACCTCAGTTGTTCTCACCATGTTTCATCCTATTTAGGCTTTTTTTTTTTTTTTTTTTTTTTTTGCAGTTTGCTACAGGACATCTATGCTCGCTGGGGAGAGAGAAGAGAAACAGAGAGAAATCATCCCTCAGGAGTGATTGCCACAATGCAATCCCTTCTCCATTCTCCTTTTGGAATCGCATGGGATCCCGGTGTCTTAATTTCCACCCACCTGCTGGCCCACTTTCTGCTGCTTCTTTTTTTTTTTTGAGGGAGATTTTTGCTACAGGGCATGTGCGATGTGTGCTTGCTGGAGAGACGGCGAGAGACAGAGAAAGAAAGCAAGAAATCACTCCCCACGGGGGATGGCCACGCCACAATCCCTTCTCCTCCTTTCATGCACGCACACGTGCCGGGTGTGAATATTAAGCCACTAGGTCTGGGACTCAAACTGTGGTCCACTACATGGGAGTCCACCAATGTAACCATTACAGCATCTGCTGGTCCCATCTGTTTAGTCTTTAAAGAGTTCCTACCTGTGCAAACCTTTCCATACATCAAAGTACCTGAAAGGAGCTGTACTGGTAGTGTGTGTACAGGTTATTAGTTCATTTGTTTTAACTAATTCACTTACACATATGAATCATTCATCTAACATTCTTACCTCATGCAAACAACCACCTGAATCAGACTCTCTGGGGAGAGGGCCCAGGGTCTGCACAGATTAGAGGACACACTAAGGTGAGAGGGCCATTGTTTGTTTCTTTTCTTTTTTTTTTTTTTTTAAGAGAGATTTTTGCTGTAGGGAGCATGTGCTCACCAGAGACAAACAGAGACAGAAAGCAAGAAATCATTCCCCCCAGCAGGGGTGGCCATGCTGCAATCCTTTCTCCTCCATTTTCCTCTCAGGATTTTGGGGCATGCAAGCACATGTGCCCGGTGGGAGTTTTAAGCCATTGGGTCCAGGACTCAAACCGTGGTCAAGTACATGGGAGTCCGGCTACGTAACCATTATGCCATTTGCTGGTGGGGGGCATAGTTTTAGAGCATGTTTCTCAGGTCTCCCACTGAAGCTCCTTACCGCTTAAGCAATTACCCAAACCTTAGTCTTGGAAGTGGAATGAATGGACTGAAAATTTGGGCAATGTTATGGACTCAGTTTGGATCAACCTGGCCTAGTCATTAAGCCAGCATGAGTCCAGCTTTCAAAAACCATGATGAATGTGTCAATTTAGGATAGAGGTGAGGACAGGGGGGGTGGCCATGTTTTCTACATCTGGTTTTGAATTTCTCATTAAGCAAAATCACTCAATTTACGGCCTTTTCGTCATTGGAAAATGACAATGTGTCCCCAGTGAGCATACTAATGAATTACGAGCAGGCTGAATGTTAGAATGTTCTTCTAGCACTAATATTTTATAGAATCATATTTACTTCTTGGTAGGTTCCGTATGTCATTAACTAGAATATAGAAACCATAAAACAGCTTATGGCTCCTATGAGAATGTCCCTCATTTTACTAATTCTCGAGTTCCACTGCCTATCCCCAAGTGCACTGCGTCTAATTCACACAATTTTGCTATTATTCTGAAGGCTCTCTTTCAGGCAGACAGGCCAGTCCTTATGACAAAATGAAGCAAATTATTTAAACACACACACACAGATACAGTGGACCTTATTCACCAGGGTTGCTTTGCTGAGCAATGGACTCATTCTACAGCTCCTCAGGACATGCCCCTGGCCACCCGGCGCTGCTTCACCTGCTGTGTGGAAGCACCAGACAAGCACTGCCAGCCAGCTCAGGCCAGTCACAGGAGCATGACTGCCGGCCTCTGCACCTGGCCCTGCAGCGGGGGCCACGTGCCACGTGCAGTTTGTCATCGCTTCCCCCCACCCCCTTATAGGATTCCTCTCTGACAGCAGGGCAAAGGGGGAGCGGCCCTGGGCTCAGTCACTTCCCTCTTTCCAGGCTCCCGCATCCTTCTGTTGCTTTTTTTGGAATAGAAACGAATACAGTAAAATGTACGGATTAAGGGCATAGTTTATCTTCTATCAGTTTTAGCAAATGCAAATCCCCGTGTAACTCATCCCCAAAGTCAAAATATAGAACATTTCCACCATCCCGGAAAGTTCCCTCCCCAGTCACTGCCCACCGCCTGGCAACTGCTATCACACTTCCATCATCAGAGATGAGTTCTGCCTGTTTTGAAACTTACATAGGAGAAATGATATGGCCTTGATTATTTTGTGTTTAGCTTCTTTCACGCAGGAAAGTATTTTCGACACTCACCCACACTGTGTATCAGTGGTTTGTTTCTTGTTATTGCCACACTTCGCTTACCCGTTCTCCTCGATAGACACGGGGGCTACTTGCAGCTTTACACCATCACGGATAAGTATGTTTGTATAAGGCTTTTCTGCCAACATACGCTTTCATTCCTTTCCAATAAAAATCCAGAAGCTGAATTACTGGGTCACACAGTAGGTGTATTTTAACCTTTACAAAAAATTGCCAGACATTCTCTCAAGTTACAAACCCCTAGAGTTTATACCCTCACCAGCGGTGTGTTCAGGTTCTGCCTGCTTCATAGCCTCACCAACGTTTGCTGTTATCAGTGTTTACTTTCAGCCTTTTCAGAGAGGATAAGGTGGGATTTTTATAATTTTTTGGAAAGAATTACTTATTATTTAATTTTATTCTTCTTCCATTTTACCAGAGAGAGCCAGAGAGAGAGAGAGAGAGAGAAAGCAAGTCACCAGGTCCAAGACTTGAACCGCAGTTGGCCATGTGGGAGTTTAGCACTTAACCACCCATGCCACCTGTCGGCCCCTACTTGATTTTAATTTTCATTTCCTTGATGTCTAATAATGATGAATGAACATGTTTTCATGTGTTTGTGTATCTTCTTTTGTGAAATGTGTGTGAAATTTTTATTTCACTTTTTGTTATAGGGTGTACACTCACCAGAGACAGAGAGAAAGACATCTCTCTCCAAGGGTGATGGCCACACCACAATCCCTTCTCCTTTGCGATCTTGGGCACGCAAGCACACGCGCCTAGTGTGAGTTTAAGCCACCAGGTCCAGGACTCAAACTGCGGTCGACTACATGGAAGTCCAGCGACATAGCCATTACACCAACTGCTAGGTCACCAGTTTTCATTCCAATCCACTGGGGAATAGGATGATTTTGCTTCTGTTTTTTGGCCAGAAACCTCTTGATTCTGAACGTTTTGTGAGAAGACATGGTGAAGAACCGGGTGGACTGCACACACCATGATGGAGAAAGGCAGAGCAGTGTCCTGGTATGCTTTCAAGCTGACCCAGGGATCTGAACTCGCAGCTGGCCACATGACTTCCACCACTGCAGTTCAGTTTGCTACCAACTGTGTCACCAGACTGGGCCAGTGATATCTTTTTATGAGCAGAAAGAGAGGTAGCTACACGGCTACAGTATCAACATAAAAGGAGAAGAGTAGTAATGTCACAGACCTAGAGAAACGAGCTGATCCGCATTGCTTTTTAAAACCGCCTTGCCTTTGGGAGCCAATTCTACGTCTTAGCACATGCAGAGCCACCGTGTTCATTCCATGGCCTACGTACAAGCTAATCTTTAGAAAGACAGATGTCTTCGATGGCTACCCCTCCGGGCATATGCTGTGCTGCAGAGCCAAAGTCAATCCTGGAAAGTGGCTAGGAGGGGACGTATCTCTGTCAGACGGGAAGGGAAGTCCTAAACTGCCACCAAAATTTCATCCAAGCAGAAAGCTGTGTGTGCTTTCAATAGGGAAGGGAAGTAAAAAAGACGAAGAAAGGAAATCTTCAGAGCATTACCGCATCCCGGTTAGTAACACGGCCTGTTCCTTTTCTTGCTCTCTCCACAAGCTGATTCAAAAATAAGGAAGGAAGCTGTGGTGGTCAGAGCTGATTCAAAAATAGGAAGGAAGCTGTGGTGGTGGGAGTGACGTGTTAAGATGCCAACCCTTCTGGGCTGCACTCCTAAGTCGTCGGCCGTGTAGACTGCCCTGCTCCGGATAAATCACTCCTTCACATTTTCTACTTCACTGACTGAGGCAGAGAGAGAACAATTTAACTCTGTAAGAGGCTGAGAGCTTTATTAATCACTAATGCTGAGCCTCTGTGGAACCGAGGTGCTGGAATGTTGGTTACCTCATGACCATCAGGGAAGGCTGACCAGTGCCTCCACAACCCGCCTCCTCCTGGCAGCACCTGACCTACGGCAGCTGTGCAGAGGTTGGCGTTTTATCTCCTGTAATTAATGAATCATCCCCCAAATCCCTTTAAGATGACAAAAACGAGTTAAAAGGACCGAGAGAGGCTGATCGTGATGAGGATGAAACTGTCACAGCAATCCCACCTGTCCAGATAATCCTGCCAGCCTGGAGTGCTCTAGAAAACTTGTACTCTTCCCTGGGGAGAGCCCCGGAGATAGGCTGCTGGCGGTCAGCCGGGCCCCCCACACCCTGCATCATGCTGCTCAGCAGAGGATGTCCGCTGGCTAGTGCACAGGGCAGAGGTCTCCAGCAGAACAGAGGAAGGAGACAGGGGAGAAAAGGTCACGCAAGGAATAGGAAGTATTCTCTCTCCTTTCACTACTCACGTTAACTTTGTCAGGACACGGAGAGGCTCAGGAGGAAACACGAACTAGAATATCTGCAATCTTGACCCTGTCTTGTTGAACAATACTTAGTTAGCAGGTCAACCTGACCTGTGTCGGGAGGCTGAGAAATGCTGTGGGCCCCCCCTAACTTAGTCTCCTAGGTACCTACTTGGGTGATCATCCCAGACCCAGTCACCTATTTTATATTAGCCTTGTCAGCTCACAAATGTGGTAAGGGCCCCCATGGCTGGATTTCAAATGCCCTGGGGTCTCTTTATTTACAATGAAATGTTTGAGATATGAATTTGTCAGATGCCTTGTCAGTGCTTCTTTATCCTCAGGGGAGAACAGTATCTTAAACCTTTATTTGGTTTATGATTATGGTCAAAATTTAAAATGAGGGACCAGCAGTTAGCATAATGGCTATGTCGCTGGACTCCCATGTAGTTGACCATGGTTTGAGTCCTGGACCCGGTGGCTTCAACTCACGCCGGGGGTGTGTGCGTGTGTGCCCAAGATCCTGAGAGGAGACCGGAGGAGAAGGGAATGCGGCGCGGCCATCCCCCCGGGGAGTGATTTCTTGCTTTCTGTCTCTCTCTCTCTTTCTGGCGCGCACACGTGCCCTATAGCAAAAACCTCTCAAAATTTTTTTTAATTAAAAGGGGATCTAATAAATAATCCCCCACTTGTTCCCCTAATCCTTACACCCAGTCCTTTTCCTACAAGGCTAATAGTTACCAGTTCACATGTGCGTCCGTGGAGGTTCTCTGCAAGCACCTCCCCTTGAGTAACTGCTTTCCCACCTCATCTACTAGCATTCTCAACAGTGTCTACATGTTTTGTTTTTATTTCAGGTAGAAAATAAAGCTCTGCAAGTTAGAGTAAAAACTGACAGGGGTAGGGCCAGCTGGTGGCATGGTGGTTAGGGCTGGTGGCTGACTGTGCAGTTTGAGTCCTGCACCTGGCAGCTTGAGGGACACGCTGGGCTCATGTGTGCATGCTCAGGGCCCTGAGGACCTAACGGAGGAGGAAGGAGTGTGGTGTTGCCATCCCCTGGGTGATGCCTTCTCACTTTCCCTTTTTTCTCTCTAAAAAAAAAAGAAAAAGAATCCCAGGGATATAATGGGGGACTAGATGCAAAACAAAACACAGATGACTGGCTCTAAAATGGTCACAGAACAGGAGGGTGGGGAAGACAGGGACACACAATTAGAAGAGGACAAAAGTAATCTAAATGAAATTAACATAAGCTTCCCCTAAAAACAAAAACAAACTGAAGCCACCCCTCTGTCAGTTCTTCCTCTTTCCTCCACCCACATCGGTCAGTACTCCTGGGCTTTGGTTGTCATTGAGCAAACACTGATGAGCACCCTCTCTGGGACCAGACACTGTTCTAGGAGCTGGGAAGACTGCAGAAAGGATGACGAGCTTTTAGTTTCTTGCCCTCTAAAAAACTGGGTGGCTGCTGTGGTTGTTATGGATTTACAGGGGGTCTTGGGGAAATGTACACTTTGTTAGGGATCGAATTGCAAACAGCTTTCTCCAGTTCGTTGTCTTTGAAGTTGACCAGAAAGAGAAAGGATAGTGAGAAAGCAAGCTGCCAGGTCCGGGACTCGAACTGTAGTCACCCATGTGGGAGTCCAGCCATCACAACCACGTTGCCACCTGCCAGTCCCGTAGAAGTTTTTTTTTTTTTTAAAACCAATGGGGAGGGGGGGACTGGCCAGGAGGTGTGGTGATTAAGGGCACTGAGCTCCCTCATGGCCGATCACAGTTCTAGTCCTGGGCCTAGTGGCTTGCTTTCTCTCTTTCTCTCTCTCTCTCTCTCTGCTCCTTTCTGGTAAATTTAAAATAAATAAATAAATAAAGTTAAATAAAATAATTCTTAAAAAAATTGTGTCCATATTGGCATTCTCTCCTAAGCTGCAAGGAGATCGTCACAGTTAAACGGGCTTTTCCAATAAGGTGGACAGTATTAAGGAAAGCTTGTTCTTCCAGAGGAATGATCTAGCTGAAAGGGAGAAGGCGGTGCTGTGGAAGAGCAAAGGAGCAGGGGCAGGAGCTAGTCACTGGGGGGAAGGGCAAGGACCCTGGGGTAGGGGGCCACCAACAGGATGTCACAGAAGGTAGGCAGGATCCATGGGAACAGGAGCCAGAGTGTGACAGAGCTGCTGCCTCCAAACGTCCTCTCCCCTCATCTTAGCCAAGACCCAGCTACTTGGACGCAGGCCACGTTACCGTCCTCTCTGCTTATGGCTACCGCCTACTAACCTCGCCAGGCGTGCACTCCTGTCACTGACTGGTCACTTTAGTTCTGGGGAAGAACTTTTTTGCTCTTGCCCTTCTTATCTTTCCCAGGCAACTTTAATACCCAGAGATGATCTAAATTTTGGCCTCCCAGTTTAATTTTTTTAAATTTTGCTGGAGGGCATGTGCACTCACCAGAGAGAAAGAGAGAAGAAAAGCAAAAAAGCACCTCCTTTCATTGGGAAAGGTCATACCACGATCCCTTTTCCTCCATTTCTCCCTTCTCCTGGGATTCTGGGCATGTGTGTGCAAATGCCTGGTGTGTCTCCCAAGCTGCAGAGTCCAGGACTCAACCATGCAGTCAGCCATGGGATTCAGCGTCTTATCCACACCATGGGCTGTCCCAGCCTCTCAATTTTTTGTTTTTCCAGCCTTTCATATGATTTTATTTTCCTCCTTCAACCATGATAATAAGATACCCAAATTTTGTCTGAACTGGTGGGTCTGTCAACATAGGCTTATCCATCCCACTGCCCGGCAAGGCAAATGCTGTTTCTTGAAATGGTCCCACCAGGGACCCTCTGGCCACCCAACCCCAGTCGCCCCCTTGCCTGGCTTTACCTTCACTATATTGTGTGACTACTTGATTGAATCTCACTCCAGACTTTACTTTTCCATGGCTTCCATAATTTTGCTGTGTTTTTTCACATCAAAAGTGTCTGACCTTTACTGCACTGCCACCACCTTTGGGACCCTGAGCCTTCTTGTCAGCACTATCCCTCCCACACGCTGCTCCCCCTTGATCCCCTTCTCCCACACCACTTTTTCCTTTGGATGGCATCTTCAAGACTTGCCAATGAACATTCAATTGCTCTGGTGTCCTACAAGGCCCCTGCTCGGCCTCTCAATTTTTTAATCTTCTCAGAGCCAATTAACATTTTCATTAGCCCAATTCAATCACCCATTCACATGGGCATTCTCCTGACAAACTTCCACAACCTCTGTCAAAGGTTCTGTTCTCTGCTCATGTCCTCTTACCATTCTTGGTTCAGATACTTATGAACTTCTACTAGCTTCAATGGCAAATCCGGGAAACAGGAAGAAAGAAAATTTGAAATCAGTGATGGAGTCCAAGAGAGATATTCATCTCCTCTACAGATCTAGGAGAATGTTAAGAATGAGAGAAAAAAAAACAAACAGCCTGCTTCTCCCTGAGGTCAAGGGAGGAGACCATGAGGCCCAGTCTCAGATAAGGTAAGAAGGTAAAGGGATCTTTCAACAGGGAAGCTGAAACCAGAGGGAGACTTCTGGGTTCCAAAGTGTTCATGGAATGAGACAGCTTCCCTGGGAACGGACTCTCACATTTCACTATTTTCTCCCAGAACTATGGATATGCTGCTTCACACCCTTTTTGCATCCAGAGTTGCCCTAAAACTGGTTCCAACCTGATTCTTGCTCTTTTACAAACTGGACTGTTTTTGTTCTCTGGAAACCTTTGCTTAGCATTTTTCCTTGTAAGTGTTCTGAAGCTTCCATTATATTTGTAAAATGAGAGTCTTAATTTCAGAGACTCATAGTAGGCACTCAGTGGACCCTTTCATTTTAAGGATTCTTACTTTTCTTCTGTTCCGGGAGATTTTCTTCCACTATTTCTTCAGGTATTTACTTATCTCTCCGTTTTCTCTATCTTCTATTAGAAGGCATGTTGGATGAACACTGGAACTTCTGAAATGACCCTCCTGATTACATTCACTTTTCTGTCACCTTTCCTATCTCCATTTGCCATTTTATAATCATGCTTTAAAATTCTTTCCCATAATAGTCTGTCTTTATTTCATGGATTTAGTATTCTTTTTATCTCATTCAGGATATAAATACACTTCCTTTGTGTTCATTCACTTAGATTCTTCAATGTTAGTTTTTCGATTTCTTGGTTTTTGTTTGTTTTTTGATGCTGCTTTTCAACTCTAACATTTGATGATTTTTCACTCTCACTTGCTCACATGTTTTAGATCCTGGTGTGTAAATGCTACAACATCCATTCATCACAGCCAGTCTCCCCTGATTACAGGGGAGGGGCAGAATGTGCAAGGCCTTTGGACCCTGACTTCAGTTTTTTTTTTCTTTTGAGAGGTTTTTGCTAAAGGGAGCGCGCTCGCCAGTCAGCTAGAAAGAGACATAGAGACAGAAAGCGAGAAAATCACCCCCCGGGGGGATGGCCACGCTGCAATCCCTTCCCCTTCATTCTCCTCTTGGGATCTTGGGCACGCATGCACACGTGCCCGGCATGAGTTTTAAGCCACTGGGTCCGGGACGTGAACCGCGGTCGACTACATGGGAGTCCAGCGACATAGCCATTACGCTAACTGCTGGCTCCTAACTTCCAGTTTTAATCTATCTACCTTCTGTTCTTCATGAATTCCTCAGGTTTCTACACTACTCAGGATACTTTCTTCCTGGAAGTATTGCTCAGAACACACCTTTGTGATGTAGGGATCTGGAGCATGTGTGTAGTGGCATGTGTTCAGTTTGCCATCTCGAGCTGTCTTAGCAGGGGGTACTTAGCACTGCCTGGGTGGAACGTGTTCTAGATATGAACCACGAATACCAAGGACCTGAGAGATACATGTCTTATTGTGGAAGACAAAGACTGGTTAAACACTTTTAAATGGCACATGCAGAAGGTACTTAAAGATAACTGATCCATATTCTATTTTTTTTTTTTTTGGAGAGATTTTTACTATAGGGTGCGTGTGCTCGCCAGACAGAGACAGAGAGACAGAAAGCGAGAAATCACCCCCCCAGGGGGGATGGTCACGCCGCAATCCCTTCTCCTCCACTCTCCTCTCGGGATCTTGGGCATGCACGCACATGGCCCGGCATGAGTTTTAAGCCACCAGGTCCGGGACGCGAACCGCAGTAGACTACATGGGAGTCCAGCGACATAGCCATTACGCTAACTGCTGGTTCCCCTGATCCATATTCTTAACTTTGCAAACCAAACAAAGTTTATTACTTTTTATGATTTCCTAAGTACTGGTTTTGGGATGCCCCAATAGGAAGAACTCCTCCAGTTACTGAAATAATAACTAAGTTAACAGGGGACCAGCAGGTGACATGGTGGTTAAGGCACTGGACACTCCCACATGGCCAGCCACGGGTCAAGTCCTGGACCTGG
>NW_006159850.1:12814997-12823867 GCF_000334495.1 Tupaia belangeri chinensis | reverse complement strand
CCGCGGTCGACTACATGGGAGTCCAGCGACATAGCCATTACGCTAACTGCTGGCTCCTAACTTCCAGTTTTAATCTATCTACCTTCTGTTCTTCATGAATTCCTCAGGTTTCTACACTACTCAGGATACTTTCTTCCTGGAAGTATTGCTCAGAACACACCTTTGTGATGTAGGGATCTGGAGCATGTGTGTAGTGGCATGTGTTCAGTTTGCCATCTCGAGCTGTCTTAGCAGGGGGTACTTAGCACTGCCTGGGTGGAACGTGTTCTAGATATGAACCACGAATACCAAGGACCTGAGAGATACATGTCTTATTGTGGAAGACAAAGACTGGTTAAACACTTTTAAATGGCACATGCAGAAGGTACTTAAAGATAACTGATCCATATTCTATTTTTTTTTTTTTTGGAGAGATTTTTACTATAGGGTGCGTGTGCTCGCCAGACAGAGACAGAGAGACAGAAAGCGAGAAATCACCCCCCCAGGGGGGATGGTCACGCCGCAATCCCTTCTCCTCCACTCTCCTCTCGGGATCTTGGGCATGCACGCACATGGCCCGGCATGAGTTTTAAGCCACCAGGTCCGGGACGCGAACCGCAGTAGACTACATGGGAGTCCAGCGACATAGCCATTACGCTAACTGCTGGTTCCCCTGATCCATATTCTTAACTTTGCAAACCAAACAAAGTTTATTACTTTTTATGATTTCCTAAGTACTGGTTTTGGGATGCCCCAATAGGAAGAACTCCTCCAGTTACTGAAATAATAACTAAGTTAACAGGGGACCAGCAGGTGACATGGTGGTTAAGGCACTGGACACTCCCACATGGCCAGCCACGGGTCAAGTCCTGGACCTGGTGGCTTGCTTTCTCACTTTCCCTCTCTCTCTCTCTCTGTGTATTAGTCTTTCTTTCTCTGGTCAAATTAAAATAAATGAATAAATAAAATTAAGTTTAAAAAAAAAAACTAAGTTGGGAACCAGCAGTTAGCATAATGGCTATGTCGCTGGACTCCCACGTAGTCGACCGCGGTTCGTGTCCCGGACCTGGAGGCTTAAAACTCACACCGGGCGCGTGTGCGTGTGTGCCCAAGATCCCGAGAGGAGAATGGAGGAAAAACGATTGCGGCGTGACCATCCCCCCTGGGGGGTGATTTCTCGCTTTCTGTCTCTATGTCTCTCTGTCTGTCTGGTGAGTGCACGCGCCCTATAGCAAAAATCTCTCTCAAAAAAAATACTAAGTTAATAAACAAGCATTTGAGTTTTCTAAAACAAATGTAACACCTGCCTTAATAGTACGATTGTCATGAGCTAATTCTCTAAATCTAACCAAATGATACAAATCAGACTTCTAAACTGCAAAGTTGAAAAATGTTAGAGATACTGACAATAATCCTGAGACCCTCTTTAAATTATGGAACCTCACCAACAACAATCACAAAGGAAAAATAATTTGCAAGAAGAGGTAATTAATTCCTTGGTACTCAAATATAACCTGATTTAAAGGAGACTGTTCTTTCTCTAGTAAGCTAAAGACAGGATCTGCCTCCTTTAGTAAGGTGCTTAGTTAATAATGTTTACTTACAGAAGTAAAAATTGTGCCCCCCCCCACTCCCCTAAACCCTACTGAAATGTTTACATAAAACTCAAACCATTTTTCTATTGCCTTATTCAAAGCAGTTCCTTGTCAGTGTAATGGGTGGGAAAATCCTTCAATAAGATGTCATTGCCGGGAACCAGCAGGTGGCATAGTGGTTAAGGCACTGGACATTCCCACATGGCCAACCACGGTTAGAGTCCTGGACCTGGTGGCTTTCTCACTTTCCCATTTTCTCTCTCTCTGTGTGTGTCTCTCTCTGGTCAAATTAAAATACAATGAATAAATAAAATAAAATAAATCTTTTTTTTTTTTTTAAAGGTGTCATCGCCTTGGGGTAAAGGGAAGATTAAAAAAATGTTTTAAGGTTTTGCGAAAAGAGGACAACTTTTTTTTTTAGAGGACAATTTTTAAAATGAAGTTTCTTTCTATAGTGAGATTAAAGTTCAAATAATAAAAACGTTAAGAAACACAATTCCTCAGTAGACTCTCCGGTCCTCTGTCACACAGTTCCTTTCTTGTCTTCAGCTTCTCATTTGCAAAGTAAGAGTTAACTCCTAAATTAGAGGAATGTTGTTGCAGCTCTGCAGAAAGCTTAAAAGGACAGGGTCAATGAGTTAGATTCTTCACTAACTCATTAACAAGAAGGTCACCACCACCTCAGGGTTCATGAAAACCTAGGTTGGTAATGGCTGGTCACTTCCTGCACATCTCAAAATTTAGAGCGGAGAAGTAGACTCCATTGTGAGTCTGTTTCCTGACTTGGAAGGAAAGAAAATATTTCCATGATGACTATTCTTTTTGTAGGCTGGTGTTACATTTGGCCCAAAGGCGTAATGGGCAGGCACAGGGCCTCCACTCCAGAGCGCTTTGTAACCATGTTTATTCTTCAGTTAATTATATTCTAAGGATGCTATGCTACTACACTCACTGCCTTTCACTGACAAGGTGTCCCCATTCAAGTGAATTTTTATGTAAATGTTAATAGTTGTGAATGAGGCAAGTTTCAGCAGTGACTGCCTGTCTGTCCACCTGTACCGTGTACCCTCAGCCATGCTTCTCCTTGACGGCTGCTGTTCTCAACTGCGACCCACTGTTCCTTGTCCAAAGTGGGATTCAAAGCTATTAATAACCCCATGGAAATCCAACTGGTTTTGCTATAATGTTCAGTCTTTCAAAATGTTGTGCCTGGCATCTACCTCGAGTAGAAAAACCATGAAAGATTAAGCAATCATTGAGCTGTCAAGAGCAGACTGGTAGTTTCTCTCCAAAATGAGATTGGCTGGATTAGCAGACAGCTTAAAGCAAAACTCCAAGGCAAACCTCTCGGTAGGGGGATTATACATAGAGCTCCCATGTACTTGGCATTACTTTGTTAACTATGCCTTGGGAAGGCTTCTTTGGCCTTTCCCAAGTAACAGAAGGTTTCAGCAGGGAATTGGAAAAACAAAAAAGGCCTAACTCAGCAAAGCTGACACACTTTTCCACAGCTCCAGCCATGGCATTCTTTTAGAAGGCTCCTCTGTCATTGCCCATTTTCCTTCTAACTTTTTCATTTGCCACCTTTTCTGTGTTCACTCTTCTCACGCAGCCAGGTAAGAAGATAGCTAGGTTCCAGGAAAAATCACTCTGGCTGAAGCTCTCGCAAAACCTAGGTTTTTTGACCCTGTCCTGGTCTTTGGCCTCTTAGCTTCATTTCCCTGAAAAAAGAAGAGGGTCCCTGTGACCTCTTACACTTCTAAAACTCAAATGGTATTTTACTAATTCCTAATATTTGTACACTGCACACATCCCTAAGTGCATCAAAGATGTGCCTCATCTGCACGAGTATCTCGGGCCACTCTGTGGATAGTCAGCTGTGAGCACATTGCCAAAAATCCACTGCCATGACCAGTTTGCGGCATCTGCTATGTTAGGGCTTTTTTTAACCCTCTGTTCACATAAAGAGCTTGTGTTTCAGGGCTGGCAGATGGCCTAGTGGTTACACTGAACTCCCACATGGCTGACTACAGTTCATGTCCCAGACCTGGTGGCTTGAAACTCATGCTGGGTGCATGTGGGTGAGTGCCCAAGATTTCAGGGAGGAGTATGATGAGCACATGTACCCTAAGGCAAAAAACTCCTAAAAAAGAAAAAAGAAAGAAAAAGGAGTTTGTTTTTCATTCTAAGATGTAGAGAACAGCATTACTTTCTTACAACCATTGCTGAGGAAAATCTGGTATGTATGTTCTGAAAACTGCTGCTCACTGTAGTCACAGATCCTTGTTGGCACTTCCATTTTCACTGGTATCCTTTCCCATTCGCCAGGAGGAAAAAGCATGTAGAACAGGAACAGAAACTCTGCTATTTCTCAGCGGCATCTTCCTGGCAAAGATTGTTTTCTTTACCAGCTGACTCGTTAACGAAAACGCCAAAAGTTTGTTTAATTGGAACAACAGGGGCAGGTAGTGAGGATGTCACTGTTGGCTCATCACTTCCCATCCTTGTGGTAGCTAAAGCCAAGGGCAGAGCTGGAGTCCTGCCCAGCCCCTGGGTACCTGCACACGACGACGCTCCATCGCACACAAGACCTGAACAGGCATTCTTTCCCTGTGCTTTTACTTGGGAGAAGAAGAAAAATACTTTGGGGTTCAGCGACTGGGAAAAAAGTTGGGAATCTTCAACTTGCTTTGGGGAAAAAACCCACAGGGCACAGATTCTCAACTTGAGGTGATGTTTGTCCTCAGGAAACATTTGACACTATTTGGATTGTCACAATTTGGGAGAGAGGAGAGGTATCACTGGTATATCTTATTTGATTGTGTTTCACAGACACTGTGTTTTTTACAAACTGAAGGTTTGTGTGGTGACTCTGAGTCAAGCAAGTCTATCAGGATCATTTTTTTCAACAGCAGGTACTTACTTTATGTCTGTGTCACATTTTGGTAATGCTTGCAGCATTTCAAACTTCTTCATTATTTACTTGTTACAGAGATCCATCATCAGTGATCTTTGATGTTACTATTATCATTGCTTGGGGAGCTATGGACTATGCCCATATAAGGATCCAAACCTAACTGACAAACATTCTGTGTGTTCTGTTTGCTCCACCCACTGGCCATTCCCTATCTCTCTCCCTCTCCTTGGGCCTCTCTATTCCTGAAACATACTAATACTGAAATTAGGCCACTTATTAAACCTATAATGGTCTTTAAGTGATTAAGTGAAAAGAAGAGTCGCATGTCTCTCGTTTTACATCAAAAGCTAAAAATATGACTTTTAGCACGGAAGGCATGTCAAAACCGAGGTCTCCTGTACCAAACAGCTGAGCAGTGAATGCAAAGGCAAAGTTCTTGAAGGAAATTAAAAGCACTACTCCAGTGAACGTACAGTGATAAGAAAGCCAGAAATCCTTATTACTGCTACGGAGAACGCTGTACTGGTCTGGAGAGAACATCAGGCTAGTCACAGTATTTCCTAAGTCACAGCCAATCCAGAGCAGGGGCTTAGTGCTCTTCACTTCTACGAAGGCTGGCAGGTGAGGAAGCTGCAGAGAGGAAGAATGAAGCTAGATGTTGGTTCACGAGGTTTAAGGAAAGAGGAAGACTTTATACCACAAAAGCTAAGAAGAAGCAACAACTATTGATGTATTGGGTGTCTGGAAAGTCACGACGCATTCTTGCATAGAAAAACGGACAAATACATCATGACTTTCCCTGCAACCCAACAGAAGCTGCACAAGCTATCCAGAAAATCTAGTTAAGATAATTGAAGACAGCTACACTAACCAATCAGTTTTGACACAGAAAAAACAGCCTTATACAGAAGAAAGATATCGTTTATGACTTTTACAGTTAGAAGTCAATGTCTGGCTTTGACCAGAGAGAGACTTCTCAGGAGAGGCTGATGCAGCTGGTGACTTAAAGTTGAAGCTGACATTCATTTATCAGTCTGAAAATCCAGGGTCCTTGAGAACTATGCTACATCTACCCTGCCTGTGCTCTATAAACAGAACAACGAAACCTGGGTGATGGCACATCTGTTGACAGCCCAGTTTACTGAATATTTTAAGCCCTCGGTGAGACCTATTCCCAAGAGAAAAACATTTTTTTCAAAATATTATTGCTCATTGATAATGCACCTGGTCACCCAATGGCTCTGATGAAGCTATACAAGCAGATTAATGCTGTTTTTATGCTTGCTAACACAATATCCATTCTGCAGGCCACGAATCAAGGAGTTAATTTCAAATTTCAAGTCCTACTATTTAAGAAACGCATTTCACAAGGCTGCAGCTAAGCATAGGTGGTGATTCCTCACTGGATCTGGGCAAAGTAAATTGAAAGAATTTTCCTTCTTGGAAAGCATTTACCATTTTAGATGCCATTAAGAACATTTGTGTTTCACATGAGGAGATGAAAATAGCAGCATTAACAGTAGTTTAGGGATGGGACCAACAGATAGCATAACAGTGACATCGCTGGACTCCCACATAGTTGACTGCAGTTCAAGTCCCGGATCAGTGACTTAAAACTCATGCTGGACATATGTGCATGCGTGCCCCAAATCCTGAGAGGAATGGGGCCGGCAGGTGGCGTGGTGGTTGGAGGCGCTGGACTCCCACATGGTCGACCACAGTTTGGGTCCCAGACCTGGCAGCTAACTCTCTTTCTCTCTGGTCAAAACTGAAAACTAAGGGTAAATAAATAATTCTTTTTTTTTTTTGGAGAGATTTTCGCTATAGGGCGCGTGCACTCGCCAGACAGACAGAGAGAGACATAGAGACAGAAAGCGAGAAATCACCCCCCAGGGGGGATGGTCACGCCGCAATCCCTTCTCCTCCATTCTCCTCTCGGGATCTTGGGCACGCACGCACATGCGCCCGGCGTGAGTTTTAAGCCACCGGATCCGGGATGCGAACCACGGTCAACTACGTGGGAGTCCAGCGACATAGCCATTACGCTAACTGCTGGTTCCCTATAAATAATTCTTAAGAAAAAAACATCTTAAGAGGAAGAGGGAGAAGGGATTGCAGCATGCCCCTCCCCCCAGGGGGTGATTTCTCACTTTCTGTCTCTCTTTGTCCAGGGAGAGCATGTGACTATAGCAAAAATCTCTCTCTCAAAAAAAGAAAAACAAAAAATAGTAGTTTAGGGGGCCAACAGGTAGTATAGTGGTTAAGGCACTGGAGTCCAACATGTCCAACCACTGTTCAACTCCCAGACTCCGGCCGCTTGGAATTCACACTGGGAATATGTGCATATGTGCCAGGCACCCGGGGAGATGATTTCTCACTTTCTGTCTCTCACCTCTCTGTCTTTCCAGTGAGCACATGAGCCCCGAAGCAAAATTTCTCTCTAAAAAAAAAAAAAAAACAGTAGTTTAAAAGTTGGTTCCACCCTCACGGATGACTTTGAGGGGTTCAAGACTTCAGTAGAGGAAGCAACTGCAGATGTGGTAGAAACAGTAAGCAAATAGAATTAGAAGTAGAGTCTGAAGATGAGACTGAATTGCTGCAACCTCATGAGCAAGCTTTAATGAATGAGGAGTTGCTTCTTATGGAGGAGCAAAGAAAGTGGTGTATTCTTTCTTTAATTAATTAATTAGCCAGTAGGCTTATGTGTGATCACCAGAGATAGAGATAGGGGGAGAGAGTGAGGAGAAGGGAGAAAGCACCCCTCCCACAGGCTGTGATAATGCTGCAACCCCTTCTCCATCCTGAAAGTTCTAACTTCATTAAAAATATGAGCACTACTATGGAATACTACTCAGCCATAAAAAATGAGACCCAGTCATTTGATGCAAAGTGAACAGAAAAATTTACTGCTAAGCAAAGCAAGCCAGCCTATGAAAGACAAACACTGTAAATTCCCACTCAATATATATCAAATGTCTATACTCTGGCAAAAATGGAAAGATTTGAAGATTTTTCTTTTGGAGAGATTTTTGCTAGAGGGCGCATGTGCTCTCCAGAGAGACAGAGAGACAGAAAGCGAGAAATCACCCCCCCAGAGGGGATGGCCACATCACAATCCCTTCTCCTCCCTTCTCTCAGAATCTTGGGCACGCACGCACACACGTGCCCAGCCTGGGTTCAAACCACCAGGTCTGGGACTCAAACCACAGTCCACTACATGGGAGTCCAGCAACGTAGCCATTATGTCAGCTTGTCCCAGATTTGAAGACTTAACAGTGGGGAAAGCATGTGTAGATACCACAGGCTGAATAGGGTCTATACAATAGAGGATGGGAGGGAGGGGCTCAGGAAAAAAACCATTTAACAGGCATGAGAATATAAGTAATCTGCTGAAAATGAAATATATGGTAGTATCTTTGACTGGGCTTACATGCACCACTTGCATGCTTTGAAAACCATATTACATGCTGTAAAGGTGCACAATAATTAAATGTAAATAAAAATAATTAAATAAAAGTAGCCGTATTGCTTTTAGAGTAAGGAAATAAAAGAAAGCAAAATACAGTTCTTTGCTCTGTGTATCGAACAGTCCTTGAAACAACAACCAACTCAACAGCAATGAGTACCCCTTCTCCCCAGTGTCTTGAAAAAATGTTTTCTATAGAAAGAAACTAGGGTTGGAGCAAGAAATATACAAAAAGAGCCTGGAATATTTTGTCATATCAGACAGCATGGAAGCTATCAAAGATTATTATGTTCATAGTCAAAAGGATTTGAAGAAGTATTTACTGGCCAGAGAAGAAGTAATCTGTGAGAATGAACAAGATAAAAGGATTAAAAATTGCAACAGAATGAAAAAACCATCAAAAGCTTATACTCATGATCTCATAATAAATACTAATTGGTTACAACTGGAGGATGTCAGTGAGTCAACCCATTTTGAAAGCAGGTGAATGAGGATTCGGAACCGGCAGGTGGCGTGGTGGTTGAGGCGCTGGACATTCCCACATGGCCGACCACGGTTCAAGTCCTGGACCTGGTTGCTTGCTCCCTTACCCTCTCTCTCTCTCTCTCTCTCTGTCTCTCTTTGGTCGAATTAAAATAATAAATGGATGAATAAATTAAAAAAAAAAAGGCAGGTGAATGAAAGGGACAAATTTCTCTTTCCTGTCTGAATGTGGAACCAGAGAAAATGAGGAAGTACTACAACTGGGGTCAGTAGGTGGCGTGGTGGTTAAGGGTGCTTGACTCCCATATGGCCAACCATGGTTGGAGTCCAAGACCTGACAGTTTGTTTTCTTACTTACTTTCTCTCTCTCTCTCTCTCTCTCTCTTTCTCTGTCCCTCTCTGGTCAAATTAAAAGTAAATAAATAAAGTT
>NW_006159850.1:12812269-12814874 GCF_000334495.1 Tupaia belangeri chinensis | reverse complement strand
AAACTCATGCCAGGCATGTGTGTGTGCATGTCCAAGATCCTGAGAGGAGAATGGAGGAGAAAGGATTGTGGCATGGCCATCCCCCTGGGGAGTGATTTCTCGCTTTCTGTCTCTCTGGTGAGCGCACACGCCCTATAGCAAAAACCTCTCAAAAAAAATAAAAGAATAAATAAAATTAAATAATTCTTTAAAACAAAAACTCTTAAAAAACAAAACAAAACAAAAAAACCCTTATCTCTCCATTCTCTCTTTCCCCCTCCCTCCTCTTTGAAGGATGACAGAATATCTAGCAGAGTAGAGGAGGAGAGATACTTGCCCACAAGGAAATACGGACTAAAACAAGAAGCCCTGCAGTACAGTGTGCCTGTGTGTGACTAAACAGAAATGGATGTGCAAAAGCCAACTGATGATTTACGTGGGCTAGAGATGACTGATTCAGACCAACAACAAGAATAAGTTGTGTAAGTGTTGGTTGTTGGCATATTTCTCTTCCCTACTAAGATTTGAGTCCTTTGAGGATAGGGTTCTTCTCTATTCTCTTCTGGATTCTTAGCACAATACTTTACTACCAGGCAGTTAAAAAGAGACAAGTCAGTTTCACTTAAGAACAGGGACCAGCAGTTAGTATAATGGCTACGTCATTGGACTCCCAGGTAGATGACCGCGGTTCGCGTCCTGGACCCAGTGGCTTAAAACTCACGCCAGGCACGTGTGCGTGCGTGCCCAAGATCCTGGGAGGAGAATGGAGGAGAAGGGATTGCGGTGTGGTCATCCCCCCTGGGGGGTGATTTCTCGCTTTCTCTCTCTGTCTGGCGAGCGCACGCGCTCTATAACAGAAACCTCTCAAAAAAAAATAAATAAATAAAAATAAAAAAAGAGAGCCAAGCACTGGTTCGCTGGGTGCTTGCCACTTCCTTGTCATAATCTCTCAAGAGGCAGGTGCGGTACTGGCCCACTGGTGAATGAAGAAGCTGAGGGTGGTCACACTGTAGGACGTAGCCAGGGAGGCACACAAAGCCCTAGCCTGCTCAGCTTCAAGCTTGAAGTCATATAAGCATGAGGCTTTCAGCCTTGGAGAGCTCAAAAAATTCAAGACATAGCTCCAGGAAAGATGCTCTCATGATGGCACCAAAATACGGCAGCAGGAAAGCAGGTGGCACGATGGCAAGGCGCCAGACACGCATGTGGCTGACCAAGGTCTGAGTCCCAGACTCAGTGGCTTGAAAATCACACTGGGGGCATGTGCATGCATGTCAAAAATCCTGAGAGGAGAATGGAGGAGGGGCTGCGGTGTGACCATTCCCCGAGGAGGTGATTTCTTTTTTACAACACACATACATTTTTATTCATTTATGTTTCATTATTTTAAATCCTTGAGGGGTACAGCATCACACGGATTCTGTGTCCAATGGCCTTAGCAGGAAGGTTGCTTCGGAATTTGGCTCGAACCATGCCACTGTTTCCATGGGCACAGGTAACCTTTCCCCAGATTACTCTGGTTTTATTTGGTTTGCCACCAGGAGTCACTGTGTTGTTTTTTGCTTTGTACACATAGGCACACCTCTTGCCTAAATAGAATTCCGTTTCATCTCGTGCACAGACACCTTCAATTTTAAGAAGAGCTGTGTGCTCCCTTTGGTTCCTGAGACCCCGCTTATAGCCAGCAAGAATGGCCTTGGGCCACAGCCTTTCAGGACATAGCTGCCTTTTTAAAAAAAATTTATTTACCTATCTATCTATCTTTTTATTTATTTATTTTTTTGAGAGGGTTTTGCTATAGAGCGCGCGCGCTCGCCAGAAAGACAGAGAGAGACAGAGAGACAGAATGCAAAAATCACCCCCCAAGGGGGATGGCCACGCCGCAATCCCTTCTCCTCCATTCTCCTCTCGGGACATTGGGCCCGTGCGCACACATGCAGCGTGAGTTTAAGCCGCCGGGTCCGGGACTCGAACCGCGGTCGACTACATAGGAGTCCAGTGACACAGCCATTACGCTAACTGCTCCTCCCCATAGTTGCCTTTTAGAACTCATGTTCCCAGCAGGTCTCGATTATTTGTTCCCAAAGTTCAGCAGCAGGATCCTCCCCCAGGGAGGTGATTTCTGACTTTCCCCTCTGTTTCCCTCCAGTCAGAGCACACACCCTATGGCAAAACCTAAAAAAATAAATAAATAAGAAAAGAAAAAGAAAAAGAAAAAAATTACAACTATGGCAGCACTGTTAGTTTCTTGGTTCTGACGAATCCAACTGTGGTTATGCAAGATGCTACATTTTATTTTCTTAAAAGTAGTGAGGAAAGGGGACCAGCAGTTAGTGTAAGGGCTATGTCGCTGAACTCCTATGTAGCCAACCGTGGTTCAAGTCTCAAACCCGGTGGCTTAAACTCACGCTGGGCATGTGGCATGTGTGCCCAAGATCCCGAGAGGAGAATGGAGGAGAAGGGACTGCAGTGTGGCCATCCATCCCCCCTGGGGGGTGATTTCTCGCTTTCTGTCTGTCTTTCTCTTTCTGGTGAGCACACGCACCCTATAGCGAAAACCTCTCCAAAAAAAGAAAACAAAAAAAGTAGTAAAGAAAGGAAACAAGTGATTTTTGAAATTATAAAT
>NW_006159850.1:12810183-12812203 GCF_000334495.1 Tupaia belangeri chinensis | reverse complement strand
TCATCCCCCGGGGGGATGGCCACGCCGCAATCCCTTCTCCTCCATTCTCCTCTCGGGATCTTGGGCACGCACGCACACACGCCCGGCGTGAGTTTAATCTGCCGGGTCTGGGACTTGAACCGTGGTCGACTACTTGGGGGTCCAGCGACATAGCCATTACGCCAACTGCTGGTTCCACAAGTGATGTTTTAAAAGTTGTTGTATAGGGAACAGCAGTTAGCATAATGGCTATGTCGCTGGATTCCCACATAGTCGACTGCGGTTCAAGTCCCGGACCCGGCGGCTTAAACTCACGCCGGGCATGTGTGCGTGCGTGCCCGAGATCCCGAGAGGAGAATGGAGGATAAGGGATTGCGGCGTGGCCATCCCCCCTGGGGGATGATTTCTCGCTTTCTGTCTCTATGTCTCTCTGTCTGGCGAGTGCACGTGCCCTATAGCGAAAACCTCTCCAAAAAAAAAAAAGTTGTTGCATAGATAGATGCAGTGAGGCATCCTGGAATGGATTTTAGAATAACAAAAGGAGGGACCAGCAGTTAGCATAATGGCTATGTCGTTCGATTCCCATGTAGTCGACCGCGGTTTGAACCCCAGATCCGGTGGCTTAAACTCTCACCGGGCGTGTGTGCGTGTGTCCCCAAGATTCTGAGAGGAGAATGGAGGATAAGGGATTGCGGCGTGGCCATCCCCCCTGGGGGGTGATTTCTCATTCTCTGTCTCTCTCTCTCTGTCTTTCTGGTAACCTCGCACGCCCTATAGCAAAATCCTCTCAAAAACAAAACCAAAAAAAACCCACAAAAGGACACTTGTAGGAAAACTGGGGAAATTAGTATAAAGTGCCATTTGGTTAATGTTACTGTCCTATTTGTGTTTTTAATGATCAGAGGATGTGTGTCACTGCCAGAGAGACAGACAGACAGAAAAAGAAGGGGGAGGGAGAGAGAGAAAGCACTTCCAATGGGCATGTGGTCCAACTGCAATTCTTCTTCCTCCATTTCTCCTTTCTATCGGGATTTTGGGCACACATGCACAGGTACCCACCATGTTTTTCAAGCTGCCCAGACCAGGATTTGAACCACACTCAACAATGTAGGATCTAGCTCCCAATACACAGGGCTTAACCACTGAGCTATGGGGCTGGCCCCAGTAATGCCCAGTTTTAATCTCAATTTCAACAAATGTACCATGGTCATGCAAAATGTTAACATAAGGGGAAACTGGGTGGGAAGTGTACAGGAACTCTCCATATCACTTTAGCCACTTTTCTGAAATAATAACTGATTGAGATTATTAATATAAAATTATTCTAAATTAAAAACTTAATTTTTATTTAAAAAAGCAATAAAAATTAAGCACAATAAATGTTTTACATATTCATTTTTAGCATAACTTTATGTGTAAAGAAGTAAATATAATTTTATATAAAACAAGGTAATTAATTTATTAACTCTTGATTTTGAAGTGTCTCTACTGTGAAAACAGGAAGCAATCCGGAAACACTTCCGCCAAGACATTTGCACATGGAGCTGAGGGTTAAATTATGTGCTTTCCCGCCAGTATATACCAGCTTTACGTCAAAAAATAACTGGCAGATAAGCTATGGTTATTCATACTTGGGCATTTGGAAGATTTTTCTCATTTCTTGAAAATGAACCAATTAAGTCTGTCACTTCAAGGGGAACAAATGACAGTATTTGTTGCCAATGATAAATTTTGAAAAGCTTTAGGATTTTGGAAACCTCGTATGTATCACAAACTGGATAGTTTCCCAGCACATTTTTTTTTGGGGAGAGGTTTTCGCTGCAGGGCGTGTGCACTCGCCAGACAGATAGAGAGAGACATAGAGACAGAAAGCGAGAAATCATCCCCCAGGGGGGGATGGTCACGCTGCAATCCCTTCTCCTTCATTCTCCTCTCGGGATCTTGGGCACGCACGCACATGCGCCCGGCGTGAGTTTTAAGCCACCGGGTCCGGGACACGAACCGCGGTCGACTACGTGGGAGTCCAGTGACATAGCCATTA
>NW_006159850.1:12780185-12809921 GCF_000334495.1 Tupaia belangeri chinensis | reverse complement strand
CGCTAACTGCTGGTTCCCCCCCCCCCCAGCACTTTTTAAAAGACTTCTGATGTGATCAGCAAAGATATTAACGAATGTGATTTGTTGATATTGTCTAATGAAATTAGTCAACATTAGAAGATCTGTATATTCCAGTGAACCAGTATTTTCCAAATGACTAACGCATGGTATCACAACTCATGCGCACTGGTAAAGAAACTCATTCTGAGTACAAGTGAGACCAGCTGTGTTGATGTAATAGTGCAGAAGCTATTCATATAATGTAGCTTGTATATTACCACTAAACGTTATGAAACTATCACTGTTCACATTTTGGTGTCATTTCACAGGAGGATATGCAAAATTACTGAAAACATCCATTGAGTCTACTTGGTGACCTAGGCACAGGTGTCATGGCAGACTATGAGCAGGTCCAAAAGGGGCCCCTGAAGCTAAAAGGTGTAGCAGAGCTCAGTGTGACCAAGTGGACGAAGAAAAAGAAGGACAAAGACAAGGCGAAACTCCTGGAAGTGATGGGAATGAGCAAAAAGAACGAGGAGGAGAAGCGGCATGGCCTGGACAAGCGGACACCAGCCCAGGCAGCCTTCGAGAAGATGCAGGAGAAGCGGCAAAAGGAAAGGATCCCAAAGAAAGCGTCCAAAACCCACAAGCAGAGAGTAGAGGACTTCAACAGACACCTGGATACTCTGAGGGAGCATGACGACATCCCCAGAGTCAGCTGGACGAAGTAGCCTCCTGGCTCTGGGTATGGAGCGGCACCGAGGGGAAGCAGAAGGAAATGCCAGGGTTATGTGTGGCCCCTTTGTTATTTTCTAGAAATACTTTTTTATACGCAGACCCTTGCATCTTCTGCTGGGACAGCATTTTTCCAAGCTGTGTACCCTCATTCTGGAACTTGATTAAAAGCAAGACAGTCCTTTCAAAAAAAATCCATTAAAATACTCTTCTTTTTCCAACTACATATTGTGTGAGGCTGGATTTTCTTCATAAATCCAACCAAAAGAACCTATACAAAACAGAATGAGTGGAGAAGCAGATCTGAAAATCCTGCTGTCTTCTAAGGCAGACATGAAGAGGTTTACAAAATCACAATGCTACATTTCTCACTAATATTAAAAATATATTTACCTATTGATATCGACATGTACTGGACTTAATACTGTTATTTGAAGAAAGTTACTAAACTAAAAAAAAAATGACAGCCTGTATGCACACAGGTAAAGGGGTGGGGGGCCGGCCAGTAACGTCTCATTACTGGCTCAATGGAATATACAGATCTAATGTTGGCTAATTTCATTAGACAGTATCAACAGGGGTCTTGCCACACAGTGCTCCCCTTTCCTCAGTCCTCCAGCTCCTCAGGATCTTGGGTGCCGGCACTCAAGTCCAGCGTGCTTTTACCCAACTCTAGGATCCAAACCCACGGTTGGCCATGTGGCTTCCAGTCTCACGAGGCACTGCGCTGTCACTACACTACGGTGCCTGGGTCTGAATTACTACAATATTTACATTTATTCTCTGTTTTAATTTCTTATACTAGAAACCGCAACAGTTACAACCTGCTCAATAATTCTCAAGAGTGCAAAGAGGTCTTGAGCACAAAAGTTTGAGAATTGGCAATTCAGGGTAACTTTCACACAAGTTTCTTTTCTCTAAGAGGGAAAAGAGCCAGATTCTTATTAGCAGGGAATAATTCACACACCGGTTCCAAAATAGTGATGTGCCCTACAAAGTCGATAATGCTGTGAAGCGGATTAGTGTTGACTTTTTCGTCTTTGCATTCATTTCCCCCTAAATACTCCTAAGAACAAAAAGATAAGACAATTACAGCAATACCACCAAAAGCATACCTCGATTTGCCAAATAATCAAATCAATCTTTCCTGAGACTCTTTGTAGTGACCTGGGAGCAGCTGTCCTGACCATGACTAGAGACCTCTGTTTGGTGTGTGAACACTCACCACCTATCAGATTCTCCTACTTTTCCCCCCAGAGATTAACAGCTCTAAGTAAATTTGGGACCAGCAGTTGGTGTAATGGCTGTTGTTGGATTTCCATGTAGTTGACCGTAGTTTGAGTCCTGGACCCGGGGGCTTAAACTCACGCCGGGCGCATGTGTGTCCGTGCCCAAGATCCCAAGAGGAGAATGGAGGACAAGGGATTGCAGCGTGGCCATCCCCCGGGGAGGTGATTTATCGCTTTCTGTCTCTCTAGAGTCTTTCTGGCGAGTACACGTGCTCTATAGCAAAAACCTTTAAAAAAAAAAAACCAAAAAACAAACAAACAAACAAAAAAAACCAAAGACCAAAAAACAAACAGCCCTAAGCAAATTTGGAGGCATATTCAGAACCATTAAAAATAATTGTTTTTCAATTTAGACTGGCCCAGTAGTTAAGGAGCTAGAACCCAGAAGGCCAACCACATGGTTCAAATCTCAGCCCTTGTGGATTGAAAACCATATAAGGTACATGCGTGTGTGTCCCAAATCCAAACAAGATGGCGAACTGCAGAAGGGACTGCAGCATGACCATGCTCCACTGGGGGATGCTTTCTCCCTCTCTCTCCCTCCCTCTCTCTCTGGCAAGTCCAGAAGGCCTCTGGCAAATTAATAAATTGTAATTAAAAAAGTAAAAAACAATTGGTTTGAAGTCAAAATAAAGGAATAACAACCTCTGGCCCAACAGGGTTGTACTTTGTTGTCAACTTGGCCAATAGATTTCTCTGAGGTAGGTGTTTCATAGGTGTCACCTGACGTTTTCAGTGGTTTGTTTACAGAGCTGTCTGTCCTACCTCCCACTGCATCACCAACAGCTAGTCCCCAAGGAAAGCTAAAAATGATCAGATGCAAGACACCAGTTTTCTACTTGGCTGAATCATACACACCTTCTAGCATTTAAAGCGTTGACCTCCCAATAGAGCTTAGTATGTTTTGTGATGTATCCACACATACCTCTTACCACATCGAATAAGACAGGGTGGCACATAGGTGGTTAGTGCCCCACTTAAGCTGGAAGTGGCATGGGGGGCCCCGATGAGGATCCTGGGCCAACCTGAACACACAGGGTCAGGCTGCACACGCTTTAATCCTGGCTGACTGGAAGGAAGAGAGGAGGGCCTAACACAATGAGACCCTGTCAGAAACAACTATTTCTTGTCTCTCCCCAAAACCCCTCTCATAAAAAGGAAAAAAAAGGAGAAAAAAAAAAAAAAGGCTTCTGGAAGGAGATGGTTTCAAAAAGTAGGCACAGAGATCCTCATAGTACAATACAGCTTTACTTCAGACCTGTGGACTTTGGGGTGGAAGGCAGGGAAGAAGAGGCATCTCAGAAGAGAGTAATGCATCTAGTGAGGTCTCCAGCCCTGACTAGGTGTTCAGTCAGAGAGCTGGATACTGAATAAAGTCCCTTGGAGCCAAAGTAGTGGGGAGGAGTCTAACTCTTGGCATTAGATGAATAAAAGAAGCCCTAAGGGAAATGACTGAAAAATGTTTATGGTACTGGAAGATAAAAAAAGCATAAGCCGATTTCCTTTTTAGAGATCAATTTACACATGTAGAATTATAACCATATTAACTGTGTCAGTAGTGTGTACAAATTATGCAGATTACTGGGATCCATGTAACCCTTATCAATTACCAAGGTGTTACCAAGGCCTCAAGGCTATTGGATTATCCTGTCCATTAAGATTTAAATAAAACTGGTTCAATCTACCATTTTGCATACAGGAAAACCATGCATTCATTTCATCCACTCCCACTGGATAGTCTCAGGGACTTTTTTTTATCAGTTGCTTCCAGGTTCTTTATTTTTTCCCCTGGTTCTGATGAATTCCTAATCTTGGTTTAGTGACTCGTGTTCAGCACAGCCTATGCACACCCTGTCCTCTATGTTGGGGCCCCTTCAAACTTTTACAGTTACTGGAATGTGGGGGAGAGAAGAATGGGGAAGACAGAGGTCTCAATGCAACATAGGAAATGAATGAGATTAGAATAGAGAATTAGCCATCTCTTGTTCTACTCCTGGGGAAATTCTTGTTAGATATCCCTTCACTAGAATGTACCAGAATGGCTAAGAACTCTATGAAATTATGTTGAATTTAAATATAAACAATTTTTCTAGGGGCTGGCAGGTGACATGGTGGTTGGGACACTAGACTCCCACATAGCTAACTGCGGTTAGAGTCCCGGGCCTGGTGGCTTGCTTTCTCACTTTCTCATTCTCTCTCTCTCTCTCTGGTCAAATGAAAAAATAATGCTAACAAATTAAATAAATAAATAAATCTTTGAAAAAAAGGGGTGAAACAATTTTTCTAGGCGGCAGACCCATAATTTTCATCAGACATTAGAATATCTCAACTGAGATCCAAGAAAGATAAAACTTTGTATGTAGATAAATATCAAAGTGTAGTGTTAATAGCAGAAAAAAATGTTACTTAGAAAAACTCGGTTCAGAAATGGCTTCTGAAATCCCACACAGCTTCTTAGGGACAACCTTCGGAAAGCCTGTATTTGTGGAGCTTTATCTGACCCCCCAGGGGCTAGGCGGTGCTTCCATCAACAGAACTGCACACCTCTATACTACGCTACAACATTGTCTGCAGTCGTTGTCTCCTCACTAAATAATCCGATTACTGGGTTGTCAGGAAAGTCATGACCCATTTTTTCGCACAGAAAAGCACAAATGGTCATGACTTTCCAGACAACCTAACAGTAACAATAAATTAGAAGCAATTAAACAATTAATAGCCAATTAAAACTCTAGAACACAACATCACACACCCATGAGACTGGCACTATTCCCGTCTGCCAACAGCAAGGAGTGGGGATCAGCAATCTCACCTGCTGTGAGACAGGTTCGACCACTCTGAAAAACAAACTGACATAATCTTCTCAGGTTAACATTTAAACAGTATTGTAGATCTGGCAAATTCATACTTCGAGTAGTTTCCCAAACTACCAGTGGTAACCCAGAGGGCTACAATTTAGTGGATCAATTTAGTGGGTCACAGCCACTATTTCAAGGTAACAGGATGGATTAGGGTATTGTTACACTTTTACCTAATGACCCGTAAGTGTCATATTTTACCTTATACACATAAGTAACGTTTGTTTCAGTCCTGTGTAGCTTACTGTCTGGGTGTAGACTGGAGTCAAGATGCACCTTTATTTCTTACTATGGGGTGATCACATAAAAAAGCCTCACAAGCCCCCACACACATGCATAAGGAAACATGCACAGCAATGTTCATAGCAATATTTTTCTTTTTTAAATTTCATTTTCTTTTATACCTTCAATCACATTATTTAGCTTACAAAATAAATATTTCAACAGGTGAACATTTCTCCCTAGTCCAGTTGATAAAACTATAAAACATCTTCAACAGATAATACCACATTTCTTTGTCCCATTAATGCTTTGCCTCCCTGTTTTTCTTCTACATGTCCTCCCTCAGACCCTTCCCTTTCGCATACACTATATCTGCTAATTACATCTATATACTGTGTTTCTATATCCTTTAGTCAATCAGTTTCAGTCATAGAGTACGGACACTCAGAACGGCAATATTTTCCTAGTAGCAAAGAACTGGAAGGAATATAGGAAAACACAACGACTGAGGCACATCTGTATAACTGGAAATATAACAAAGCACTGAATACAAATGAACTGAGCTTCTGCGACAGGGATCTCACAGAAAGCAAAAATAGTAAGCCGCAGAAAAGTACGTGCTGCGAGGTAACACGTTCGAAGCCAAAAAGAGGATAACATAAATAATGACGCCTGGGGTAATCATATATAATAGAAACTGAAGAGAGGAGAAATTTTAAAGTGAGGCTAAAAACAAAAATTAAAATGGTGGAAGTGTGTGAAGAAGGGTAATGAGCACAAAGTTATGTTAAGAGGAATGAGTTCTATTACACAGCCCAATGACTACAATAACTAATAATGTACTATACACCTCAAAATAACTAAAAGGAAGAATTTTAAATCTTATCACTACAAAGAAATGACAAATATTTGAGGTGAAGACGACGGTAGTTGGTCCAAGTTGATCGTTCGACAGTGTAGACACATTACCACTGCATCACAATGCACACCATAAATACATACAGTTATTTGTCAAATAGAAAACAAATACAGGGACCAGCAGATGGCGTAATGGTTATGTCGCAGGACTCTCACATAGGTGACTGCAGTTCAAGTCCCAGAGCTGGCAGCTTAAATCTCACACTGAGCGTGTGTGTGTGCCCAAGATCCCAAGAGGAGACTGGAGGAGAAGGGGATAGCAGCATGGCTTTCTGTCTCTGATGAGTACACACTCCCTATTGCAAAAAAAAAAAAAAAAAAAGAACAAAAACCAGTCAAACAAAAACAAAAACAAAACCCTCTTAGAAAATAAAAAACAAAGTAAAAAGAAAAAACAGATTGTTTTTAATCGAGGCTGTGGTTACTCACCTCTTGGGGTTGAAGAGGATGAATACAGAAGGCCACACAGAGAAGGCTGGGTGGGGAGTGGGTGGGTGTGGAAATGTATTTCCATGAACAGGAAAGTGAAGCTCTGCCTCTAGCGTCACGTAACAGCAGTCCTTCTGCCGGTCACCACACCGTGAGCTGCCGAGCCTAGAGACTGCTAATGTTATTCCCCGGTGAAAGATCAGCCTCCTCAGATGGAGATGACCCCATGTTTCAGAGAAGAAAACAATCAAATTCTTCTGGTACTTTCTAGCATTGCCCAAAAGCAAGAACACTTCAAAAGTGTCAGAGCGCTGAGCTGCCAAAAGGACAAGGGAGTCAGCTCAGAGGTAATGCCGTTAGCCAGAATGACAGTCTGGGCATCAGAAATAAAATAGCTATGATTAACTGACACAGACCACTTTTTTAAAAAGAATTATTTTTTCCTTAATTAATTTATCTATTTTAATTTGACCAGAGTGAGAGGGAGAAGGAAAGAGAGAGGGAGAGAAAGAAAGTGAGAAAGCAAGTCACCAGGTCCAGAACTAGAACAGCAGTCAGGTCACGAGGGAGTCCTGCACCACCCAACCACTACACCACCTGCTGGACTCTCCAGCTTTCTTTAAGAATTAATCTTTCCCTTAATTTAACTATATTTACTTATTTTTTAAAAACAAACTAATTTTGTAAAAATAATTTAGCATCACAAAATGGATATCCAGAGGGTCTAAAATGGGATTTTGTATGGGGAAAGAGCAGTGGCCCTCTTCCTCTGTCTCTATAACCCCAATGGGAATCTAAGGTAAGAACTGAAATAGTGCCGGTATAAAACTGACCTCTCTGTGCCTGATTAAAATCCCTCCTTTCCACTTTCTGCTAATTGGAGAAAATAAGGATGATCTGAAATTTACCAGTTTACCCCCAAACCAGATCATAAAAAGTTTTATAATAGCTGCATTTATGTTTTTATCTGTTTCATGTTTTTTTTTTTTTTTTAAAAGAGAGATTTTTGTTATAGGGTGTGTGTATTTGCCAGAGAGACAGAAAGCAAGAAATCACCCCTGGTGGGAATGGCCACACCACAATCCCTTCTCCTCCATTCTCCTCTGGGGATCTTGGGCACCTGCACACACATGAACCCAGTATGAGTTTTACGCCACCAGATCCAAAACTCGAATTGTGGTCAGTTGTGATCAACTACGGGGGAACCCAGCAGCGTAACTGTTACATCATCTGCTGGTCCCATCATGTTTAATTTAAAAAGCACACTAATTTTCAATAGACAAAATAAATATCTGATCATTAAACAAACCACAAATAATGCTACAGTTAAGAGGTTAAAAAGATCCATTTAAGACTTCTTTTTCAAAAAGCAACAATAACAAATAGTAGCTGATTCTCTACCATCTTCTCTAAAAGTATGACCCAAGTTTCTGAATACTAAGATATACTTACGGCTATAATTTCAATCATACCAAACCATTCTGAAATTTTCTCCCTATAAATTGATTAATTAATTAAACTTTTTTTTTTGAGAGAGATTTTCATTGTAGGGCGCATGCGCTCGCCAGACAGAGAGAGACATAGAGACAGAAAGCAAGAAATCACCCCCCCAGGGGGGGATGGTCACACCGCAATCCCTTCTCCTCCATTCTCCTCTCGGGATCTTGGGCACGCACGCACACGTGCCCGGCGTGAGTTTTAAGCCACCGGGCCCGGGACACGAACTGCGGTCGACTATGTGGGAGTCCAGCGACATAGCCATTATGCTAACTGCTGGTTCCCCAAACTTTTTTTTTTTGAGAGGTTTTTGCTATAGGGCACATGCGCTCTCCAGAAAGACAGAAAGCGAGAACTCACACCTCCACCCCTTGGGGGATGGCCACATCACAATCCCTTCTCCTCTAGTCTCTCAGGATCTTGGGCACACATGCATACATACGCGCCTGGTGTGAGTTTAGGTCATGTGGTCTGGGACTCGAACTGCGGTAGACTACATGGAAGTCTAGTGATATAGCCATTACACCATCTGCTGGTCCCATCAACACATATTTATTGAGTGACTATTTTTTTTGGAATTGTTTTATTTAACTTTATTTATTTTAATTTGACCAGAAACGGGGGGGGGGGGAAAGCCACCAGGTCCAGGACTCGAACCGTGGTCAGCCATGTGGGAGTTCAGTGCCCTTAACCACCACGCCACCTGCTGGCCCTGAGTGACTGCTTTTAACATGAGCTGTTCTACAGAGGGAAGTAAACAAAGCATACTGGCTCCTGCTGTCCTGGGCAAGCTAATTATGTAAACATGGCCTGTGCCTGTTTACAACTCCTCACCACTGCCCAGTAATGCAAACGGGCATAGATGAAACTGTTGACTTTCAGCCACTGATTTCAAGTCTCTATGCAGGCCTCCCAGATGCCAATATCAAAACGACATGGCTAGCAATGCTGCAGAATGTGCTGCTGACACAGGAGTTTCAGCAGGTATTACAAATCTACTTTAAAACGGAATATTCAGTCAGATATTATAAAAACTTAGGAACCATTTGAAAAGGCTTGAGAACGAAAAAAAGTTTCTTTTTTCTTTCTTTTTTTTCTTACAATGCACAATAGAACAGCCAAGGCCCCTGTACCTGCCATAAATATGCCGTAGAAAATAATTCTGAATACACAAATATGTTCTCTATTTATCTGGTTTCTTTCTGAATTTCTCAATGTCTGTTTCCTCTAGTTCCACTGGTTTCCTCATATTTTCAAATGTTTATTTCTTTGCTTTCTTCCTTTCCTATTCCACATTGTGCAGCTATCGCATGGGCTGGAAGCGTGGCCTAAGAAAAATAAGCCAAAAGGCCTGTCTTGACCAATAATTCCACTGACTACAGGAAGTCACTTGTACAAGATGAAGAAACTCAGGAAAACCCAAGAATTCAATGAAGTTATGTGCTGCTGAGGTCTTCTGCCACCATCAAACACACGCTAGGTCCTACACTAAGCGACCTACTCAAATTAGGAAAAGTTATTCGGGCAGACGGCCCGAGGTCAGACTTGTCATCATCTGTTTCTATGTGTCTCTCCGACAGGCTTCAGTGAACATACTGGGGCTCCCACAAAGGGTGTGCCTATGTTCAGGCAGGCTGGGCTTGGGGTGGATTGTGGTATGGGCACCCTGTCTGGCCTGCCTGCCTGCCTTTCTTTGTGGAAGAAATATATTAACTTTGGGGGAAAAATAAAAAATAAAGTGTCTCCATGTGAACCAGCAGTTCTGTCCAGTCTGTGGTGCAGCATGCTGCTCCGGGTGGACACGCAGGGCCAGGCTGCTGCTCTGAGTGTGTGCAAGACCAGTAGTCGGAGTTTAAATACGGCTTACTCCTCTTTCATTTTTTACATTTTTATTTATTTTATTTATGATAGCATGTATGCACACAACGAGAGAGAGAGAGATGGAGGTGGGGAGGCGAGGAGCGCCTTCAAAGGGAGGTCTGGTCACACTGCGATCCCTATCCTTGGCCTCCAGCTCACCAGGACTTGGGGCCTGGACACACCCAGTGTGTGTCAGGTTGACCAGGACTTGAACCCATGGTCAACCATGTAGCTTCCAATGCGTAGTCCAGCACAGTAGGCCCTACTACATGGGCTGGGCCAGCTTATTTGTCTTTCCTATCTTCTGGGCAAGGCAACTCTATGTTCTAGATTTTCCTGGTCAGTCCCAACTTTTAAACTTTACCCCTGAATGTGTAATTATATTTGACTAATCTTTTTATAGCATCTAAGATAATTTTTTTAAAGAATTATTTTATTTAACTTATTTGTTTGCTTACTTTCATTTGACCAGAGACAGAGAGAGAAAATGAGAGAGCAAGCCACCAGGTCCAGGACTCGAACCACGGTCAGCCACGTGGGAATCCAGTGTCCTTAACCACCACACCACTTACCTGTCCCAAAGCATCTAAGCCCATTCTGAAAAATAAATCCAGACACATACAAAAAAGAATGTCAGAGTAGGTGGGCTGATTTTGGTTTGAAAAATTTGCTCACCATAGCTAAAGAAAACATGTAGCACAAAAGGAAAGCAAATCTTTTTTTTTAATTATTTAATTTTATTTATTATTATTGTATTTTAATTTGATCAGAGAGAGATCGAAACAGGGGGTGGGGTGGGGGTGAGAAAGCAAGCCACCAGATCCGGAACTCAAACCTCAATTGACCATGTGGGAGTCCAGCACCTTAACCATCACGCTACCTGCTGCCAGTCCCAGGGAAACCAATTTTAATCTGTAACATAGGTTGTGAGTAGGGGCTGGTAGTGGTGTGGTGGTTGGGGCACTAGACTCCAACATGGCTGACCATGGTTCGAGTCCTGAACCTGGAGGCTTGAAACTCATGCCAGCACGTATGTGAACATGCCCAAAATCCCAAGAGAAGGAAGAAGAAGGGATTGCAGCATGACCACCACCACCCCCAGGAGGAGTGATTTCTCCCTTTCTATTTCTCTCTCTAGCAAGTGCCTGTGTCCCATGGCAAAAAAAAAAAAAAAAAAAAAAATCTCTCTCAAAGAAGCAAATCTAAATTAAGTTCTGTTTCATAAAAGAGAAAATAATTATTTATTATTATTATTTTTTTAGAGATTTTCTCGATAGGGCGCGTGCGTGCGCTCGCCAGACAGACAGAGAGAGACATAGAGACAGAAAGCGAGAAATCACCCCCCAGGGGGGATGGTCATGCCGCAATCCCTTCTCCTCCATTCTCCTCTCGGGATCTTGGGCATGCATGCACACGTGCCCGGTGTGCGTTTTAAGCCGCCGGGTCCGGGAAGCGAACTGCGGTCGCCTACGTGAGAGTCCAGCGATATAGCCATTACGCTAACTGCTGGTTCCCAAGAATTATTTATTTTACTATGAAACTATAGTTCACTGTGGGCCCCCCTACTTTTGACTACAAACCTTTCCCCACAGGGTTGTTTCACTATGGATCAAGCACGAATTCTTTCTATACACAATGGTAGTACGCAGAAACCAGCGAGGGCAGGAGGCTTTTGAATGCAGAGACCCAGCTGAGGTCTTATTTCTACTGTGGCAGATCCCATGGCATGGAGGGCCCTGTGGACTCCCCGCAGTCTTGGCTGTGAAATCCAGGCATTTGCCTTCTGATGGCCCAGGGTGTGTAAGCTGAGAATGCTCAAAGAATCGACCCAAGAAAACACATGTCAGCCCTTGGCCAACTTCCTTAGGGCCCAAGGAAGTGTCTGGCATGATCTCTATTCTGGCACTACGGTCAGATTGAACAAATCCAGAGAAACCCCTTATTTATCTAGAGAAAAATATAACCAACCAAAGAATCTTTAAAATAGCAAAAAACACTTCATGTATGGAAATCTGAGCACAGAAGAACCATTCTGTGGCCCCTCTGGTGGTACTCGCCTCCTCAACTGCTCGTTAGAACCTGCTGTCCATCTGGGGCACAGTCTACGGGAACTGGTGAAGAGCACTTCGCCCGCCCAAAGGAAGGTGTTTGGGTGAAACATCTGTCCTTGGCAACTGTCCAGAACCACTCAGCATCGACAAATGGGAGACTGATGTGAGTTCCCCCAAGAGCCCCATCCATTCATTCAGGGAATATTTACTAACAGACTATTATAAACCAAGGACTGAACTGAGAACGGAGAGCAAACAGATTTGATTCATGCCCTCAGGGAGCTAATAGTTTAGTGGAGGAGAAAAGAGATGAAAAAAATATATAAATATACACACAAAAATACAATTAAAAACTGAGTTGTTATAAAAGAATATAAGTGGCTATGAAAGTTAGTGATGGTGTAACCTTTTATTTCCTGAGGTTCTTTTCCCCTTTAAATATATGTGTATAAAATAAAATAATTAAGAAAACCCAAACATATACAGTAAGCACCTTTCTGCCACAAGGAAGATAAGGATTTTACTTAATAACTTAGGACTGGGGCCAGCCGGTGAAGTGGTGGTTAAGGACGCTGGACTCCCACAAGGCCGACTGCTGTTCGAGTCCCGGACCTGATAACTTGCTTCCTCAATCTCTCTCTCTCTCTGTCCCTCTCTGGTCAAATTAAAAATAAATAAAGTTAAATAAATTAATTCTTAAAAAAAAAAAAAACAACTTAGGACTTCACTTAATAACTTACCTTTGAAAAATGACAATTACGCAACAAAATATTCAAAAAGTATCTGAAAATAAGCCTACATTCTACTCTCACTTTCACCAAACTGCCCTTCTCCTGAGACGAACACTATTACCAGTTGCCTGACTATGCTTCCAGAGATTTATGAAACCTGCAGTCTCACAGTGTGGTTCAGGGACCCCTGAGAGACCGGAGGCCTTTTCGGGGGGTTGAAAAGGTTAAAACTATTTTCATGACCCCAGGAAGACATTTTCTGTCCCTTTCTCTCACAAGTGTAGGGTGGAGTTTTCCAGAGGCCATATGATGGGTGAGGTACCATGGCTCTGGCAGCCAATGGGGCCAGGGAAGCAGACAGGAAAATCTGCTCATTTTCTATTTAGATGAGACTGAAGAGATTTATAAAAATGTATAACAATGCCACTATTCTCACTAAATTCTTTTTGTTTGTTTGTTTGGAAAACATATGCCAATACTTAATGAGTTTACCACTTATTTAAAAAATTAGTTAATAAATGTTTCAAGTTTCTCAGTTTCAATGTATAATACAGTAAGTATCAGTAAGCATAAAAAGTTCTTTAAAGTCTGCAATAATTTATATGGCTATCAAGAAGTCCTAAGACCCAGCAGTTAGAGAACCACCAACCGTTCCTCCTCAACCCTGTGAATTCTGGCCACCTACTACCTCATTTCGGTGGATGTTTCTGAGAGCGTTTTAAACAGAAGGGTGCTGAGAAGTAAACCAAGCTACTTACTTGTGGCTACAATACGTTGTGGATTCTTTGGCCATCAACACAACATAAATCTCACTACGGTGACTGGCCAGTTGTTATCATCTTAAACATTTGGTGCAGTAATGTGTGGAGCTGCTCTAAAGCTCAAGAAGAGCTTACGAGTCACAAAGTAATTATAACGTACTGTGATAGCTGGAGTTGAATGGCAAGGTTAAGTACAGATCCGTGTGGGGAGAGCAGAGAGAGACGCTACTATGAAATGGAATAACTGGGTAATGGGGTAGCTAACCCTCCCTAGACAGATAACAATGATAAATTCTGGTCTATCTGAAGGTACTGGAGAACAACCAAACCAGGCAGATGCTGGTGTGGAGTCAGCCCTTAGAAGGGGCCTGACCACATGAGGTCTGAGCTAGTCCTTGTGGCACAGAGGGTTAGAGCTCTCGCAGAAGTTGCCTTTCCAGGGCTTAAGAAGACGCACAGCACAGTGGTCCTCCTCCATCAGCAAGGGGTGTGTTCCCAGACCCCAGTAGAAGCCCAGAACTGCAGGCAGTACCGAACCCTAGGTATTTTTCCCATTTATACATATCTATGATACAGTTTAAAAAGCTGGCACAGTGAGATTAACGACAATCATAATAAAGTAGAACAATCATGGCAAGGCACTACGGTATAAGCTACGTACACGTGGTCTCTCTCCCACGGTGCTTACTCTTGGTGCGGTAGCAGGATGATGAAGTGAGGTGACAAAGTGAGGGGAATGACACACGAGCTCTGATGCAGCACTTGAAACTCATAAACCGTCTACCTCCGGGACTTCCTATTTACTATTTTCAGACCGTGGGTAACAAACTGCAGACAAGGGGAGACTACTGTGCTGAATGTGGCAGGAAAGTGAGAAAAACCTTCACTCGAAAGAAGATATACACAACCCACAAACGAAGATTCACAAGTGGATAGCTCGTAGGCACATGATACAAAAATCTCTTTCCCCAAAAAGTAAAGTCCTATTCATTAAATGTAATATGTGGACTTCTTTTACATCCCAATTCAAGCAAACTAAAAATACGATACAATTAAGGAAATACAAAACTGAATGAACACTTGATGGTATCAAGGATTAACTTTTAAAGAATGTAATAATGCTAATTGCCTTTAAAGGAATACTTACTTGCTTTTTAAATTGCCAGAAGGCACAAGGGGTGACTAAACAGAGGGAGGGAGGGAGGGAGAGAAAGAGAGAGAGAAAATTACTTCTCAAGGTGAGATGGTGTGGTCACAGTACAAGCCCTTTTCCTCCATCTCTCTATCCTGTTAGAATTCTGGGCAGGCACACTCATGCGCCCAGCACGTTTTTCAAGCTGCTGGGACCAGGATTTGAACCACGGTCAGCTATGTGGGATCTGGATTCCTGCGCACACCCTTTAACTGCTCCTATACTATGAAGCCAGACCCAGAATACTTCCTTTTTTAGAGCGACATATTAAAGTAGTTCCAGCTGGACTGGCCCCATAGCCTGGTGGTTGGAGGTGCCAACCGCACAGTTCCAGTCCTGACCCCCAAGGCCTGAAAAACACACCAAGAACATTTATGTTTGTGCTCACAATCCAAATAGGATGGAGAAATGAAGAAGGTGTTGCAGTGTGATCACGCTCCATTGGGGGTTGCTTGTTCCCTCATCGCCTGGCCTGTCTTTCTCTAATGAATGCATATGCCTCTGGCAAATAAAAGAAATAAATTTTAAGAAAAGAGAAAAAGCTACAGCTAAGAAGATATACTGTTTGAAGGGACCAGCAGTTAGTGTAATGGCTATGTTGCTGGACTCCCACGTAGTCGACCGCAGTTCGCGTCCCCCAGACCCAGTGGCTTAAAACTCACGCCGGGCGCGTGTGCATGCATGCCCAAGATCCCGAGAGGAGAATAGAGGAGAAGGGACTGCGGTGTGGCCATCCCCCCTGGGGGGTGATTTCTCACTTTCTGTTTCTCCGTCTCTCTCTATAGCGAAAACCTCTCAAAAAAAAAAAAAAGATAAACTGTTCAAGTTTTGCTTCAAAATACTCAGTGGGCGTTTTGGAGGTGGGGTGAATAGGCCGTCAGAGCTGATGTAAAATGGGACATACGTTAAATGCTGAAGTGAGGCGAGTTATTTATGAGAATCCATTGTACTATTTTCTCTATTACTACGCGAAAATTTAAATAATAATAAAATTAATGGATGATAATATCTACATCATAGATTTGTTTTGAATATTCTATTTGCTAAAACATAAACAAACAACATAAAAGAAAATGGCGACATGGTAATAATTGTTGAAGTTTGGTGATGGGTAACAGGATTCATTTTATCTTCTTCTTTACGTTTGTATGTATGTTTGAAGTCTTCTATACAAAAAAGTTTTGTTTTTGGGTCCAAGACCTATACATTCCATTACTGCTATCGGCACCTTTACTTTTCCATTTAATGATTTGAATAAAATGCAACAAAACAGGGGCAATGGTAGTTAAGGCGCTGGATGACTCCCACATGGTCGACCACAGTTGGAGTACCAGATCTGGCAGCTTGGGAATTCACACCGGGCATGTTTGCATGTGTGCCCAAAATCCCAAAAGGAGAAAGGAGGGGAAGGGACCGCAGTGTGGGCATCCCCTTTGGGGAGTGATTTCTCACCTTCCCTCTATGTCACTCTCTGGTGAGTACACACATCCTATGGCAAAAAACCTATTTTAAAAAAAATGCAACACTTGGGGCCGGCAAGTGGCATGGTGGTTAAAGGCGCTGGTCTCCCACATGGCCGACCACGGTTCAAGTCTTGGACCTGGTGGCTTGCTATCTCACTTCCTCTCTCTCCCTCTCTGTCTCTCTGATCAAACTGGAAAATAATAACGATAATAATAATAAATAGTTAAAATAAAATAATTCTTTAAAAAAAAAATGCAACACTTGCACAAACATGTCTTGCTTTACAAAGACCAAGACGTTTATGTAACCAACCAGTGAACATATCAAACTCAAGGTCTGGTTAAAAATAGGGAGGTCAAAAATATAAGTGTAATATGTATGAGTTATTCAAAGGTCCAAAATAAATACAGTCCTCTTTTCTCCAGTATAGGTTTTTAAAAAGTATGATTTCATGGGACCAGCAGTTAGCATAATGGCTATGTCGCTGGACTTCCACATAGTTGACCGCAGTTCGAGTCCTGGGCCCGGTGGCTTAAACTCACGCTGGGCACGTGTGCGTGCATGCCCAAGATCCTGAGAGGAGAATGGAGGAGAAGGGATTGCGGTGTGACTATCCCCCCTGGGAGGTGATTTCTTGCTTTCTGTCTCTCTGTCTCTCTCTGTCTGTCTGGCGAGCGCGCGCGCCCTATAGCAAAAACCTCTCCAAAAAAAAAAAGTATGATTTCATGGGGCGCATGTGCTCACCAGCGAGAGACAGGGCACATGAGCATCCCATCCCCAGTTGGGTGTGGTCACGCTGCAACCTCTCCTCTACTCCTTCCCATCAGATTTCTGGGCTCACAAGTATATGCCTGGCATGGATTTCAAGCCATGGAGACCAGGATTTAAACTATAGTAGGCATGGGGCCAACAGGTGGCATGGTAATTAAGGCACTGGTTTCTCACAGGGCTGACCACAGTTTGAGTCCTGGACCCAGTGGCTTGAATATGGTGCCAAGCGTATGTGTGTGTGCCCAAAATCTCAAGAGAAGAATGGAGGAGAAGGGATTGCAACCTGGCCACCCTCCCTTTGGGGGTGATTTCTCACTTTCCCTGTGTCTCTCTCTCTCTGGCATGTGCCCTATTACCCAAACAAAGCACAACAAAAAACTGTAGTGAACATGTGGTAGATTTAGCTCCAAGTCAAAAACAATATAATTTTACTCTACCTAATTCTACAAAGCATGTGAGAAAGCCAACAACATTCCATGCAACAGTCCCTCTCCTCTACTACAAAATACAAGAAGCCAAAATGATAGCTATAAAAAGTGTTTTTTTAAATAATTATTTATCTAATGTTACTTATTCATTTTATTTTAATTTGCCCACATACACACACACACACACACACACACACACACACACACACAGAGAGAGAGAGAGAGAGCGAGAGAGAGAAAGTGAGAAAGCAAGCCACCAGGTCCAGGACATGAACTGTGGTTGGCCATGTGGGAGTGTACAGCACCTTAACCATCACATTACCTGCTGGTCCCCTAAAAAGCGTTTTAAGCAGAAGAGTCTAACAAAGAGCTAGAAATCCCCAAACTGAAAGAGAGGGAGGAAGGGAAGGAAGGAGGGAGTCGTAACCAAATTTAGATACATATGGTTTCATATCTGTTTATGACTAACTCAACACTGGGCAGTAGAGACACATTCACATTTTAAGAGTCCAGCCAGGAGTACTGACCAGCCTCAATAAAATGTCATTTTGTTGCCAAAGGAACCCTCCAGTTCTCTAAGGAAGTAATACATAGTTCTGCAAAATGGTTCCAGAATCCAACTAGAACTAGAAATTAAGAACGAAAAGCGAATCATACTCTGGCCATCAGCTATCATCTTCATGGAAAGAATCAACTGAAAGTCAATCCAGGGTTGAAGGTCTGGAGGCCAGTCTAGTTTCTCAACTGCTGGCCAAGTTCATTCAACTTTTCCTTCTCGGTTTTCTTTCATGAAGAAATAGAAAACCTGCATCTTTTGACAAGCAGGAGTATTCATGTTTTCTCCTGCTATCCCTGTCACCCACATATTTAAAAGAAAACACACACAAACCCTTTGAATGCTAGCTTGAATTCTGAATAAAGCAGAACAGAGAGAGAAAGAAAAAAGTTTATGACCTGTTGCTTCAAAGGCATTTCCCAGACACAGACTCAGATCACGGACTCCGAGCCCTGATGGGAACTGAAATCACAAGGCCTGGTGTGCTCCACACCTCTCTGCTGGAGCAGCTGCTCCAGCGCCCACTCTCCTTCCCTCCTCTGAGCGCTACCTTCAGGTCTGGGCTAGCTGAAAAGAAGGCACATTTCCAGGGCCACGCTTACGAAGACAACATGAGGCACTGTTACAGCGCTTTCATAAAACAGCTGCTAAATCGGTCAAAGTATATTTAAATAATCTTCTTATTCATTCCTGGTAATGTTTATGGATTAGTTCTCTTATAGGATTTTCTCCCCACAAATTGGCCTTTTACTAAGTTTTATACATATTAGGAAGGCTGTTTTGCACTGAAAAAGAAAATAACAGAGAAGAGTAGGGAGAAGGAAGCTTTTCAAAATAAGTTTCACACATGGGCATTGTAAATGACCCTAAACTAAGACAGACTACTGGGTTCTTTTCCTCTGTGACCCCGTTATCCTGCCTAAAGTCACTGTGGAACTGATCCTGAACAAGAGAAATGCAGTTTGAACCTAGCTGGAGAAAAACACTACACTCAAATGATTTGTTCCCTTTCAAGACTATAGCTATCGAGCCGTTTTGTCCTTCACAAAGGAAGCCTTGGCCTCCTCTACAGAATTCACTCATACAACTGATAGTTCTAACAAGTATTTCAATTTGGAAAGTAAACTCTAATATGAGTTTGCCATCTTTCTAAACATAAAATAGTTTCTGCAAACACACTGTCTATCAGAGAGAAAACGGTAACTTAAATGTTTGGTCAGTCGGTGGTGTGGTGATTATCGTGGCTGCATCCCACATGGCGAATTGTGTGGTTCAAGTCCCAGACCAAGCGGCTTGAACAATATTCCAAGCACAAACACACCAAAATCCTGTAAGAAAGGGTAAATGGAGGCAGGGTTATGACATGGTCATATCCATTTTGGGATGCTTTCTGCCCCTCCCCCCTCTCTGTCAGCACACGCACCCTCTGACAATCAAATAAAAAAAGTCCCCATATGAGGCCAGCAGATGGTGTAGTAGTTGAGGCACTGGACTCCCACATGGCCGACTACAGTTCAAGTCCTGAATCTGGCGGCCTGCTTTCTCGCTTTCTCACTTTCTCTCTCTCTCTCTCTCGGGTGAGTTCATGTGCCCTATAGCAAATTTGAAAAAAGAAAAAAATAATAAATAAGATTAAATAAATAATCATTTTTTTAAAAGTGCCCACATAGGAAATTAATTCAAGATGGACAACACATCTAAACACAAAAGCCAGAATTATATAGTTTCTAAAAATGAAGAAATAAAAAAATATAAAAATGCATAAATCCTATAAATCATTAATAGCATGATAAACAACCCAATAAAGATGTAGAAACTGAAGAGACACTTTACAAAAGAAGGTATATAAATGACCAAATAGCCACATGTAAAGATGTCATCATTAGTTCTCAGAGCACTGCAAACACAGGGAATGGGATTTCACAACTACTAAGATCAAGAAGACTGACACCAAACGTGGGCAAGGATATGGACGAATCGGAACCTTCGTGTACCCGACAGAACATGACATGGTACACCTATCTCGGGAACTGTTTGGCAGTTTGTTTTAACATTAAACACACATCTGCCCCATGACCTAGCAATTCCATTCCGAGGTAGTTATTTATCCAAGAGAAATAAAAACATACGTCTTCCAAGGGATTTGCGAACCACCCCCATGTCCATCAACAGGATGGGGAGATAAACTGGTATATTCACACCATAGAAATAAAAAGGAATGAACTACTGATACACACAGCAACAGGGATGAGTCTCGAAATTACACTGAGTGAAAGAAACCAGGCACAAAAAGTTAAACAATGTATGACTTGATTTACATCAAGGTCCAGAATAGGCAAAATGAGTCCATCATAACAAAAATCGGTAGTTGCTTGGGGCAGTGGGTGCAGGGAAGAACCAAATGGAAAGGGGTATGGGGGAATTTTATGGACTGATGGAATCAAAGACCTTCTTTTTCTTTTAGGTGGTGGCTACCTAGATGCATACAATTGTCAAAACCCACTGAACACTTACGGCTTCTACATAACCTACTTCCTGCCATGAAAATAAAATGCTACAGTAACCAAAAAGCAGTACTTAATAAAGACTGTTTGCTACATGATGAACAAAGGAAGACCAAGGAAGTGAGTCTGGAATGTGTAGAAGTACCAAAGTGCTTTCCATCTTCCTTCCACCACTACATGGACCGGAGTTCACACAAATCTCTTCAATTCCCTTGCTACATTTGTCATGTGTAAATGAGACAGAGGAATACTAACCACAGCTAAGATGATATCCTTGTCTCTCTGAAATCTTGCTTTCTCTATAACTCATCCCTTTCTTGAATATTTCCAATGAATGTCCACTTAAAAAGGCTTCAAGCTGAAGTAACAATAAAAAGAAGCAAAGAATAGAAGAAACTCAGTGTGAGAGAAAATACAGAAAAGACATCTCATGATCAAGTACAAGCTAGTCAATTTAATTCCCAAAGAGGAAATGAAGTCACTAAATACACTCAGAACTGAAAGTCAGGGAAACCACTCAGAAGGGTAACAGCTGAAGTTCACTTCTCCACCTCCCCAGGCTCACTCAGTTCTATTTTCTTTTCACAGGTACCAAAGGCCGTATGAAACTACCCCCCACCAGCCACAGCCTGGACACTTTATTTACAGGGTAAAGTTTACATCAAAATCTCTTTGATATATTTTAATAAAGCACCAATGCTGAATGGGAGAAAACAACAGAAAGAGTTTCCTGTTATCCATAAGGCAATCCACAGTTAAGGGCAGGAAAGGCTGAGGGAATACCATGTGCTTCCTGATTAGGAAACAAGGCTTCCAGGCACATGACAGGGGCTTTTACGACTCCGACAAGGATGTGCATTGTGAAATGTACTGCTGTGGAAACGACACTTCTACAACAAGGGGACAAGTCAACCTGAAATAAAGGAAATAGCAGGAATTGCAAAATAGGTCTTGTGGAATGAGTAAGGAACTTCTCACATGTCTATGCTTGAGCTTTGGCATGATTAAACTGAAATAAAATGTCATTCCAATCATACAATAGACATTACAGCCTGTTTCCAGGGTCAGTTACTTGCTGAACACAAGCCGTAGAACAAAAACCACTCTGCTTTTCAGACTGTAACAGGAGAATGGACGTAACCAAAAGGGTAAGAATTAAGCCGCTACAGATCAAAGTTTACCCATGACTTTTGAAAAATGGAGCTTATTAAAAAAAAGTTATTCATTATTCATGCATTTGAATACTTACAAATTATTTACCATGTACCAGGCTGGACACGCAAAGACAAGTTCTATGCCTTCAAGCTTCCATTGTCATGGAGAGACCAACATGAGTGACAAAGCACAGTATAGTGAAAGCTCCAATAAAGCTTTATTACTATTATTATTTTATAATTATTTATTTAATTTATTCATTCATTCATTTTTTAATTTTACCAGAGAGAGACAGAGGTTGAGAATGAAGAGAGAGGAAGCAAGAAAGCAAGCCACCAGATTCAGGACTCGAACCCTGGTTGGCCATGTGGGAGTGGTCCAGCGCCTTAACCACCACGCCACCTGCTGGTCCCCTCCAATAAAGCTTTAAACAAACACAGTTGGGAAGGGACGTTAACCAGGGTTTTAGGTGCAGTCCACAGACGATAACTGGATAATTTAGATGGAAAAGGAATCTGTTTAAAAGATACTGGATTAAAAAAAAAAAAAGATAGTGTGTTTTGTAAGTGTCCATGGAACATATAACAAGATGGGCCACATCCTGGCCCAGGAAACTAGTATCAATGTTTAAAAGTGGAAATCACAGGGAATGTTTTCCTCCACACTAATGTAACCAAATGAAAAAGCAACAGAAAGACAACAGAAAAGCCTCGAAATACTTCAAGGCCACAGTGCACTTCTAAACAAATAATACTCTCCTGGGAAATCAAAATAAAAAAATACACCAGACAGGCCCAGGCAGTTTGGGGCAGTGAAGTGTAGCAGACAGTGGTGCTAGAAGCCACAGTGGTGCTACAAGTCCCCTCCCTGGTCATCCCGAAACCATGCCTGGTGTACACTTGCCTGCTCGGGATTCTGGCAAGAGGGAGGGATGACATCTATGAGGTTTCTTGAAGATTTCTAAGGCGTCAGATGCTCAGACAGACGAAATAAAGGACCACAATATTGGGTGTGCGTGTGTATAAGGATTTCCAAAGTGATTATATTTAAGTTAAAATTACCAAAAAATTGTTGCTAATTGCCTACCTTGTATTAAATATTTATCAATAAATAAAAACAACATTTATATGAAAAAATTATCAAAAAGTAAGAGGGGGAGAGAGATATAAGAAATCTGATATAGATGTAAGGGAGTTTCGTATGTGATGTTTTAGGAATCAAAAAAACAATTCTATATTTTGATTCTGAGCAGAACAAAGAAAACCAACATGAAAGAACAATGTAAATGGCTCAAAGAGAAAGGAAAAGCAGAAATTTAAGACATAATGCATTTTCTTTATTCATGATGGAGCTTGTGTGCATACACAGGAGAGTAAGAGAGAGGGGAAGAGAACGGGGGAGAAGAAGGGAAATGAGCATGCTCCCCAGGGTCTGGGCACACCACGATCCCCAACCCATCCTCCAGGGCTCTGGCCAGCTGGACCTGGGACACCCCCTCAGGCACGTGCCCAGTGTGCATCGGACTGACTGGGCCAGGGATGAGCACCATCACTGCTATCTGGGACCTAGGCCCTCTGAGCAGCATGCTATGGCGGCACCACGGAGCCAGCCCAAGGAATGATGTATCTTAATGGTAAAAATCAACAGGTCACCGGGAGAAGCAACTCTGTATCTGCTATAGAAGATTAAGTCATCAAATGTACTTAAAAGAGGTATTGGAGAGTCAGCAGGTGGCACAAAAACTGAGTCAGCTAGATCCCACAAGGCCGAAAGCATGGTTCGAGTCCTGGGGCCTGTGGCTTGAAAAACATGCTTCACATGTATGTGTGTGCGTGCCCAAAATCCTGAGAGGAGAAAGGACTGTGGTGTGTGGTGTGGCCATTCCGTCCCCCCACCCCACCCCGAGAGGGCACATGCATTATAACAAACTAAAAAAAAGAGGCATTGGATATTCCTTCCTATGCCCAGACTATCAAGAAGTATGTTTTCCTTTAACTCACTTCAAGTTCATCAAATGCAATGGACGCCTCTGCACTAAGTGCTGGGAGACATGACGGAAAGCAGCACAGGGTGTGTCTGTCTTTCAAGAGCTCACATGGACTCCCACTTCGGACAAGATGAATGGTAAAGATAACCTAGACACTTTCCAGATAAAGATCTAGCAATACTAGATAAAGCAGAGTGGAAATTATTTTATTTGAATAACTAAACTCGTAAGCAAGGGAAACCTCTGAGTGCCAGGATCGAAAAAGGAACTGAAAACCACAATAATAGCATATGAGCCGAAACAGTGGCTGCAAGGGGTGGCTCGGGTGTGGGGAGACAGTCCTAATAACTTCCGGTCTGGGTTTTGTGAGCCATGTGATAACAGTACTTAGTGTTAGGCTTATAGAAGGCAGAGAACAAGAACTAGGACTTTTTACGTAATTCCTAAGTATCGGGAGGTACATATACTCACCAGAGAGACACAGAAACAGAGAGTATGGAAGAAAAACGCCCTCGATGGGGCAAGTCACACTATAATCCCTCCTCCACGTTCCCATCCTGTCACGGTCTGGGGCATGCAAATACGCACCCCTGGTGTGTTTTTCAAGCCACTGGCACTGAGATCTGAAGAGCAGCTGGCCGTGTGGGATCTTGCTCCCCTCAATCACTAGACCATGGGCCAGCCCAAGAACTAAGACCATGACCAAAGCAGAAACCTATGCATCCTCAAAAGGATGAACTAGGAGAAATATTCACCTAATTTTGCACAGAGCAGATGAGAAGAGTTTATATTTGCTTGAGCTGTAGGGGATAAGAAAAAGTCTCTCCTGAGATTAGTACCCTGGGCCTATGAATTACATGAATTTAGAGTTCAAAATTATCATTTTAATTATCCTACCTGCATATTCCAAGAACATCAAACCAGGAAACTAACAAAATTTAATCCAAGCCAAGGCATGTACAAGAAGCAAACTCATTTCCATTTGTGAGAAATATAACTTATCCCCAGGTCATATAAGATCACGCCACAGATTAAACCTTGCAAAAAAGTAAAAAAATATATAAACAGAAAAGAAAATAATTTAAAACAAGAGAGCCAACAAATAAAGAGCAAACTTCAGAACCCAGAAGTGATAGAAGAACAATGGGACAGAAACTATAAAGAACTAGCAGTTTTGACCAAAAAAAAAAAAAAAAAAAGAATTTCTAAAAATGAAAAATGTAGTCACCGATAAACACAGTGGACAAGCTGAAATAGATTTTGACACAGCTGAAGAAAAGTAAAGAAATGGAACACAGGAGATAACCTGAGGCAACTCAGAGAAATTATAAAATGAAAAAAATCAAAAGAAGTTAAGTGACAGGGACCAGCAAGTGGCATGATGGCTGAGGCACTGGACTCCCACATGGCCAACAGTGGTTCAAGTCCCAGACCTGGTGGCTTGCTTTCTCACTTTCCCCTTCTCTTTCTCTGTCTCTAGTGAGCACACATGCCCTACAGCATTAAAAAGTAGTAATAAATGAAGTTATGGAGGTCAGCAGGTGGCATGGTGGACACTGGACTCTCATGGCTGACTGTGCTGCGAGTCTCGGATCTGGAGGCTTGCTTGCTCACTTTCTCTCTCCCTGCTGGGTGCAGGTACTCTACAGCAAATTTAAAAATAACGATGATAAATGAAATTACATAATTCTTTAAAAAAATAAAAGAATCTTAAGTGATATGGAGGACAGAATGAGAAGATCTGACATATGCCTGTAGGAGTTCCAGAATGAGACAACAGAATGCACAAAGGGAAACAGAATAATGCTTGTGAATTTTCCAGAGCTGACCAAAGCCATGAATCCTCAAATTTAAGAAACAGAGGTAAATCCACATTGTATTGAAATCACAGAAATTCTCAAGCAAAAGATCTCTTTTTACTCTTTGTAAGGCCATGAATAATAAAGACTAAAATAGCTATGCTATGGTCGAATATTAAAATGGTTGTTCATAAAACAACACGAAGGAAGGGCGTATCGCGGACAGCATGTAGCAGGAAAGGCCGCCAGAGAACAAAGCTGGGGCTTGAAGAATGGGCAGGATTCCCACAGGTCGGGGACATGAGGGCAACAGCGGGAGGAAGAAGGGAAGAAAGCAGCCTGAACAAAGCCGAGGGGGAGAATATATCCAGGTCAAAGTTAAGAACTCCTTTCTGGTTGTCAAACAGAGTAACTTAGAAAAAAATGAGGGTGGGTCCCACAGATGGCATAATGGTTACTTCGCTGGACTCCCATGTAGTCCACCACAGTTGAAATCTCAGAACCAGTGATTTAAAAATCCATGCCCGGCACATATGCGCCCAAAATCTGAGAGGGGAATGGAGGAAAAGGGATTACAATGTGGCAAATCACCCCATCCTCCCTGGGGGTGATTTCTAGCTTTCTGTCTGTCTCTCCAGCAAGCGCATGGGCCCTAGAGCAAAAATCTATCTTTAAAAGAAAGGGGGGGGGGAGAAAGTGAGGATGGCTGCAGATAAAGTATAAAGTTCCCTAAGGCTAAAAAGAACCACTGCCGCATTATCCCAGAGTGGCATGTAGGGTGGACAAAGGAAGAAGACACTACGGGCTTTAAGTAAACCTAGGAAATGATGTCAACTGTCTAAGCGCTTTGAAGATCTTAGAAAATATTTCAATGACATAGAGACAGATGCCGTAGAAAGTAAGACCCTGCAAGAATCCAGGACCAAGTAACTAAATAAAGTGAGTACGAGACTTCAGACCAGCCTGGGGTTTTTTTGTTCTTTTTTTTTTTTTTTTTTTTTAAGAGAGATTTTGGCTCTAGGGTACGTGTGCTTGCCAGAGATGGAGAGACAGAAAGTGAAAAATCACCCCCCCCCGTGCCGGGATGGCCATGCCACAATCCCTTCCCCTCCATTCTTCTCTGGGGATTTTGGGAACACATGCACATGCGCCCAGTGTGAGTTTCAAGCCACCAGGTCTGGGACTCAAAAGGCAGTCAACTACGTGGGAGTCCAATGACGTAACCATTATGCCATCTGCTGATCCCCGGAGACCAACTGACTAAAATAATTAACACATAGTTGTCTAGCCTCTCCCATAGAAAAATTCCCCAATCCAAATTAAAACACCAGGGCTGGACATGGTGCAGGGATAAAACACGATGCTCCGTGAGGCTGATCCACATTGGGAAAGTTCTGAGTTCATGTTCAGAGACCTCCCTGAGAACGCTGGGCATACACTTGCCCATGACCTGGGAATGGCTAAAGCTGAAGACATCAAGACCTTGTTGCAGGGCTAGCTCCAGAGCACAGTGGTTAAGCGTTGTGCACAGGGAGCTGAATCCCCACGTGGCTGATACTGGTTCAAATACTGGCGCTGGCATCTTGAAAACCATGCCAGGCCTATGGGACAGAGAAATGGGGAAAAAAGGATTGTGGCATGATGTGGCTCTGTTAGTGGTGCTTTCTCTCTCTCACTGACATGCACAGATGCCTGCTGACGATTAAAAAGAAAAAATAAAAACAGATTATTTTGGAGGTGTTCTCTCTCTTCTCTTCCTCATGGAAGAAGCACATTTAAAAAAAAAAAGAAAAATAACTGAATTATCTAATACAAAATTTTCAGTATGATTGTAACCACCAATGAAATGTCATTAAGATTCCTTTACTGGGACCAGCAGTTAGCATAACGGCTATGTCGCTGGACTCTAATGTAGTCAACCGCGGTTCGAGTCCCGGACCCAGTGGCTTAAAACTCACGCTTAAAACTCGCGCGTGTGCGTGCGTGCCCAAGATCCCAAGAGAAGAATGGAGGAGAAGGGATTGCGGCGTGGCCATCCCCCTTGGGGGGGTGATTTCTCGCTTTCTGTCCGGTCTCTCTGTCTGCCTGGGGAGCGTAGGGGCCCTATAGCAAAAACCTCTCCAAAAAAAAAAAAAGAAAAGATTCCTCTACTAGGCCCAGACATGGTGGCAGAGGTGGTAGCATGCTGGACTGCAGTGCTGGAAGCCACATTGTGACCATGGTTTGAATCCCTAGCCTAGTCATCCTGAAACATGTTGGGCAGGGGGCTCGAGGACTGGAAGAAGGGGACTGCTACGTGACCAGAGCCTATAGAGGTTGCTCCTCTTCCCTCCCTCTCTTTTTCTCACAGGTACATGATAAAAACAACAAAAAAAATTTTTCAAAAAAGCTTCCTTTACTGGAATCTTAATTGCAATAGAAGAAATTACTGATTAATATGCTTAGAATGATTAACATTTTTCACTGACGTTAAAACATTTGAAAACAGGAACTTCCGACACAAAGAACCTGAGAGAGGTGGCACATGCTGCCAAGTTGCTGTGATCCACGGGCCAGGACCACACGGGAGGACTGGGTTCGACCCTTGGTCCTACTGGGCACGGTGGCATATAATTGTACTCCCTGCAATTCAGGGAGGCTGAGGCAAAGTGACCTCACCAGAGTCTGGCCTGGGCAACAAAGCAAGACCCTGTCAAAAAGGAAGGGTAAGGGAGCAAGCAAACAAGCAAGCCCGGTGTGGCGGTGTGCAGCTCTGCTGAGCTGAGAGGGCGAGGCAGAGGACAACGTGCCAAGGTAAGACTCTGTCTCAAAAAGCAGGGAAAAATTACCTAAAACAAGCACCATTTCACAGGATCAGTAATATTAAGTCCCTAAATTGGCTCAAGATTTCTTGGCATTTATAAAATTTAGGGGTTTTTTTCTTCATGAAAGAAACGGTAGAGGGAGAAGGGAAAATAAAAAGACAGGTTTTGGGATGAGCAGATGGTGTAATGGTTATGTCGCAGGACTCCCATGTAGTCAACCAAGGTCTGAGTACTGGACCCGGTGGCTTGAAACTCACGCCAAGAGTGTGTGCATGCATGCCCCAAATCCTGAGAGGATAATGGAGGAAAAGGGATTGTGGCATCGCCATCCCCCTTGGGTGGTGATTTCTTGCTTTTTGTCTCTGTCTCTTTAGCAAGCACACCTGCCCTATAGCAAAATTCCCTCTTAAAAAAAAAAAAAAAAACAGGTTTTGTTTGTTTAAGTTTATTCACTTATCTCTCGAGAGAGTGAGGGACATACCTCTTGCAAAAGGACTTCATGACGCATTCCACCGCTGACTCAGCCAGCCCAGATCAACAGCACGTGTGTGTGCCTGAGGTGTTCAAGGAGGTCCCAGGACAGGAATGCAGGAGCTTTCCCATGTGGATCCAGTTATATTAACCACTGTGCCCCCATCTGGCCCAGTAATAAATATTACAGGTATTCTTTTTTTTAAAGGATTATTTTATTGGGGCCAGAAATACAAAGGGCCCCAAATAGAATCAACCCAAGAAGATCTTCTCCAAGACACATCATAGCCAGACTGACCAAAACCACAGACAAAGACAAGATACTAAGACCGGCAAGAGAGAAACGGCAAGTTACCTACAAAGGATATCCCATCATACTAACAGCGAACCTTCTCATCGGAAACAATGCGAGCAAGGCAAGAATGGAAAAATATATTCAAAGTGCTAAGGGAAAAGCAATTTCAACTAAGAATACTGTACCTGGCAAGATTATCCTTCATATGGGAAGAAAAGACAAGAACATTCTCAGATAAACAAAACCTGAAAGAATTTACCAACACCAGACCAGATCTCCAAGAAGTTCTCAAGGGAGTGCTATGTCAGGAAAATTAAATGCAGACACACAAATAAGAGTTCAAAAACTAAGAAAATGGCCAACTTAATCGTAGGAACAAGTCTGGAGTTGAATATTATATCCCAGAATTCAATTGGGAAGACTGAACCTCAACAGAAGATAGATTAAATACATGAGACTGAACTGGTGAAATAATATTCTGTGACTTCTGACTAATATTGCTGCTTTTCTTTTAGGCTTTGTTGTCCAGTTTTAAGAGTTTTTTTCCTGTTTTGAGCTGTCACTAGGTTCACGGACCTACTATCTGAACAGAATACAACCTGTTTCCAGGCTTCAAGTTTTAAGCAAATTTCCTTACCAATTCAAAACTGCTTTTCTTGAAATTATCAGCTGAACTTGCTATTTCAAGTAGTTAAATTATTTAAGAAATTCTGTGATCAATAAAATGTGGGGGGACCAGCAGTTAACGTAACGGCTATGTCACTGGACTCCCGTGTAGTCAACCGCAGTTCACGTCCCGGACCTGGTGGCTTAAAACTCACACCGAGTGTGTGTGCGTGCGTGCCCAAGATCCCGAGAGGAGAACGGAAGAGAAGGGACTGCGGCGTGGCCATCCCCCCAGGGGGTGATTTCTTGCTTTCTGTCTCTCCGTTTCTCTCTGTCTGTCTGGAGAGTGCACA